>NW_012107252.1:1351023-1358866 GCF_000951045.1 Mandrillus leucophaeus
GTCTCAAAAAAACAAACAAACAAACAAACAAAAGAAAACTCAGAATCTGCTCCAGAATGTTTCTTATACCTAGTTTAGAACACACACACACACACATCCCTCAAGTAACATATGTCCACTGATCTTGTTTCATTGAAGTGTTTATGCTGACCTCTGTTTGCAACCATACTACTTCAGCTCACCAACCAACATTTACTGGATATTCTATCATCAGTTTTTTCCTCCACAACTTCTGCTTCCATGGCACTATACAAGTGAGTATGGCATCAATGCTGGCAGAGGGCTAACATAGTGGAAAGTGATCCTGTCTTCTCTTTTAGTGCTAAGTATGATGCACAGAAAATGCTAAAGAAACCGTTTAAGCTGCTATATGTGGTGTCTACGGATCAGCCGTTCTCAAAGTGTGGTCCAGAGACCCTTCAGGCAGTCTGAAGAGTCAAAACTATTTTCATAATAACATATTATTTGCCTTTCTCACTCTGATCCTCTCATAAAGTATATAGTAGAGCTTTTCAGATGCTATGTGGTGTGTGATATCACAAGAGATTAAATGCAGAGAGAGAGAGATGAGAATCCAGCTGTCTTCTATTAAGTCAGATATTTAAAAGATCTGCAAAAATGTGATGTAATGCCAATTTTCTCACTAAATTTTGTTTTGGAACATACAGTTACTTTTCATAAAACTTGTTATCTATGTTGGCAAAGGGTTTGTTAAAGATCCACAATGTAGAACTGAATTCAATTATATTTGTTATATGCTGTACAGTACAGAGACTTTGTAATTTTTTATGTGAATACTTTAAATTTTTCTTAGTTTTAATTTGTAACACAATATTGACAGACATAACCCACATAAACAAAAGTTCTTTAAGCACTAATTTTTTAAGGGACAAAAAATAAGAAACAATAATCTTCAGTCTTTTGGTCTCTTCTTATATTTAGACATGTGTCTTAATATAGTATATACAATATTTATATATGAGTATGTTTCTTAATATATATATTTATGTACATGTGTGTTTCTTATGTATAACAAAAAGAGTGAGGACTTTGAAGTTACTGATACCTAGCCTTAAATTATTACTCTCCCACTTATTAACTATGTATCCTTAAAAAAGTCAAATAAACCTCTAAGCCTCAAAGAAGCACTCTGAGGAATAAATGACAAGATACATGTGGAATATTTAGCACACAGTGAATGCCTGGCACATAGTAGGCATTCAATAAATGAAAAATATTATTATAATCAATTTTGTTAGAAACACTTGTAAAAAGACACGCTTGCTTATTTTCCCTTTGTCAAAAGTCTCCATAGTGTACAACATATAAAAATACAATTCAATTCAGTTCTACGCTGTGGATTTAAAAAGACAAAAATCTTCCCTGCTCATGCGCATAATGTCAGGCTTTGCATGAAGTGCACAGCACCTGAAGAGGCCAAAAAAAAAAATCTCTGAATTACCTATAAGTCTTCACTGATAAGCAATCTGACTGACACAAGCTATTTAACAATATAAAATGTCTGAAATAATAAATATTACAGACCTTCCATACTGCTCATTATGATTACTTGTGTTGGAGTTATTTTCAGAGGATCATAAATACATTCTATCTACCTTTAGATTTCTTGTTATA
Source organism: Mandrillus leucophaeus (assembly GCF_000951045.1). Taxonomy (NCBI): domain Eukaryota; kingdom Metazoa; phylum Chordata; class Mammalia; order Primates; family Cercopithecidae; genus Mandrillus; species Mandrillus leucophaeus. The sequence continues at coordinate 1,352,659 of NW_012107252.1, forward strand.
ATTTAAAGTGCACTAAGGGTCAAAGAAAAATGAGACTGCATCTCTTACACAAAACCACTTTAATTTTTATTAAATAATGGACAGAAAAATAAAAAGGGGTAAGTAGAGAGAGAAAGCTGAATAAAGAAAATACATTGAACTAGAATTAAAATGTTAGAAGATAGTAAATAACTACATTCCCTTGAGCACATGGTAGAAGACGAGTAGTTCCATCAAGAAAAGGCTCTGATGTTTTAAGGAAGAAGTTGCTATGCTAGAGGAGAAGAAAAAGATAAAGTCTACGTTAAAATTCACTCAACTCTGAACTTTAAAACAATAGTCATCAAAGAAGAGAAAATTAGAGGCACACACCAGTCAATTCATTGGAGGAATTCATATTCATTGAAGGAGTTCAAAAAAATAAGTAGGAATAAGTTAAGCTAGAATCCCTTAAGGTTATGGATCTTACCACAAGTCAGCTGACCGTTACCTACTACTAGTTAATATCTAAACAAACAGACCTTCTTCTGTAACAGCGCATCAGTCATTATCTGCTTACATAAAACATCAACACTGATCATCATTACAATTCCACGGTATGAAAAGGAGTGAAAAAGTGTGAAGATAACAGACTTACATGGAAATCCCAGCACTATTTGGGATGTTCACTAATAATCATCCACATGTAAAGATGCTGCAGCTCAAACTTACTAGACTCTAAGTCTTCCTTATTCTATCTTCTTTATTCTACTATACTGGCCCCTTTTAAAAGATCCTACACTTTCTGTTTCTATTTTTTATTCCTTGCCATCACTTTAAAACATCTGAACTTTGCTGTCTTTATCACAGACTTTATCTTTTTCTTCTTATCAAGTACAGCAACTTCTTCCTTAAAACATCACAATCTTTACTTGATGGAACTACTCATCCCCTCCCCATGTGCTCAAAGAAGCCATAGTTATTTACTATCTTTTAAATTTTTATTTGGTAATCTGTAAATATGAATACCCTAATTTTCAACCCTCCACTAAGCAGATATGAGATATCAGGCTCTTTTCTCAATTTCAAAAGCACAAAGGACTTAAGACTGTCAGATTTCAAGGTTTACTGTAAAATGCCAATGACCAAATTTGGGGGAAAGGACAGACATAGATCAATAGAACAGAGTCCAAGAAAAGACTCACATACATACAGTCACTTGATTTTTGATAAAGGCACCAGACAAGTCAGTGCAGAAAGGAAAGACTTTTCAAAAATTTATGTTGAAACAACTGATTGCATGGGAGAAAAACTAAAAATGACCTTTACATCACATCATACATAAAAATCTTAAAAATGAACAACAAACCTAGATGTAAAAGCTAAATCTATAAAACTTTTGAAGAAATCATAAGAGAAAATCTGGCTAGGCAAATATTTCTTAGATATGACACCAAAAACAATCACAATTCATAAAACAACTAATAAACCGGACTTTATCAAAATTTAAAACTTTTGTTCTTCAAAGACAGTGTTAGGAGAATGAAAAAGGCAAGCCACAGACTGGCAGAAACCATTTGCAAAGCATATATCTTAAAAAGGACTTGTGCAGGGCTTAGCCCTACAAATTACAGGGCTCACATCTGTAATCCCAGCATTTTGGGAGGCTAAGGCAGGAGGATCACTTGAGGCCAGGAGTTTAACACCAGCCTGGGCAACATCACAAGAACTCATCTGTAAAGAAAAAAAATTTTTTTTTGTTTCTTTTGTCTGTCTGTTTGTTTAATCAAGGCAGGAAGATCGCTGGAGCCCAGGAGTTTGAGGCTGCAGTGAGCTATGATCACAATCCTGTACTCCAGCCTGGGCAACAGAGCAAGATCTACCTCACTGGGGGTGGAGGGAATGAACCAACAGGACTTGTATCCAGGAAATATAAAGATCTCGCAAAACTAAATGAGATAAGAAAACTCATTTTTTTAAAGGGCAAAAGACTTAAACAGATAGTTCAACAAATAAAATACAGCAAAGATTCAGAGGAGCTGAGGGCAGGAGCCGGATGGGGCCAGCAGGACAGGAGCGGGCTCAGGATCCCGACACTGGTGGGAGGAAAGGCGGGAGCGGAGCCAGCGGATGGGACCCTGAGAATAGGGATGTAAGGCCAAGAAACAGAACCCTAAGGAGGGGTTGCAAAGAAAAAGGATTCATAAGACAAGATGATAAACATCATTAATTATTAGGGAAATGCAAATTAAAACTACACTGAGATATCACCACACCTACCAAAAAGGCTAATTAAAAGACTGACCATACTAAATGTTCACAAGAATATGGAGCAAACGGAACTCTTACACACTGCTGGCAGGAGTTTAAAAAAGCACAACCGCTTTAAGGACAACAGCTTGGCAGTTTCTTAAACATATACCTACAATATGGCAGTCATTTCATCCCCAGGTATTTACCCAAAATAAATCATATTTCTATACAAAGATGTGTACACAAATGTTCATAGCATTTTTATTTGTAATAGCCAAAAACTGAAAACAATCCAAATATCCATCAACAGGTGAATGAATAAACAAACTGTTGAGAATATATCCAATGGAATAAAAAGAAATGAACTGCTGATGCATGCAGCAACACGGATAAATCTCAAAATAATTAAACAAAAGCCAGACAAAAATAAGAATACATATTGTATGATTCCATTTATATAAAAATCTAGAAAATGCAAATATATAATAAGGAACAGAAAAGCAGATCAGTAGATACCTTGCAGACAGAGGGACAGCAGGGAAGAACTTCACAGAAGCACTTTTGGCAACTTTTGAGAATGACAGATATGTTCAACACATTGATGTGGTGATGATTTATGTGTGTATATATTTGTCAGACTTATGAAAACGTACTATGTCAATTACATCTCAGTAAAGCTGTTTTGAAAAAACAAGTATTTGTGGACTCGGCATGGTGGCTCACACCTGTAATCCCAGCACTTTAGGAGGCTAAGGTGGGCAGATTGCTTGAGCTCAGGAAGTTGAGAACAGCCTGGGCAACATGGTGAAATCCATTTCTACAAAAAAAATACAAAAATTAGCCAGGTGTGGTGGTGGGCACCTGTAGTCCCAGCTACTCAGGAGGCTGAGACAAGAGGATTGCTTGAGCCTGGAAGTTGGAGGCTGCAGTGAGCCAAGATCACACCACTGTACTCCAGCCTGGGTGACAGAGTGAGACTCTGTCTCCAAAAATAAAATAAAATAAAAAACAAGCATTTGTGATTTGGAGTAAGTAAAGATTTCTCAGCTTGGACATAAAAAGAGACAAACAAATATCTGTGATTAGGAATGTGTAAATATTTCTCGGCTTGAACAATGAAAGAAAAAATTGGTAAGTCAGATGTTACCAAAATTTAAAACTTTCTTGCTCTAACAAAAAAAAAAGTGTATTCAGAATATTTAGAGAACTCATATAACTCAATAATTAGAAGACAAACTACCCAGTTTTAAAATGTACAAAAAATTTAAACAAGGACATACAAACCCCAATAAACACATGAAAGATGCTCAACATCACTAATTATCAGGTAAACGCAAACTAAAACAGCAATGAGATACTATTCCAAACCCACTAAAATGTCTTAAAAAATTTGAAAAGCAATAATAATAATCCTCCTTCCTGAATTTATTTCAAGCATACTGGGTTCTTCTTGATATCAATAGCAAAAAAAAAAAAAAAAAAAAAAATTGTGTTGTGAGGTAAAGCATGAATGAGTATCTCCATTTCATATGGCTTCCAATCCAGTCTCATGAGCTTCTCTTGGTTTTCTATTTCTTGAATTATCTATAGACCTATCTTGCACTATACTAAGAAGCACTATCTTTTTCTCAGCCTCTGTTTACTCAAACAGTCTCGTCTTTCCATAACTCCATGCTTTGTGCTTTTTAACATAGCTGATATATCATTTTGCAAGCTCCAAATATATGTGAGGGACTGGGAAGGTGTTAAGAAAACTGTGAAGAAATGGATGCCCATACTAAAAGCCCCATTCAGACCCCTAACCTTCAAAAGAGACCCAGCCAAACACCTATACATCAGGCTCTCAAGTAAGCACTAGTATGGAGTGGAATACTCTTTTTGTTTTCCTTTTCTTTTGCTGCTTTTGTGGACTCTTGAACACTAGTAAGGACGTAAGTATTCAATACATATTTGTCAGATTGAATAGAATTGAGGCAGGAGTCCAATTCCAAATACCACAATTCTAAGGATACTCTGGATGTTCCAACATAAAGCTGGGAATCAAGTCTCCCATTCAATACCCAATGACCATAAGGAATTCTAAAATTATCCTCTCTTGAAATCCTTTCTCAACCAAAAGTGGATACGTGCTGCTTTGTCTCAAGCACTGTCTGTAGTGTTTTGCCTAGCTCATTCCAATGCCCTTTCTCAGAGGTGCCTCCATCCCCATGGCTCTGAATGTTGTACTACAACTTGCCTGTACCAGTAATACAGGAAAAAATTAAAGAATCTGAACCAACGGTGATACCTGATCCAAGCTGTTTACCTAAATTTTCTCCCCCAAGATTTAGGATTAGAAGTGAAACAGTTTGGGCTGCTCTCCTGAATGAAGAAGCCATGAACTTGAGGCTGGGCGCGATGGCTCACGTCTGTAATCCCAGCACTTTGTGAAGCCAAGGCGGGCGGATCACCTGATATCAGGAGTTCGAGACCAGCCTGGCTAACATGGCGAAATCCCATCTCTACTAAAAATACAAAAAAAAAAAATTATCCAGGTGTGGTGGCAGGCGCCTGTAATCCCAGTTACTTGGGAGGTTGAGGCATGAGAATTGCTTGAACCAGGGAGGCAGAGGCTGCAGTGAGCAGAGATCACGCCATTGCACTCCAGCCTGGGCAACAAGAGTGAAACTTGGTCTCAAACAAAAAAAAAAAAAAAAAAAAAAGCAGCAGCAGCAGCCATGAACTTGAGTGATAGAATGGTTATGTGTCAGAAAAGCAAAGAAAGTTGCCTGGAGATATGAAGAAATAAATTAGATTCAGAGAAACTCAACAGAGAAGGGTCAGTACAATGCCTAGGTTTCTAAGAGAATTTCATCAATTCCTAGTTCCATTTCAAGAGACTAAACTATCCTTTTATTCTGTAAAATACAACTGTTTTCTAAATTCATCCCATAAATTCTTTTTCTTTTCTGCTTGATGTATCCAGAGTTAGTTTTCCTGCAACCAAGCAAAGCTTTTTTTAAACTTTAGATTCGGGGGGAAAACATACATTTGTTATACGGGTATATTGCATATTAGTGGAGACTGGGCTTCTATTGTACCCACAATCCAAACAGTGAACATTATACCCAACATGTAATTTTTCAACCCTCATCCTCCTCCTACCCTCCCCCTGGTGGAGTCTTCAGTGTCTATTATTTCCATCTTTATGTACATGCATACTCATTATTTAGCTTCCACTTATAAGTGAGAACATGCGGTATTTGATTTTGTTTCCGAGTTATTTCACTTAGTATAATGACCTCCAACTCCATCCATGTTGCTGAAAAGGACATGATTTCATTCTTTTTTTATGCTATAAAGTATTCCACGGTATCTGCATACCACATTTGTTTTATTCAGTCAACTGCTGGTGGACAGTTAGGTTGCTTCCATGACTTTGCTATTATGAATAGTGTTGAACATGACTACAGGTGTCATTTTTGTGTGTGTGTATGAGACAGAGTCTTACTCTGTCCCCCAGGCTAGAATGCAGTGGCACGATCTCGGCTCACTGCAACTTCTGCCTACCAGGTTCAAGCGATTCTCCTGCCTCAACCTCCCGATTAGCTGGGATTACAGGTGTGCGCCACCTCGTCTGAGTGATTTTTCTATTTTTAGTAGAGATAGGGTTTCACGATGTTGGCCAGGCTGGTCTTGAACTCTTGACCTCAGGTGATCTGCTGCCTTGGCCTCCCAAAGTGCTGGGATTACAGGCATAAGCCACCGCACCGGGTCAGGTGTCTTCTTTATATAGTGATTTATTTTATTTTGGGCAGATACCCCCAGTAGTGTATCTGCTAGATCAAAAAGTAGTTCTATTTTTAGTTCTTTGAGACATCTCCATAGTTTTCCACAGAGGTTGAACTAATTTACGTTCCCATCAGCAGTGTATAAGCATTGTCTTTTCTCCACAACCACACCAACATCTGTTATTTTTTGGCTTTTTAACAGCAATTCTGACTGGTGTAAGATGGTA
>NW_012107252.1:1358916-1370012 GCF_000951045.1 Mandrillus leucophaeus
AAAAAAAAAAAAAAAAAAAAAAGCAGCAGCAGCAGCCATGAACTTGAGTGATAGAATGGTTATGTGTCAGAAAAGCAAAGAAAGTTGCCTGGAGATATGAAGAAATAAATTAGATTCAGAGAAACTCAACAGAGAAGGGTCAGTACAATGCCTAGGTTTCTAAGAGAATTTCATCAATTCCTAGTTCCATTTCAAGAGACTAAACTATCCTTTTATTCTGTAAAATACAACTGTTTTCTAAATTCATCCCATAAATTCTTTTTCTTTTCTGCTTGATGTATCCAGAGTTAGTTTTCCTGCAACCAAGCAAAGCTTTTTTTAAACTTTAGATTCGGGGGGAAAACATACATTTGTTATACGGGTATATTGCATATTAGTGGAGACTGGGCTTCTATTGTACCCACAATCCAAACAGTGAACATTATACCCAACATGTAATTTTTCAACCCTCATCCTCCTCCTACCCTCCCCCTGGTGGAGTCTTCAGTGTCTATTATTTCCATCTTTATGTACATGCATACTCATTATTTAGCTTCCACTTATAAGTGAGAACATGCGGTATTTGATTTTGTTTCCGAGTTATTTCACTTAGTATAATGACCTCCAACTCCATCCATGTTGCTGAAAAGGACATGATTTCATTCTTTTTTTATGCTATAAAGTATTCCACGGTATCTGCATACCACATTTGTTTTATTCAGTCAACTGCTGGTGGACAGTTAGGTTGCTTCCATGACTTTGCTATTATGAATAGTGTTGAACATGACTACAGGTGTCATTTTTGTGTGTGTGTATGAGACAGAGTCTTACTCTGTCCCCCAGGCTAGAATGCAGTGGCACGATCTCGGCTCACTGCAACTTCTGCCTACCAGGTTCAAGCGATTCTCCTGCCTCAACCTCCCGATTAGCTGGGATTACAGGTGTGCGCCACCTCGTCTGAGTGATTTTTCTATTTTTAGTAGAGATAGGGTTTCACGATGTTGGCCAGGCTGGTCTTGAACTCTTGACCTCAGGTGATCTGCTGCCTTGGCCTCCCAAAGTGCTGGGATTACAGGCATAAGCCACTGCACCGGGTCAGGTGTCTTCTTTATATAGTGATTTATTTTATTTTGGGCAGATACCCCCAGTAGTGTATCTGCTAGATCAAAAAGTAGTTCTATTTTTAGTTCTTTGAGACATCTCCATAGTTTTCCACAGAGGTTGAACTAATTTACGTTCCCATCAGCAGTGTATAAGCATTGTCTTTTCTCCACAACCACACCAACATCTGTTATTTTTTGGCTTTTTAACAGCAATTCTGACTGGTGTAAGATGGTACCTCACTGTGATTTTAATTTGCATTTCTCTGATGATTAGTAACGTTGAGCATTTTTTTCATGTGTTTGTTGGCAATTGTATTTCTTCAAGAAATGTCTCATGTCCTCTGCTTAGTTTTTAAAAGAAGTTGCTTTTTCCTCGTTATTAGAGTTCCATGTAGATTCTGGGTGTTCACCCTTTGTGAAAGTAATCATTTGCAAATATTTTCTCCCATTCTATAGGCTGCTTAATAATCTGCTATTTCTTCTGCTGTGAAGCAGCTTTTAGTTTAATTAAGTCTCATTTGTCTATTCTTGTCTTCATCATAAATTATTTGCCTAGGCCAACATCCAAGAGTTCTTCCTAAGTTTTCTTCTAGGACTTTTATAGTTTAAGGTCTTATGTTCAAGTCTTTAATCCATTCAGCCTGAGTTAATTTTTGTACATGGTGAGACACAAGGGTCCAGTTTCATTCTTTTACATATGGCTAGCCAACATCCCAGCACCATTTATTGAATAGGGTGTTAATGTCCTTTCTCCACTGTTTATTTTCATCAACTTTGTCAAAGATCAGTTGGTTGTAGGTATGTGGCTTTATTTCTAGGCTCCCTATTCTGTTTCACTGATCTCTATGCATATTTTTGAACCACTATCGTGCTGCTTTACTTACTACAGCCTTGTAGTATAACTTGAAGTCAGGCAAGTGGATGCCTCTGAATTTGTTCCTTTTGCTAGTAATCCTAGCTTTGGCTGAGTACTTTTTTGATTCCATATGAACTTTAGTGCTGTTTTTCTAATTCTGTGAAAAATGATGTTGGTAATTTGAGAAGAACTTCATTGAATCTGTAGATTGCTTTGGGTAGTATGCTCATTTTCATGATACTGATTCTTCCAATCCATCAGCACAAGATGTTTTGCCATTTGCTTGTGTCATCTGCAATTTCTTCCATTGGTGTTTTGTAGTTCTCCTTGTAAACATCTTTCACCTCCTTGGTTAAATGTATTCCTAGGGATGTGGGGGGGGGGGGTGTAGGTGGGGGGGGGTGTTCTCCCGTAAATGGGATTGGGTTCTTGATTTGGTTATCAGCTTGAACATTATTGTATAGAAATGCTACTGATCGTTGTACATTGATTTTGTATTCTGAAACTTTAATAAAAAGTCTAGGAGTCTTTAAGAGTTTTCTAGGTATACAGTCTTGTTATCAGCAAACTTCCTCTTTTTCAATTTGGATGCCTTTTATTTCTTTCTCTTGCCTAATTGCTCTGGCTAGGATTTCCAGCACTAGGTTGAAGAAGAGTGGTAAGAGTGGACACCCTTGTCTTGCTCCTGTTCTTAAAGAGAATGTTTTCAACTTCTCCCCTTCAACATGATGTTGTCTGTAGGTTTCTCATATATGGCTCTTATTATTTTAAGGTATGTACCTCCAGTGCCTAGTTTATTGAGGGTTGTTATGAGGCAATGTTGGATTTTATCAAATGCCTTTTCTGCATCTATGGAGATAATCATATGGTTTTGGGGTTTGGTTCTATTTACGTGGTGAATCACGTTCATTGATTTGCAGACGCTTCAACATTCTTGCATTCCTGGAATAAAACCCACTTGATCAAGATATATAATCTTTTTGATGTGCTGTTGGATTCAGTATTTGTTGGGGATTTTTGCACCTATGTTCATTAGGGATATTGGCCTGTGGTTTTCTTTTCTAGTTGTGTCCGTGCCTGACTGGTACCTAGTGTCCTCGCCTGACTTTGATACTGGTTTTGTAGAATGAGTTAGAAAGGAATTACTCCTCCTCAATTTTCTGAAATCGTTTCAGTATTCTTTCCTAAATACCAACTTTTCTTTATATGTCTGGCAAAATTCAGCTATAAATCTATCTGGTCCTGACCTTTTTTGCTGTTAGAAGGTGATAGGTTTGGCTGTGTCCCCACCCAAATCTCATCTTGTAGTTCCCTTAATTCCCATGTGTCGTGGGAGGATCCAGTGGCAGGTAATTGAATCATGGGGGCAGTTACCCTCATACTGCTCTCTTGATAGTGAGTTCTAACGAGATTTGATGATTTTACGAGGGGCTTCCCTCCGCTTTGCTCAGCACTTCTACTTCCTGCTGCCATGTGAAGAACAAGTCTGCTTCCCCTTCTGCCATGATTGTATGTTTTCTGAGGCTTCCCCAGCCCTGTGGAACTGAGTCAACTACACCTCTTTCCTTTATAAATTACCCAGTCTCAGGTAGTTCTTTATATCAGCATGAGAACAGACTAATATAGTTTTCCTTTACTACTGATAGAATTTTGTTACTTGTTATTGGTCTGTTCAGGATTCACATTTCTTCCTGGTTCAGTCTTGGGAGGTCGTATGTTTCCAGGAATTTGTCCATTTCCCCTAGCTTTTTCTAGTTTATGAGTACATAAATGTTCACAGCAGTCTCTGATGATCTTTTGTATTTCTGTGGTGTCAGGTGTAATGTTGTCTTTATCATTTCTGCTTGTATTTGAAACTTAACTTTTCTTGGTTAACTTAGCTAGCAGTCTGTCAATTTTGTGTATCCTTTCGAAGAAACAACTTTTTGTTTCACTTATCCTTTGTGTCATTTTTTTGCCTCATTTAGCTCTGCTCTGCTCTTTGCTCTTTTTCTTCTGCTAGCTTTTTGTTTGGTTTGTTATTTTTCCAGTTCCTTGATGTATGGTGGTAGCTCGAGATCTTCCTATCTTTTTAACGTGGGCATTTAATGCTATAAACTTTCCTCTTAGCACTGATATCCCAGAGGTTTTGGTATGCTGTGCCTCCATTTTCATTTATTTCAAAATTTTTTTCAATTTCTGCCTTAATTGCATTGTTTACCCAAAGTTCATTCAGGAGCATGTTGTTTAGTTTCCATCTACTTGAATAGTTTTAAGAGTTCCTCTTGGTATTTGATTTCTAATTTTATTCCACTGTGCTCCAAAAAGATACTTGATCTGATTTCAGTATTTTGGAATGTATTGAGACTTAGTTTAATGGCCAAGCATATGGTCAATTTTGGAGAACGTTCCACGTGCAGATAAGATTAATGTATGTTCTGTAAATGTCTATTAGGTCCATTTGGTCTATAGTTTAAGTCCAGAATTTCTTTTTTGACTTTCTGCCTCCTTGATCTGAATGGTGATGTCAGTGAGGTGCTGATGTCCTCCACTGTTATTGTATTGCCATCATTCTGTTTGCTTTGGCCTAGTAGTATTTATGAATCTGGGTGGTCTGGTGTGGGGTGCACATGTATTCAGGATAGTTAAATCTCCTTGTTGTATCAAACCCTTTATCATTAAATAATGCTCTTGTCTTTTTTTTTTACTATTACAGTTTGAAGTTTATCTGATACGAGAATGTATACTACTGCTGGCTTCTGTTTTCCATTTATTTGTATGATAAACCGTTTTTCACCCCCTTAGTTTGAGTCTGTAGCTGTCTTTAACCAGTGTGTGTGGGGTCTCTTGCTGGCAGCAGCTGGTTGGGTCTTTTTTTTTTTTTAATTTCATTTGCCACTCAGTATGTTTTAAGTGGAGCATTTAGGCCATTTACATTCAAGGTTAATATTGATATGTGGCTAGGTGTTGTGGTTCATGCCCATAATCCCAGCCCTTTAAGAGGCCAAAGTGGGCGGATTACTTGAGGTCAGGAGCTCGAGATCAGCCTGGCCAACATGGCAAAACCTCACCTCTACTAAAAAATACAAAAGTTTGCCAGGTGTGGTGGTACATGCCTGTAATCCCAGCTACTTGGGAGGCTAAGGCAGGAGAATTGCTTGGATCCAGGTGGCAGAGGTTGCAGTGAGCCAAGACCATGCCACTGCACTCCAACCTGGGCAAGACAGCAAGACTCCATCTTAAAATATATATATATATATAGGCCAGGCACGGTGGCTCACGCCTGTAATCCCAGCACTTTGGGAGGCCCAGGTGGGCGGATCACAAGGTCAGGAGTTTGAGACCTGCCTGGCCAGTATGGTGAATTCCTGTCTCTACTAAAAATACAAAATTAGTCGGGTGTGGTGGCACACACCTGTAGTCCCAGCCACTCGGGAGGCTGAGGCAGGAGCATCACTTCTACCTGGGAGGCAGAGGTTGCAGTGAGCCAAGATGGTGCCACTACACTCCAGCCTGGGCGATGGAGCAAGACTATGTCTCAAAAAAAAAAAAAATAGATAGACAGAGACAGAGATATAGATATGTGAGGTTTTGTTCTTGTCACAGTGTTGTTAGTTGCCTTGGAGTTTCAACTATATAACTGCTTTACAGACTCTGTGAGCTTTGTACTTTTATGATGGCAAGTACTGTCCTTTCGTTAACATGTTTAGAACTCCTTTCAGCATTTCTTATATGATCAGTATAGTGATGATGAATTCCATTCACATGTGTTTGTCTGGGAAAGACTTTATTTCTCCTTCATTTACAAAGCTTATTTTTTGGCAGGATATAAAATTATTGGCCGGTGGTTGTGCATGGTGGCTCACACCTATAATCCCAGTATGTTGAGAGGCCAAGGCGGGCAGACTGTTTCAGTTCAGGGGTTTAAGATCAGCTTGAGCAACATGGCAAACCCCTGTCTCTCCTAAAAATACTAGAAAATTAGCTGGGCATGGTGGCATGTGCTTGTAGTCCCAGCTACTTGGGAGGCTGAGCAAGAGGATCACTTGAGCCTGGGAAGTAAAGGCTGTGGTGAGCTGTGATCACGCCACTGTACTCCAGGTTTGGGTAGTAGACTGAGACCCTGCCCAAAAAACAAACAAAATAAATTCTTGGCTGGTAATTTTTTCCTTAAGGCCACTAAAAATAGGCCCCCAATCTCTTCCAGCTGGCTTGTAGGGATTCTGCTGAGAAGTTCAGTGTTTAGTTTGATGGGATTTCCTTTATAGGTAATTCCCTCTTTCTTGCTACTCTTAGAATTTTTTCCTTCACACTGACTTTGAACAGTCTGATGACTATATCCTTAGATGAGGTTCTTCTTGCAATGTCTCTCTCAGGAGTTCTCTGAGCTTGTATCTGGATGTCTAAATCTCTTCCTAGACTAGGGAAGTTTTTCCTAATTACTCCCTGAAATAGCTTTTCTACACTTTTTACTTTTTCTTCTCTAGAATACCTATAACCTGTAAGTTTGGATGCTTTATACAATCCCATATTTCTCCAAGACTTTTTCACTTTTCTTTTTTCTTTTGAGATGGAGTTTCACTCTGTCGCCCAGTGTGGAGTGTAGTGGCACGATCTTGGCTCACCACAACCTCCACTTCCTGGAATCAAGCGATTCTCCTGCCTCAGCCTCCCAAGTAGCTGGGACTACAGTCACATACCACGAAGCTCTGCTAATTTTTTTGTATATTTAGTAGAGATGGGGTTTCACTATGTTGGCCAGGCTGGTCTTGAACTCCTAACCCTCAAGTGATCTACCCGCCTCGGCCTCCCAAAGTGTTGGGAGTATAGGCATGAGGTACCACACCTGGCCTTTGTTCACTTACTTTACTTCTTTTTTCCCTTATGTTCATCTGACTGGGTTAATTCAAAAGACCTGTCTTCCCGCTCTGAAATTCTTTATTCTACTTTCTCTAGACTAGCATTAGAGCTTTCAACTATGTTTTGTAATTCCTTCAATGAATTTTTCATTTCCAATATATGTTTGGGTTTATTTTTCATGATATCTCCTTTCATATCCCAAACTGTTTTTCTGATTTGTGTGCATTTTCAACTTTCTCTTGGATCTCATTGAGTTTCTGTAAAACCAAAACATTCTGAATTCTTTATCTTATATTTCAAAGATTTTAATTTTGGTTAGGATCTACTGCTGGAGAGTTAATGTGATCCTTCTGCGGCATTGTAACACACTTTTTTCATAGTTTCAGAGTTGTTTCTCTGGTTGCTTCTCATCTAGATAAGCCATCTCTCCTTATTTTTTGAATTTCCTTTCATTTCGATGTGATTTTTTCTCCCCTTCAGGAGGTGTCTATAATATATGTTCTGTAGGGTCTTTTGGCTTTAGTTCTGGGTGCTTTCAGTGGCAAAGAGTCTGTATCAAGTTCCCTGGTTACAGTTAGCCTTTGAATGGTAGTTTTCTCAAATGCTGGTTGTATTACTGATGTACTGGGCGTGGGAGTAGGCTTACTACATCTTGTGGGGCCAGGATGGTGGAGGTCTCAGGAAGTTTATCAAGATCCCTAGTGCTGTACACTTGTCAGCAGATTTTCTATTGTGTCATGCAATTAAACTTCCAGGTCAGTAGGTGGCACTCACAGGTAAGAGCCAGCTGAAGCCAATATAGATGCGTATATACTTGATCCTTGCTTACTGAGAAGCTCTCTGTTGCCTCAGGCAATGGGCTGATCTGCAGAATGCACAGTGGTCTGAGCTCCCTGCCCAGCCCTGGAGCAGGAGACCAAGACAGGTGGGTCCAGACCAGGCAGGTCCACCTACAGGTCCCCCAATAGCAGGGCATAAGCACCAAGTATGGGGGGCAGAGGAGAATTGGGGTCCAATGGGCAACCACCAGTTACTCAGAGGTATGCCTAGGCATGGAGTTGGGAAATCTCCACTGCCCCAAGTTTTCTGTATGGCAAGTAGAGTACAGCCTAAACCCTAATCTAGAAAAGTGGATGCTCCAAATGCCTAGAGATGTCTCTACACTGAGTGCCACTGGACCATAAAGCTTGCTTATGATAAGCTTATTATATCAAATCATACAATTTTTTTATTTTTCAGTAGTACTATTTTGCACTACATGTACTGTTAGTAGGCATGTGTTTTATATTGAACTCACTAGTATATTCAGTGATGCTTTTTATTCCCTATTACCTCTAATATATGATTCCCCCTCATAAAAACTCAAAATTTCTCCATCTCCCTGAAATTTAAAAAAAAAAAAACCTGCTGTCTTTTGTTAACAAAAAAACAAAAAATTTTATCAATTTTAAACAAGATTTTTTTTTCAATTTTAGTATTCCAAAATTAAAGCGCTGGTTTTCTATTACCTTTTTCTACAGTCTCCTGCATTGACACTTCTCTTTTTTACTTATTTTTTATAGTGCCCTCAATTAAGAAGAAAATTGTTTGGCAGCCTTCATTTAAGAAAAAAGCCTGAAATTACAATAAATACTTATAGCCAAGAGGCAGTAGAATTAAATGGTTAAAGCATGGGCACTGGATAAGGACCTAAATATGAATCCCAGCTCTATCCCTAATTACCTATATATCTTTGAGTTAATTAACTTTACCTCAGTTTCCTCATTTATGAAGTAAGGATAATAATGGTACTGACCTCACAGAATTGTTGGGGGAACTTAATAAACTTAAAAGTGCTTAAATAATGCCTGGTCTAACAGTAAGAACACCATAAATGGTATCTACCAAAGTCAGTATTCAGTCACAAAAGCAACTTTATGTCCTTAAGTTAATGAATAAGTCAGTCAGTAGTACTCCTCAATATCTTGTGTTCAGAAATGGAGGCCTTAGGATATTAGGATCTTAAAGATTAAATTATGACTGAGGGTAGTGGCTCATGCCTGTAATCCCAGCACTTTGGGAGGCCGAGGCAAGCGGATTGCCTGAGCTCAGGAGTTTGAAACCAGCCTGGGCAACATGGCAAAACCCCGTCTCTACTAAAAATACAAAAAATTAGCCAGGCGCCTGTAATCCCAACTACTGAGGAGGTTGAGGCAGGATAATCGCTTGAACCCGGGAGGTGGAGGTTGCAGTGAGCCAAGATCGCACTACCGCACTCCAGCCTGGGCGAAAGAGCAAGACTCTGTCTCAAAAAAAAAAAAAAAGATTAAATTATACTTAGGGTGATCCAGACTAGTGCTGTTAAGCCTGGCACAGTAGCCAATGTCTGTAAATCCCAGCACTTTGTGAGGCCAGTGAGGGCAGATCGCTTGAACCCAAGAGCTCTGAGACCAGCCTGGGCAACACAGGGAGACCCATCTCTACAAAGAATTTAAAAATTAGCTGGGCATGATGGCACGCGCCTGTAGTCAGTCCCAGCTACCCTAGAGACTGAGGTGGGGGAAACTCTTAAGTCCAAGAGGTTGAGGCTACCACAAGTCATAACTGTGCCACTGTACTCCAGCCTGGGCGACAAAGCAAGACCCTGTCTCAATCAAACATAAAACAGACCAGCGCTCCCCAACAGAACTTTCTCCAACAATGCAAATATCTGCATGCTGTCCAATATGACAGCCACTAGCCATGTACAGCGAGTGAGCACTTAAAATGTGGCTAGTATGACTAACGAAGCGAATTTTTAATTTTACCTATTTTTAATTAACTTATATTTAAATAGCCACAAAAGGTTAGTAGCTCCCATATCAGAAAACTCAAAATGCATTTTAGAGAAAGTTTCTGTAATCGTCAAATTTAAGAGGATTTTCTCATTACTCATAATTTAATTGGAACATGCCATATATAAACATGTACATTAATAAAGATTTTACTAATTCCAAAAAATTAATAAAAATGATAATGATAAATATGGCATGATAATGCAAAGGCTATTTCTGCCACTGTCTAGGACCCAAAAGCCTAAACTTTTAACTGTATTAAATATAGTAAACATATAATATTAAATGTCAGCAACATCCTTAGCCTGAAGATCAGTGGCAAACCTGATACTACTGGTAGATATTCTAGAATCTTAGAATTTAGGATGAAGGGGAAATAGAACAAAGGAAAATAGTAAACTTTCTTCTACCCCATGTTTTTATACTGTTAGCAAAGGATACAAATCTGTCCCATTCCTTCTTTTATTCTAAAAATGACGAACCTTTTTGCTTTCTACTATTAGAAACTAGAAAAGAGGAGAAAATATGCCAGATTCCTCATGTATAAATTTAATTCCTTGAATCCTCTTTCTCTGTATGGGAAGGGGAGTATAGCCTAAACTCCTAATTTAGAAGAGTGGGTGCTCCAAATGCCTGGAGATATGTTTCTGCATTGAGTGCCACTGAACCACAAAGCTTGCCTATGATAAGCTTTCTAACTCAAATCATACAATTACTTTTTTATTTTTCAGTATAATTTTGCACCATGTGTACTGTTAGCAGGCACGTTTTACATTTAACTCACCAGCATATTCAGTGATGCTTTGAAGTAAGAGCGGTGAAGTAAACATTGGCAACTCTATTAAAGCAAAATTAGGAAAAGTAATTTACCCAAGAGTACATGGCTAATATGTGGCAGAGAGAGATGTGAACCTGTATCTACATTATCTTAAGTCTATATACCACAGCTGCTTTATCAATACCAGTATGCCTCTAGAAATGAGGCAGCAAGAACGCTTGAAATAAATCTACCTTCTTCTGGTAGTTCTAAACAGCAGGGTCATCAATTTCAAGGACAGGGAAATGAGGAAACAGATGGACAGGAAATTCATCTGGGGCACTCAAATATTTCTATGTGTTCCCTGGCATACAATAAGTAGACAAATAAGATCAATAATAAAAGGCATCTTTAAGGAAGAAGCGTTAACAAAAATGAGTGATAAAAAAGGATAAATACAGAAAAATGTAAGAGGAAGTGATCTCAGGTAGAAGGTATTAAATATCACCAGAAACTACTACAAGTACTACTGTATCCCAGGCTGCATACATGTGAGAATCATAAAATAAATCCTCTAATAAATGTTAGGTAATTCAGAAATGCAGAAAGGGTCCCATTTCTACAAGCCCTAAGAAACAGCAAACCTATTTTGCTTTGACCAAACCAAATTAACGGAAGTCCTAGCTCAAGCAATCGGACAAGAGAAAAAAATAAAGGGCATACAAATTAGAAAGGAAGAGGTCAAATTA
>NW_012107252.1:1370987-1373739 GCF_000951045.1 Mandrillus leucophaeus
TATCTGCAAACTACTCATTTGACAAAGGATTAATAACCAGAATATATAAGGAGCTCAAATAACTCTATAGGAGAAAATTTAATAATCTGATTTTTTAAATGGGCAAAAGATCTAAATAGGCATTTCTCAAAAGACATACAAATGGCAAACAGGTGTATGAAAAGGTGCTCAATGTCATTGATCATCAGAGAAATGCACATCAAAACTATAGTAACATGTCGTCTCACCTCAGTTAAAATGGCTTTTATCCAAAAGACAGGCAATGACAAATGCTGGAGAGGATGTGGAGAAAAGGGAACACTGGATTTTGTACACTGTTGGAGGGAATGTATATTAGTACAACCACTACCGTGAACAGTTTGGAAGTTCCTCAAAAAAACTAAAAGTATAGCTACCATAAAGATCCAACAATCCCAGCGCTGGGTATACACTCAAAAGAAGGCAAATCCGCATATCAGAGAGATACCTGCACTCCCATATTGGTTGCAATACTGTTCACAATAGCCAAGATTTGGAAGCATCCTAAGCGTCCATCAACAGATGAATAGATAAAATATGGTACATATATACACGAGATCCTGTAATTTTCTACATGGATGGAACTGGGGGTCATTATGGTAAGTGAAATAAGCCAGGTACAAAAATACAAACTGCATGTCCTCACTTATTTGTGAGAGCTAAAAATGAAAACAACTCGGAGATAGAGTAGAAGGATGGTTACCAGAGGCTGGGAAGAGTAGTGGGGCGTCAGGGAGAGTGAGAATGGCTAATGGGTACAAAAAAATAGGAGGAGTGACTAAGATCTTGTGTTTGATAGCACAACAGGGTGACTCTAGTCAGTAATAATTTAATTGTACATTTTTAAATAACTAAAATAATTGGATTCTTTGTAACACAAAGGATAAATGCTTGAGATGATGAATATACCCCACTTATGCACTGCATGCCTGTATCAAAACATCTTATGTACCCCATAAATATACATTTTACCCACAAAAATTAAAAATTGAAACAAAATAAAATTACAAAAAATAGTCTATCGTTACAATATGTAAAAGAAGTATGTCATATGAGATACAAACATATTCACTCGTATACATAAAGCAAATAACCAAGAAAAGCTTTTGCTTTTTCAGTAAGCTGCTGTTATTACTGAATCTGTACTTGGAAATAAAATACAGGTACATCTGAGGATTCAAATCCATCTTATCCAAACTCAGGAAACAAAAAGATTCTGCTAAACTTTTAAGATTCTACTGTTTAACAGAAATTATATCCATCACTCTCTGAAATTTTTTCTTTTTTTTGAGACGGAGTCTCACTGTGTCGCTCAGGCTGGAGTGCAGTGGCACAATCTCAGCTCACTGCAACCTCTGCCTCCCGGGTTCAAGCGATTCTCCTGCCTCAGCCTCCCAAGTAGCTGGGACTAAGGGCGAGTGCCACCACACCTGGCTAATTTTTTATATTTTTAGTTGAGACAGAGTTTCACCATATTGATTAGGCTGGTCTCAAACTCCTGACCTCGTGATCCACCCACCTTGACCTCCCAAAGTGCTAGAATTACAGGCATGAGCCACGGCACCTGGCCCCACTCTCTGAACTCTTACTCTTGCTATCCAAAACTCAGGAATTGAACAGATGTGAATGGCCTGCTATCCCTCACTATCCAGAATCTATCACCCAAACTCAGGATATAAATACAATAGATTCAGACTGCAAATACTTGTGAATCTTAACATAAATTTTTAATATAATTTCACAGTGTTTAAAAAACTTCTGAGGATTTTTTAAGTAATATGCAGTACTCTACTAAATCCCATAAATACTAGCTGCAAAACATCTTAGAAAATATCTTCTTGTACCCTATTTCTCAGCAGTCTGTTGGAGCAAGGAAGGCAGCTATTAGGTTATTGCCCCTCAGCTCCAAACTGCAGCACCCCTACCCGTATTCTGCTTTGTGGTGCTTGCACTAAGACTCTCTGTAAAAGCTCTCCCAAGAAGAGGCACTCAAGATGAACTGCAAGGCTGGAGGAGGAGGAAGAAAAGACTCTATCTTCCCATGTAATCTTTAGGTTTCATAAGAGCATTTCCCCAACACAGGCTTCTTCAGCCCTATAGCAGCAGGTCCTTCCAGTAGCAACAAGTGAATCCAGCTTGCAGTGTTTCCAACACTTCCAGAACTAGCTTCACCATAAACCACTGAGAGACACCAGCATCAGCTAGCAAGGTCTGGGTCCCAACCTTACAGAACCTCTCTTCCAAGCTCAGACACCAGCATCGATCATGCAGCAGCTTCTCAGAGGTCTAAGTTTCATTTCTTCGGGGACTTTCCTCTAAGTTCCTAATGTTTTCTCGTTCCCTTTGGTCCCTGAGCCCTATGGGCAGTAGCTGCTTCCTGTTGTGTCTATCTTCCTGATATTTTAGTTTTGTTTTTATCCTTTATGTTACTTAGTTAACATTTATATCTAGTTATCAATTCTATTAAAGTATTATCTCTGTTCAAATACTGGTATGGTTTCAGCCTCCCTAGAGAATCCTGAATGCTAAAATAGTCTCATGTAGAATATGATGTTGTTACAGTGACTTTTGTTGAAATGCAATTCTACCTATATTGGCAAGTAAAGTAGACCAAAGTGTCAGAGCAATCTGCTTACAATTACAGAGTATACTTAACTATCACTACAAACTATTCTGCAGTCATTTTTTTAAGGCAAATTTAGAGGGCCTTTTTCTAATTCACATTTAATATCTA
>NW_012107252.1:1377973-1379037 GCF_000951045.1 Mandrillus leucophaeus
AGCAATCGGACAAGAGAAAAAAATAAAGGGCATACAAATTAGAAAGGAAGAGGTCAAATTATCCTTGTTTACAGATGATATGATCTGTCTCTTATACACATCTAGATGTGTATAAGAGACAGGAAGTCAGATTATCCTTGTTTGCAGGTTATATGAATCTTATATTTGGAAAAACCTAAAGACTCCACCAAAAAACTACTAGAACTGACAAACAAATTTAGTAAAATTCCAGGATACAAAAATCAACATACAAAAACCAGAGTTTCTACATGCCAGGAGCGAACAATCCGAAAAAGAAATCAAGAAAGTAATCTCATTTACAATAGGTACAAATAAAATAAAATACCTAGGAATTAACCAAAGAAGTGAAAGACTTCCACAATGAAAACCATCAATTATTTAGGAAAGAAGCTGAAGACACCAAAAAAAGGAATGATACTCCATGTTCATGGATTAGAAGAATCAATACTGTTAAAATGTACATACTATCCAAAGCAAACTAAAGATTCAATGCACTCCCTATCAAAATACCAATGACACTCTTCACAGACATAGAAAAAAAAATCCTAAAATTTATATAAAACCAAAGCTTATATAAAATACCCAAAGCTATCCTGAGCAAAACGAACAAAACTGGAGGAATCACATTATCTGACTTCAAGTTATACTACAGAGGTATAGTAACCAAAACAGTATGGTACTGGCATAAAAACAGATATAGACCAATGGAACAGGATAGAGAACCCAGAAAACAAATACATATATCGAGAGTGAACTCATTTTTGACAAAGGTTCCAAGAACATATAATGGAAAGGATAGTCTCTTCAACAAGGTGCTGGGAAAACTGGACACCCATATGCAGAAGAATAACACTAGACCCCTATTTCTTGCCATATACAAAAATCAAACCAAAATGGATTAAATACTTAAATCTAAGACCTCAAACTAAACTGCTAAAAGAAAACACTGGGGAAATTCTCCAGGATGTTGGAGTGGGCAAAGATTACTTGAGTTACACCCCACGAGCATAGGCAACCAAAGCAAAAACAGACAAATGGGATCA
>NW_012107252.1:1383612-1387134 GCF_000951045.1 Mandrillus leucophaeus
TGAGCCACGGCACCTGGCCCCACTCTCTGAACTCTTACTCTTGCTATCCAAAACTCAGGAATTGAACAGATGTGAATGGCCTGCTATCCCTCACTATCCAGAATCTATCACCCAAACTCAGGATATAAATACAATAGATTCAGACTGCAAATACTTGTGAATCTTAACATAAATTTTTAATATAATTTCACAGTGTTTAAAAAACTTCTGAGGATTTTTTAAGTAATATGCAGTACTCTACTAAATCCCATAAATACTAGCTGCAAAACATCTTAGAAAATATCTTCTTGTACCCTATTTCTCAGCAGTCTGTTGGAGCAAGGAAGGCAGCTATTAGGTTATTGCCCCTCAGCTCCAAACTGCAGCACCCCTACCCGTATTCTGCTTTGTGGTGCTTGCACTAAGACTCTCTGTAAAAGCTCTCCCAAGAAGAGGCACTCAAGATGAACTGCAAGGCTGGAGGAGGAGGAAGAAAAGACTCTATCTTCCCATGTAATCTTTAGGTTTCATAAGAGCATTTCCCCAACACAGGCTTCTTCAGCCCTATAGCAGCAGGTCCTTCCAGTAGCAACAAGTGAATCCAGCTTGCAGTGTTTCCAACACTTCCAGAACTAGCTTCACCATAAACCACTGAGAGACACCAGCATCAGCTAGCAAGGTCTGGGTCCCAACCTTACAGAACCTCTCTTCCAAGCTCAGACACCAGCATCGATCATGCAGCAGCTTCTCAGAGGTCTAAGTTTCATTTCTTCGGGGACTTTCCTCTAAGTTCCTAATGTTTTCTCGTTCCCTTTGGTCCCTGAGCCCTATGGGCAGTAGCTGCTTCCTGTTGTGTCTATCTTCCTGATATTTTAGTTTTGTTTTTATCCTTTATGTTACTTAGTTAACATTTATATCTAGTTATCAATTCTATTAAAGTATTATCTCTGTTCAAATACTGGTATGGTTTCAGCCTCCCTAGAGAATCCTGAATGCTAAAATAGTCTCATGTAGAATATGATGTTGTTACAGTGACTTTTGTTGAAATGCAATTCTACCTATATTGGCAAGTAAAGTAGACCAAAGTGTCAGAGCAATCTGCTTACAATTACAGAGTATACTTAACTATCACTACAAACTATTCTGCAGTCATTTTTTTAAGGCAAATTTAGAGGGCCTTTTTCTAATTCACATTTAATATCTACTGGTATAAAAAAGGCAAGCTCTGTTTTCCCAAATTTTCTACAATAAATATGTACTACTTTGTAATCATAAAAATACAGCAAGTCTAATTTTAACGACAATTCTAACAAAGTCAGATTAAACAAGGATCCAATATCATCCACAGAAAGTAGTACTTGTTTACCTTACCCTAAATACTTAAGGAGACTGAGGGAGTTTTAATCCATTTACTAACTACCCTCTTCCAACCAACAAATTTTTTATACTTTCCTTCTATTCACTACCTTCACTTACACATAAATTGTCCACTCCCACTCATACTTGTGCCTACAAACTCCCACCCGCCTATCCATTTTCTGATTCCCAGCCACATGACCAGTTCTTCTCCACCAACTCATTTGCTTCCTGTCTTGAGGTTAGTCACTTTCTAGATATACAGATAGTATATACATGGTAGTATATACAAGAGAGATAAGGCAAACAAGCAATGTTTTTCAGTAGGTTTGAGTTACTTTAAGACTTCTGGTTGTACTCCTATTTGGGCAGTGTAGTTTGCAGGGACCATTTCTGGTTTGGGGAAGACTCTACGGGAAGTAGACTAAAATTTATTGTGGTTATTAAGTAATCCAGTTTTTCTTCCCTTCTTCGTCTCAAAACAATACAGGCTTCCACTAAGAAAAATCGGTGACAGACAATGGTCTTCTATACACAAATCTAAGAATGGGAATCCTGTTTCAGACGTGGACCATACAGAATACTACAGAAATGAAAGACATACATAAGGACAATAAATATCATGACTCTGATGCCATAGGGCTTCTCAGTTTATAAATTAAATGCTAGATATACAGTTATATCCCAAACAATTCTGATTGTAGAATATTGTGCTAAGGAATTACAACACAGTGAGTAAATTGTAACATAACTTATATTACCTCTTCTCTTTCATCAAACAAAAGTTACACACATATTATTCCTAACCCAATGTCATATAAAGGCTTAACCTAAACATAAATATAATATTCACAGAGATTTAAAATTTCAGTCAACTACCTTAATATATGAGTGTTTCAGCATTTCACACAACTAAAATATCTTAAGGAAGTCTAATCAGTAGAAAGTGGACGCTAAAGAAACAACAGTCATTTTACAAAAAAAAAAAAAAAAGCTTTTCCACTGAGAAATAGGACAGTCAGCCTTGACTTGCAAAATGTCAAGTACATAAAAACTACAAAGGTAACTTCATTGTTCATCTTGTCTCTGTGTGTGTGTGTGTGTGTGTGTGTGTGTGTGTGTGTGGCATTCCGGAAAATCAGGATTGCTCTCAAGCGTAAGGATTCCTTCATTCCCAATCATGGTTCTGGCAATTTTGTAATCTCTCCTCTCTCTCCTTCTGCCCTCCAAAGCTGGGCAATTATAACCGTTCCTCATCTACGCTGCTGCAACCACAATGACCTACCTCCTCCATTGCTCCTCAAACATACAAGGCAGCCTCCCGCCTTGGACCTTCCTGCACTCCCTCTGTGCCTCAAGAATGCTCAACTACCACTTATCCAATATATGGCTCACTCCATCATACTTTAAGATCTTCATTCAAATGTCCCCTTTTTTAGTGAAGGCTTCCCTTAGGACTGGCCTGTCTAAAATAACACATACTCCTATTATTTCCTATTCCTCTTCTCTATTTTTCTCCTTAACCCTTATCATATCACTAACAGATACTTATACTATTTTCTTTATTAACTGTCCCTCCACCAAAATGTAAATTCCATGATTACAGGATTTTTACATGTTATGCTCATTGCTATGCCCCAACATTTAGAACAGTGCCTGACAACAGTAGATGCTCAATATGCTAGATGAATAAATGATATGGCTGACTACACAACCACATGTAACTAGCAGGTCCTGCCATCAACACTTCATACTCTAAGATTTCAATTAGCAGATTAGGTTTAGATCATTTTTCACTCTGGGAACCATGACAATCCCTCAGGGGCCAATGTGAAGGTAGAACATGGAAGCCTAAGCCAGCAAAAACAGTCATATATTTATCTGTTTTGCTAATTTGACTTCACATATTAATTGATTGGCAAAACTGATCTGGTGACTTCAAAAATCTGAAACCACAGGGTCGTACACAACAAAACAGTTCCTACTTTTTACATTTCTCATGTTTTATTGTAAATTAGAGAAATCTAGATATTATATTTTTACCATCCCTTAGAAAGAAATTAAAATTAGTATCTTCAGTCTTATTTTGATTGCTACAAAGGCAATCAAAATTTACTATGTTCTAATTAAATTGAGTAGAAAGCAGATTAGCTTTTTTTTTTTTTGAGATGGAGTTTCGCTCTTGTT
>NW_012107252.1:1394164-1395383 GCF_000951045.1 Mandrillus leucophaeus
CTTTTCTACTGTTTTACTGTATGCGTGATCTACCCAGTCTTGTATTTTAGTTGCCTATATGTAGATAGATCTCAAATCTTCATCTCTATAGATCTCAAATCTTCATCTCTAGCAGAGATCAATCTCCTGATCTCCAAACAAATATCTAACATTCTGTCCCGGAAATCCCAAATTTACCATGTTTAAAACTGAATTCATCATCTTCTCTTAATATACTTCCATCCTGGATAAAATGGCACAGCCTTTTCATCTAAGAATGGCTTTCAGGTTTCTAGCTTAACTCTTTACTTTTCGTTAGAGCAGACTAATTTTTTTCCAACTCTTAGTCTCTATGAGGAATTACTTCAGTAAACACTCCTGGCCTCTTAGCCCATTCCTCTCCAAAGAGGTAAATTGGTTAGTACATAGAGCTAACTTAACAAAAGAACTGAGTACCAGGGACTCAGACTCCTTTCATTTTTTTGAGATGGAGTTTTCACTCTTGTTGCCCAGGCTGGAGTGCAATGGCGCCAACTCGGCTCACTGCAACCTCCGCCTCCTGGGTTCAAGCAATCCTCCTGTCTCAGCCTCTCAAGTAGATGGGATTACAGGCCTGTACCACCATGCCTGGCTACTTTTTTGTATTTAGCAGACGGGGTTTCACCATGTTGGTCAGGCTGGTCTTGAACTGCTGACCTCAGGTGATCCACCTGCCTCGGCTGGGATCCCAAAGTGCTGGGATTACAGGCTTGAGCCACCACGCCCAGCCCTCAGTCTCTCTCCTCCCTCTCCATCCAGGATTCTACAAGGCAATGATCTGAGTGTGTCCACTCTGCTGACCCAAACATCCTCTAGGGTGAACTGTCCCATTGACAGATGGGGATGAGGGCCTGCAGAAAGTCAGCCAACTCATTTGGCTCTTAAACCTAAGTCACGTTCTACAATACAGGTTTTATCAAAAACAAAGGCAACTCCTTTGAAAGTTAGACACAGAGTTACCATAAACCCCAGCAATTACGGGCATATATATCTCCAAGAGAATTTAAATGTTCCTACAAAACCATGTACACAAATGACTGGTTGCACACAAATGTGCAGCATTACTCATAAAGCCAAAAAGTGAAAATAACCCAAATGCTTCTCAACTAATGAACGGATAAACAAAATATGGTTTATCTAAGTAATAACCATGTAAGACACAATGCAACTTCATTCGGCCATAAAAATGAAGTACTTTTAC
>NW_012107252.1:1397923-1400883 GCF_000951045.1 Mandrillus leucophaeus
AATTATGTTGTTTCATGTACAAATTACCACCACACTATACTCAGTTTTTCAGTAAGCAGAAATATCACTCCATTCCGCCAAATTGCACTACTTGACAAAACAAGCTACAATACTTTATTCTGAATCTCACCCTGAAATTCATTGCAATATAAGGTGACCAGTCTAACTTTTAAAATGTTGCATGTTCTAATAAAGAAAAAAAAAGAGCACTCACCTTAATGAAGTTACAGATGGACAAGCCTGTCCATACAAACCCATCTGGCCACAAAGAGAATCTGAAAAGTAAAGAAGAGCTAGTTATCAGATGCTGCAAAGTAAATTAAATCAAACCGTAAGTCTCACTTTAGATTTACTTTAAAACACTCTCAAAACAGAAGTAAAATGCTAAAAGAATCACCCTTATCAGAACACAAACTTACATGAAAGAAAAATGCCACTGAGTCATAAGACGGATTACACTAAGACAGACAAACATATCAGGAAGCCTACAGACATTATCAGGTGGCATAACAGAAATAGATACACTATATCTGTAATATCTAAAGAAGCTGAGATTTCATAAGATTTAACAAATGATTACGGCTATGTTATAGAGAGTGTCCAAACTGTTTTAGTAGAGTCCTAGGGATTCTAGAAAGATGCCCAAAAGCTACCAGAGTTAAGCATGCAGGTTTCAACCCCCAAATAAGTGCCCCACCAAATCTATTCCTCCAGCAAAATAGTGCTACCTTTATTGGTTTTAAATATTTGACTTCACAAAGACTTCATCTAAGAAACAGTTCCACTGCTTTAAAAAAAAAAAAACAAAAAGTAGTAGTAATAGTAGTAGTAGTAGTAGTAGTAGTAGTAGTAGTAGTAATAGCAGCAGCAGCAGTAGTAAAGAGAAGCACTGAAACCGAAAGAGCTTTGAATTCAAATTCTAGGTTTTAGGTTCAAATTCTAACAGTGGCACTACTGAGACCTTAAAGAATTTATATAACTTCAATGAACCTCAGTTTCTTCATCTGTAACGTGGGGCTAATACCACCTACATAACTTTATTCAAAGGGGATTAAACTCCAAGCTTGTTGTTAGAATTAAATAAATCAACAAATATAAAAGTGTCTATCAGCACTACTACGGAGCACATGGAAGAGTATCAGTATTTTCATTAGGCAGAAGGATGATCCACAAATGCCTAATGGTAACATAAATGGGATAAGGTAAAATGGGTTTAAGTGTATATATATGCATATACTGCACAAGTGGCAGAACTGTGAGCAACTAAAGAGAGCATGTCCAGTCTGAAGGGATCAGGGCTATTCCCAGTTCTAGTCAATTGTTGCTGGGCAGGAGCATTATACGCCCAGCATTTTAAGAACTTCCAATTTTTCAAGAGAAACCAAAAAAATCCAAAATTTTATCTGCACTCTCTTGATTTTTTATTTTAACTTTTTTTAAAAATACAGATGGGGTCTCGCTATGTAGCCCAGGCTGATCTTGAACTTCTGGGCTCAAGTGATCCTCCTGCCTCGGCCTCCCAAAGTGCTAAGCTTACAGGCATAAGTCACTGCATCTGGCCCTGATTTTCATTTCCTAAATACTATGTGGGCCAAACGGAAACTGGATTTTGCTCCAAGTCTGTAACCTTTGGTTTAAAAGGTGATTGAAGTCCCTGCATCCAATAATTATCCTGCATACACTGAAGAGAGAGACAGATAAGACATTTCTATTTCTGCCAGAGTGACAGGATGGATGGCTCGATCTCATACCCACTGAAAATAACTAAAACGCTGAGTAAAATACCTTAAAATCTTTACATATAAATCAAAAACTTGACAGAAAATCAGGTATGATCAGAATCCAAAAACCAAGTGAAACAGTGGAAACTAGAAAGGTATGCAGAGTACTGATACCAGCTTTCCTTCACCTTTAGGGCAATATGCGAAGCACTATGAATTCTGGCTTGCAATTCCAAGACCTTATGGGACCCAATGTACAAGATGCAACAACGTTCAGATCTTAACCAAGAGAACTGCCAGGAAAACTGCTTTTTTAACCTTAGCACTTAGGGCTGGTGAGGGGATCCAGGACTATGACAGCAGTAAGGTACAAGAGGCAGCAATGTTCAGTTCTCAACCAAGTAAACTGCCAGGAAAACTACTTTTTTAACCTTGGCACTCGGTGCTGGGAGAGGATCAGGGACTGTGACAGCAGTGCAAGGGTGTCTTCCCTGATATTTTACAACCACAAGCTGATCTTCCCCTATGGTTTTAAAAGCTTCATACCGGCCGGGCACAGTTGCTTAGGCCTGTAATCCCAGCACTTTGGGAGGCCAAGGCAGCCAGATCACCTGAGGTCAGGAGTTTGAGACCAGCCTGACCAATATGATGAAACCTCCGTTTATACTAAAAATACAAAAAACTTAGCCAGGCATGGCGGCATGTGCCTGTAATCCCAGCTACTTGGGAGGCTGAGACAGAAGAATCGCTTGAAGCTGGGAGGCAGAGGTTGCAGTGAGCCAACATCACGCCACTGCACTCCAGCCTAGGCAATAAGAGCAAAACTCCGTCTCAGGAAAAAAAAAAAAAAAAAAAGGCTCATACCTAGAATTTTGTTTAGGGTAGCCCTAGGATGGTTGTATCTCCCACCCAATCTTGATAGAAGCAAATGTACATTCTCTCTGGAGGAAATCGCCTTTGATCTAAGCCTGGAAAAATTCCCACAGGTAAGATCTCAAAATAACTGTATTCATAATTAAAAATCACAAAACCCAGAAGGAAATCAGCCACTCATAGCAAAATACAGCAGAAACATCAGTTAGCACAATAAAACCACAAGGAATTCAGATATAAAAATTACTAGACATCCTTGGGACCAGAGTTCGGCGTGGACAGCCCCTCATCCTGGGAAATGGGGTGTGGCTGAAAAGGCAGTCTTCCCCTCAGCTGTCATGGAACACACTTTCGCGGGGAACCTGG
>NW_012107252.1:1400999-1401507 GCF_000951045.1 Mandrillus leucophaeus
TTTTTTTTTTTTTTTTTTTTGGAGACGGAGTTTTGCTCTTGTCACCCAGACTGGAGTGCAGTAGCTGAACTCGGCTCACTGCAGCCTCCAACTCCCGTGTTCAAGTGATTCTCCTGCCTCAGCCTCCCAAGTAGCTGGGATTACAGGCATGTGCCACCATGCTCAGCTAATTTTTTTTGTATTTTTAGTAGAGACAGGGTTTCACCATGTTGGTCAAGCTAGTCTCAAACTCCTGATATAAGGTGATCCGCCCACCTCGGCCTCCCAAAGTGCTGAGATTACAGGCGTGAGCCACTGCACCCAGCCGGGAAATACAAATTAAAACAAGACACCACTTCATACCCACTAGGATGGCTATAATCAAAAAGACACAAAATAACAAGTGTTGCAAAGATATGAAGAAATTCAAACTTTCTTTTTCTTTTTTTTTTTTTGGGACGGGGTTTCACCGTGTTAGCCAGGATGGTCTCGATCTCCTGACCTCGTGATCCGCCCATCTCGGCCTCCC
>NW_012107252.1:1401557-1421659 GCF_000951045.1 Mandrillus leucophaeus
AAGTGAAAATAACCCAAATGCTTCTCAACTAATGAACGGATAAACAAAATATGGTTTATCTAAGTAATAACCATGTAAGACACAATGCAACTTCATTCGGCCATAAAAATGAAGTACTTTTACAGGCTACAACATAGATGAACCTTGAAAGCCTTATGCTAAGAGAAAAAGACACAAAAGACCACATGCTGTATGCTTCCATTTATATAAAATGTCCAGAATACGCAAATCTATAGAAATGAAAAGTAGACTGGTGGTTGCCAGGAGATGGGGGAAGAGAGGGAGATTGCACATGGGAAGTCACTGCTAGGAGGTTTCTTTTTAGAGTGATGAAAATGGCCTAATTGATAGTGGTAATGGTTGCACAATCTTGTGAATATATTAAAAACTACTGAATTGTACACTTTAAAATGGTGAACTTCACAGTATGTGATTTTTACCTGAATAAAAAGCTAATTTTTTTAAAGGTACTGTCTTGCTTCTTCATCTGTAGGTTCTTATTTCTCAGTCAGTTCAAAACTCAGGCAAGGGAAAATGATCTCATATACTGAATTGTCCAAACATCAACACCCTTAGTACCTCCAATAAGTTACCATTTACTACCAAATTCTAACTTCTAATTATCTTTCTAATCTGCTCTAGCTTCAATGCCTTAGTCCCAGTGTTATTCATTTTTCCTCTAGATCACTGTCCTTAAATGACATCCTGAACCCTAGGCTTATTGACTGAAAGAACAAACATATACCAGTCTTCTCCCTACCCAAGCAACTGAACAACCAACAGGAAATCTCACAAAAGAAGACTAAGGTTCACACTGAAGTCAGGAAATTTCGAAGTCCTCCAAGTCACAAACAAATCTCTGTGGCATCAAGTATAGTTGAACAATGATATTAACTCATTCAATTACATCCATATTTACATGGTTTTATTTGGTGCCAACAGCATAAATCTCCAAATCTTTTGAAAACTAATATGTATCAAAAAAGAGTAGAATGTCACAACCAGAATATGAGTACTAAAAGCCAGGCATTAGCTAATGAATATGCTGCAATATAAGCTATTTACTGTATTATATTCCATTACCAATAGAAAAGCATGGAATTCCTTTTAACATAAGCAGTATTCAAGTATACATTAAACTGAGTTACAAACTATCCACATTTAGGAAGAAGCCATCACAACACACTAACAGCTGTATAATAACATATTATTTGGGGGCATGGAGTGAAATAGAACTAAGTGTTTTGAAAAAGCTCTGAATACGTTCTTTTTGTTTTTAAGAGATAGGGTCTTGCTTTGTTGCCCAGGCTGGAGTACAGTGGCCAGATGAAAGATCACTGCAGCCTCGAACTTCTGGGCTCAAGCAATCCTCTTGCCTCAGCCTCCCTAGTATCTGGGACCACAGGTGCACACCACTGCATTGGGCTAATTTTTTTTATTTTTTATGTTTTGTAAAAATAAGGTCTTGCTGTGTTGTCCAGGCTGATGTCAAACTTCTGGCCTCAAACGATTCTCCCACCTCAGCCTCCCAAAGCACTGGGATTACAGGCATGAGTGATCACACCCAGCCCGAAATACTTATGAGCTCTCTCCCCTTTCCCACCTACACAGAAATGTAACGCTTTATAATTTACAAAAAACTTACTACCATTCTTGACCTTGCGGCTGAAGACTCAAGACTGGAATCCCAACTATTGACAATTACTGTGTGACCTTGGATATGTTAACTTCCCTAAGGCTTAATTTCCTCCTTCATAAGAAAGGAAAAATGCAGTAAATGCCTCAGTTACTATGACAGTAGTTTGAATGAAAGCATCAGCGTAACACCAGACAAAGGTAATAATTAAACATTTGTTAAAACTATTACACTCAGGAATGGAAAACCAAACGTTATATGTTCTCAAAAGTGGGAGCTATGAGGATGCAAAGGAGTAAGAATGATATAATGGACTTTGGTGACTCAGGGGAAAGGGTGGGAGTGGAGTGAAGGATAAAAGACTACACATTGGGTACAGTGTACACTGCTTGGGTGATGGGTGTGCCAAAATCTCAGAAATCACCACTAAAGAACTTATTCATGTAACTAAGCACCACTTGTCCCCAAAAACCTACCGAGATAAAAAAAATAAAAATTCATTTATTTATTTAAAAAAACTGTTACAGCTCTAGAGACCAAGAAGCTATTCCATTTTTTTTTACTTCTAAATTCAGCCCTATCTTTCCAAAAGACTTGAAAGTATAAAATTCACTAACATCCATGAAGAAACAAATCCTTTGATTGAAGAAACTTGACTGAACATTGTAGATTATTATACCATTAGTCACAGGTAATCATTAAAGCAGTCGCAGAAATAACCTGTATCCTAATCAACCCAAATAGAAGAAATGTGCCAGAGGGAGGAGTAAAGGGAAAAGAATCCTGATGAGTGAGAAGCAATCAGCTGTTCATCCCAGCTCCTCTAGCTAAACCTGAAGGCAGTGGTACAGCTTGAGCTAAGAAGTCATCTGCTTTCAGAGAGCAATTAAAATCATGAGGCTCTTCAATCAGAAGTGAGGCCACACAGATAATTAAGACAAACGATTAAAAAAAAAAAAAAAACTTGAGGAAGTTGGACTGCAGATAGCAGCAAGTAATTTAAGAGGGAGAAAGGCAATAGTGTTCAGTGTAGATCAGGAAGGATAAAAACTGAAAAGAGAACACTGGCTTTTAATAGAAGATAATAATACTACATTGGGTGAGTTTTGTGGAATAGTGAAGGCAAAAATTAGCACGGAGAGGGGTTAAGAATCAGGAGTGAAAGAAAAATAAAAGTTTAGCTACAAATTGTATTAAATTAAGTAGAAAGTGTAATAACAGAAGTTATAGATTAAGAATTCAGGAATGGTAAAGAATGTTAGAACTTTCATCACATTATCTCTATTACCCTATTTTAATCTTCATAAATAGAAACAAAACAGAAAAGCTTGTCACCATCTGATATGATTTTTATTTCTCCCCCATCAGAATGTGAGCTCCATATTTCATTCTCTGTTATATTCCCAAAACCTAGTATAAAGCCAGCATTCATATTTTTTCAATGTGAATAAACCACATTCTTCAAAAGTTGGGGGGAAAAAAGAAACTTTACTTAATACAGTCTTTTGTATCCACCACTTTTCTCTACTTCTAAGCAATTTAGGACCAGTCTGCAGTTAGAAGATGAAGTTAGGTATCCAGAATATATAAATCTTACAACTCAATAACGAGAAGACTAATAATCCAATTTAATAATGGGCAAGAATCTGAACACACATTTCTACAAAGAAGATATATGAATGTCCAATAAATACATGAAAAGATGTTCAGAATAATCACTAGGGAAATAAATTTTTTTTTTTTTTTTTTTTTTTGGAGACGGAGTTTTGCTCTTGTCACCCAGACTGGAGTGCAGTAGCTGAACTCGGCTCACTGCAGCCTCCAACTCCCGTGTTCAAGTGATTCTCCTGCCTCAGCCTCCCAAGTAGCTGGGATTACAGGCATGTGCCACCATGCTCAGCTAATTTTTTTTGTATTTTTAGTAGAGACAGGGTTTCACCATGTTGGTCAAGCTAGTCTCAAACTCCTGATATAAGGTGATCCGCCCACCTCGGCCTCCCAAAGTGCTGAGATTACAGGCGTGAGCCACTGCACCCAGCCGGGAAATACAAATTAAAACAAGACACCACTTCATACCCACTAGGATGGCTATAATCAAAAAGACACAAAATAACAAGTGTTGCAAAGATATGAAGAAATTCAAACTTTCTTTTTCTTTTTTTTTTTTTTGGGAGGGGTTTCACCGTGTTAGCCAGGATGGTCTCGATCTCCTGACCTCGTGATCCGCCCATCTCGGCCTCCCAAAGTGCTGGGATTACAGGCTTGAGCCACCGCACCCGGCCCAAACTTTCATGCATTGCTAGTACAAGTGTAAAATAGTGTTGCTACTTTGGGAAAGTTTGGCAGTTCATCAAAAAGTCAGACATTAAGAGTTACCATATGACCCAGAAATTCTGTACCCAAGAAATGAAAACATACATTCACACAAAAATCTGTGTAAGAATGTTCACAGCAGTATTAAATCACAATAGCAAAAAAATGAAAGTGGGCCGGGTGCAGTAGCTCACACCTGTAATCCCAACACTGTGGGAGGACAAGGCAGGCAAATCTCTTGAGCCCAGGAATTCAAGATCAGTCTGGGCAACACAGCAAGATCCCATCTCTACAAAAAACACAAAATTTAGCTAGGCACTGTGGGTTGTGCCTGTAGTTCTGGCTACTCAGGAGGCTGAGGCGGAAGGATCAATTGAGCCCAAGAGGTGGAGGCTGCAGTGAGCTGTGATCATGTCACTGCTTTCCAGCTCAGCGACAGAGCAAGACCCTGTTTTGTTTTGTTTTGTTAAAAACATCGAAATAATCCAGATGCCCATCAACTGATGAATGGATACGTTATATCCACATAACGGAATACTGTTTTGACAATAAAAAGGAATAAATATTATAACATGTATAACCCTTAACAACATTATGCTAAGTGAAAGAAACCAGTCATAAAAGATTACGTATTGTAAGATTCCATTTACATCAAACATCCAAAATAGGCAATGTTAGTAATTAGATAGCAGTTTCTTAGGGTTAGCAGTAAGAGAAAAAGTAAATGGAGAATAGAGACTGACTGCTATGAGGTATGGGGTTTCTTTGCAAGGGAGGAGAAAAACATTCTAAAATTAGACTGTAGCAATGGTTGCACAACCTTGTGAATACACTAAAAAACACTGAATTTTACACTTTAACTAGGTGAACTGGATGGTTTGTGAATTATATCTCAACAAAGCTGTTAGGAAAAAAAAATAAGTTCAGAACCACCACACACAAATGTTTTTATTCCTGCTTCCTGCTGCTTCTCTCACTAGTGCCACAGGATCCACTCCCAAACCCCACAGCTGGAACAGCAAAGGGAGAGTAAAACTAACTACCTCACCAGAAAACAACTCTAGAAAAAACAATTACTTACAAATCTATAACCCCATGAACCATTCAACAGTTTTCTGGTGGCCTCCACTATTTTCAAACCATACTGTTTATTCACTAAACACATTTAATGAAGATACATGTACGGCCAATAAAAAAGTTTCATACACCTGAAAAAATTATCAAGGAAACTACTAATATCTACAAATCGACTCCTTAGGCTATACCCCCCTCTCCTCCTAAAACAAGACCAGGGCCAGGAGGAGACTAACAGAATATGAAAAAAATTAGCTTTGGCTTTTAAAGACTGTTTTAACAGTAGGAAGTATACGTAACTGCCTCTTTTCCTCCGTATTTTAGGACTAGTGTCAATAAAACAGGTGGTGAGTGTGGGGAAGGGGGGCTTCCTGGCCAAACATCACACAGCTATAACTTCTTCCAAACCCCAAACCTTACTTCCTGCAATTTATGTAAACAGATCACAGGCCACCCTCTTTAAACTAAATCATAACCCAAGCAAATAGCACAAGATTCTATTTCTGGGTCTGTCATTAACTCACTAGATAATCCTGAGGCTTCAGTCTCTCTACTTTGCTCAAAAACTTAACTACCTCATATCTGGTCCCAAAATCTTATCATGTGGTCTAATGAAGACTTTCCCAATTTACAGATTTATTTTTACTGAGAACCTGACAAAGGTATATGAAATTAGATCACATTGTATGTTTAAATACTGAAATTATATGGTATATGAAATTAGATCACATTACAAGTTTAAAGGTATATGAAATTAGATATATGAAATTAGAGGTATATGAAATTATATCACATTATATGTTTAAAGGTACATGAAATTAGATCACATTATATGTTTAAACCACCTTTATTGAATATACACGAAATATGAAAAATCCAAAAGATTATCTACTAAAAAAATGTTGAACTCTTACATTTTAAGCAACATTTAAAGGTATTCACTAAACAAAGATAGAATAAGCTTTTGGAGGGCTAAAGGCTATGAGGCTTTAAATTTGAGCTCAGTTATATTTAGAAAACCAAGATGCCACTTCTCTGGATCCTGTATCTTTATCTTGGGCATTTGATTCATGTGCTTTGCCTGGTGTAATTCAAAGCAACAGATCCTACCCATGTTGCTGAAAATTCCACTGAACCTAACAGAACTTACTGGCTGTCAGAGGAATAAAATGCTGTACTGAAACTGAAAAGATAGGAAGCCATGAAGTCTCCACTGCCAGAGATGTTTAACAAAATAAAAATTACCTGCCTTGTTCCCAAGGTCAGTAAACAAACCACTACTGACTTTATGATCATTTCTATCCCATTCCTGGAAATCCTGATTTGGGTGAAACTTGGGAAATCTAGTAATTAAAAGTTATCTCAGGTGATTCTGATGCAGTCTGATTACTGGTTTAGGACAAGGGTAGCAGAAAGGTTTCATATCATTTGTCAATAATGCTCAATAGGTAGCAGCTGCCTTAAGTGCTGCAAAGAGAAAATAATGTCTAAACACAACCAGAAATTAGTAGTCTGCCAAGGACATGGTGATGGAGAATTGGTAACATGCAAATCATTTATCTGTCATCCCTGATTCAGTTAGACCACTGAATGGACGGTTTGCTAGGAGATTTTTGAGGTAAGAAGAGATACAGGTCTGGATTATTTACTTTTAACTGGCAGAAGCTCCAGCTGACTCTAGAAAGGTAGGAAACAGAAGAACAGACCTGGTATATGTACCAGGACTCTTCAAAAGCACTTATTAAGCACCCAGTATTACAAAGAAAAAGAAGACAGTATGACTTTTGCTTTCCAGAAGTTTATAATCTTGTTGGAGAAATGAAAATTCTACACAACATAAAGGTGGGTTTTTAAAATAAAGCAAATAAAAATATTTTTGTGCCACTTTGGATAATAGTGGGAGCCAGTGGAAGAATTGAGTGACAGGCCAAAAACAGTCAAGTATGAACTGACTCAAGAGGAAACCAAATGTGGGTTCTTGATCAGTACATGATTAAAGAGATGTATGAAGAAGATTCCACTGTCATTTTCCAGGAAAAAAAAAAATGGGAGACTTTATCATCAAGGCATGATGTATTGGAGGACAAATAATCCACTTCATGTTGTTTCTGTAGGCATCTGTCCCTACCACTGGAATGCTGGCTCCTAGTGGGCCATGTACACATCAAATTAACTTTTTATCTCCCATAATACCCAGGACATGTTCTACACATAATACTCCAAAATGATTGAATTGTCATAAAAGAAGAAAAAATCTAGCAGATATTTCAAAAGGAACAGAATTTGGTACAGATAAGAGATGTGAAGGGCCAAAGGAGTCAAATTATCCAAAAGGGGGGAGAGTGGGAAGTGGCTATCGTTCAGTTAAAGGAGATTTAAGAAATATAACAACCAAATGCAGTGTATATACCTTATCTGGATCTTGAGTCAACTAAAAACCAACTGTAAAGAGATGTTTTTAAAGAATCAGGACATTTTATTATGAACTAGATATTAGATGACACCTAAAAATATTGTCTATTGTCTACTGTACCATCAGATACAATGATGGCATGGGTTACATAATATCTACATTTTCTTAGAGATGCATACTGACATAGGGATGAAAAGACAGTGTCTATGATTTTCTTTGAAATACTTAAAAAAGAAAAAAAGATATCTGAGGCATATGTGGCACCTATCTTAATTTGATGAATCTCAATGACGGGTAAAGGGGGGTTCTTCATATTTTATATACTTCTGAATATACTCAAAAGGGCAGTTGGACTAAACTTGTTTGGTGTTAGTTGCTCAACAATGGCAACAGATAATTAATTATTTTTCTTTCTCAGATTTCAGGAAGCTAAGGATGACTAGTACTTCTGAGAAAACAGCCTAGACTCAATCAGAAGAAAATGGGCATTCGTTAGTTAGCTCTACTAATAGGAAATCTCTCTGAATCTACTCAAAGAACTTCTTGTAAATTAAGATGAGAACTGAATATGAGCCAAGAGAGTGACTCAGCTGCTAAAAAGAAACAAAATGCAATCTTAGGCTTCATCAGAAGAACAGTATCCAGAAAAGGAGTGTAACAGTACCATGTACTCCTCACTAGCTAGTTCACAACTGGAGTATTGTATTCTGCGGGTTTTTTGTTTTGTTTTAATATAGAATTTAAAAATTATCACCTATGGAGGGAAACGTGTTCTGTTTTGAGCACCACATTTTAAGAACACTTATAGGACAGAATCCTTGGAAGGAGGGATATCAAACTAGTGAGGGATCAGAAACCAAATGTCAAGTGTATAATGACTGAAGAAACTGGGTGTGCAAGTGTATAATGACTGAAGAAACTGGGTATGTTTAGCTTGGAAAAGAAAACACTTTCTAGCCTTCCACCTCACCTCTACCATACAGACCAGTGTGTAATATTTTCCAGAGGATTTCAAGAGTTGTTAATGCACACTCCATAATTACAGAAGATTGAGATAAACACTTTCTTTCCTCTAAATGACTTAGAGTGTTCAATATCCTAAAATGCTTTAATGTCCATGAAAATGATGATCAGTATTTCTCAAATAGGACCATTCCTTCATTCATTTAACAAATATTTATTAAGCATCAATTATTAGCCAACCACTCCTCCAGGTGCTTGGGATACAACAACGAACAGTTTTAATCTCCTGGAGGATAGTCTGGGGAACAACCAAGCTGGGTCTCTATTCCTCTAACTCGCATTGTGCTTCCTCATTTCTAAGTCTTTGACTATGCTCTCAGCCTTGAATGCTCCACGTCTAATCTTAATCCAAACACTATCTCATCCACGAAGCTTTTTTCATCATCATAAGCAAAAACACTCCCTCTTCTCAGTAAACCCATAGCTCTTAGTATCTGTATCCATTTCTTGCTAACAGACTATGCCTCTTAATTACCTTTGGATCTCTCACAATATCCAGGACAGTGTCTTGAATGCACAGGTACTCAAGAGATATATGCTGAACAATCACCTTCAAATAATTGAAGGATTATCTTGTGAAAGAAGGCAGACTAGGTCTCTACTGTTCCACAGGAAGAACTAAGAAAAAGAGATAACATTAGATGCAAATTCTGCCTCAATTACAACTAACAACAAACAGGTTACCTTACAGCTATGAGTGACCAAAGGTGTTCTAAAAGGCCAAACGACTATATATCAAGTGTTTTAGCAATCTATTTCACTAATCTCAATGATTAACTCTTAAAATTCTAGGAACCACTATATATATATAAAAACACATAATAGTGTATTATATATTCTATATAATATATATTATATATTGTGTACATTATAGTGCATATATAGTATACAGTGTATATACAGTGTACATATAGTATATATAGTGTGTATATATCTATCACTGTATTAGACAAAACTATCTGTAGTAATACTAAAATTCTTAAAATTAAGTTTAAACATGCAACATCTTTTATTAGTACAGTGATGCATCGCTTAACAACAGGGATACTTTCTAAGAAACGTGTTGTTAGGCGATTTCATCGTTGTACAAACGTCAGAGTGTACTCCCACAAACCTGGATGGTAGAGCCTACTGCACACCTAGGTTACACGATACAGCCTATTGCTCCTAGTTTACAAGCTTGAATGGCATGTTACTGCACTGAATATGCTAGGCAACTGGAATACAAAAGTATTTGTGTATCTAAACACAGAAAAGGTACAGTAAAAATACTGTATAAAAGATGGTATGCCTGTATAGGACACTTATAATGAATGGAGCTTGCAGGACTGGCAATTGCTCAGAGTGAGTGATGAGTGACTGTGAAGGCCTGGGACATTACTGTACACTACTGTAGACACTGTACACATAGACTACCCTAAATTTATTTTTTTAATTACACTACAAGATTGTGATGGCTTTGAGGTCACTAGGCAATAGAAATTTTTCAGCTCCATTATAACCTTACGGGACCACCACTGTATATACACATATATGCCCCACAGTTGACCAAAACATCATTATGTGGCACATGACTGTATAATGGCTATATAATAATGCCTATTATGTATCACGCACAACGTTAAGAACAGACGATAAGAGACAAAAAGACACTGTCTCTATCCTGGAAGAATCAATACAATGTTGTTTGCTTATGTTCCCAAAGCAAACCTGATACAAATCTGAATGCCCAGGTCATCTACCTGAGTAACAAATGCTCCTTAGATGAGGAAATTCCTTAGATTTTCAATATTTTGCAATCAGAGAAATAACTATGAAGCCATCAGTTTCCCTTAAAGTCATCTATTCACATCCCTAAATCCATTAAGTTCTTTGAACTAGCTACTCATTCTGCCTTTCTAGTCAAAAAGTAGAAAACAGAAGAAATCACAGGATACTTCCAGATGCCAAGGACATCTCTGATTTTTCTCCCAAACTAAAAGCTGTAGTCTTTGCTGGCAGGAACCCTGCCTTAGTCGTGTCCCCAGTATTTAGCAGTGCCCAGAACACAGCAGAAGAGTGAACAAATGAGCAAGCGAATGAGTAAGAGACATGAATGAGTCCAATGTACATGGATGAAAAACAGTACCTTAAAGAAGCTCTAACCATTTGTTTTTTTATTAGAAATCTGCCAAGGAATGGAAGCATACAAGTGGATCCTTAAGTTAGTTTTCAGGATTTAAATTGGAGTGCTATTTCTAGGTCATTTACTGATAAACAACTACTGTAAGTAAACTTAAGGTCCTGTTTGCTTCTAGGGGACTAAAATTAATTTCTCGATCAGCAGAGCTAAATGACCAAATTAGAATGCAAAGAAAAACCCAAACCACTTAATACACTCACAACTTGACCCATAAGATAATCAATAACTTATCAAACTGATTTGTTAACAAACTGCGTAGAAAGCAAAACAACTTCATAGCATCAAGTGTTTAAACTGCTCTTCAAAAGTCGTAAAATCAGGCCGGGCACTGTGGCTTACACCTGTAATCCCAGCACTTTGCGAGGCGGATCACATGAGGTCTGGAGTTCCAGACGAGCCTGGCCAACATGGTGAAACCTTGTCTGACTAAAAATACAAAAATCAGCCAGGCGTGATGGCGAGTGCCTGTAATCCCAGCTACTTGGGAGGCTGAGGCAGGAGAATCGCTTGAATCCACGAGGTTGAGGTTGCAATGAGAGAAATCACACCACTGCACTCCAGCCTGGGAGACGGAGTGAGACTCCATCTCAAAAAAAAAGTCCAAAGATCCACGTTTTTCCAAATTCTCACTTGAACCATAAAAATCAAACTGTATAGGTTTTCCTTGAGTACAAAAATGATATATGGTCACTGCAGAGGGCTTAGAAAATATATACAGGTTCAAAGAAGAAAATTTAAATTACCCATTACGATGCATTCTCTCCCAGTCTTTTTTTCTACGCAGATATAACTTCTTTATATACTGTTACTCTTCCTAACCACCAGGCAACAGACAACACATCTCCCACTGTGGCAGTAACCTAGGCATCCTTAGTAGAATCATGTTCCAGGGATACTTTCTCAGTGTCTAAATTTTACAGATGTGTACTTACATAAAACAAGACCAATCTGCTATTGAGTAACCCTTTAAAGTTTCCCTTAACTCCTGAATTCTACAAAGACAAAGAATGCAGATTCAAGTAAAAATGCGCCAATGACTAGAAATGGACCTAAATTTAACAAGGGAAGAAACTGCTCCCATTGGTTTTATGTACCCTAAGTCTGATATTATCATATGATCTGCTCCAAGTAGGCCACGTCCTTTGTGGTCTATAACCTTCCATTTTTACCTCAAAAATCCAGAGTAAGTTCCTCCCCAAAACTTTGTCGGTTTTATACTAAGAGTATGAAACAAGGAGAATGCAGGGTCTGAGTTCCAGTGTCTGCTCCACTACTAAATAATTGAGTGGCACTGAAGCCTAGCTTCTATCTCATTTTCTCCATTTGTCAATAGGAATATCACTATTAACACATATCACAAGGCTGTTATAAGGCTCCAAAATCCAACAGATCAAACGCTTTTGAAAAAATATTCTTTGGCCGGGCGCGGTGGCTCAAGCCTGTAATCCCAGCACTTTGGGAGGCCGAGACGGGCGGATCACGAGGTCAGGAGATCGAGACCATCCTGGCTAACCC
The DNA here is from genome assembly GCF_000951045.1 of Mandrillus leucophaeus. NCBI lineage: Eukaryota > Metazoa > Chordata > Mammalia > Primates > Cercopithecidae > Mandrillus > Mandrillus leucophaeus. The sequence goes on from NW_012107252.1 coordinate 1,413,714, forward strand.
CGTGAAACCCCGTCTCTACTAAAAAATACAAAAAACTAGCCGGGCGAGGTGGCGGGCGCCTGCAGTCCCAGCTACTCGGGAGGCTGAGGCAGGAGAATGGCGTAAACCCGGGAGGCGGAGCTTGCAGTGAGCTGAGATCCGGCCACTGCACTCCAGTCTGGGCGACAGAGCAAGACTCTGTCTCAAAAAAAAAAAAAAAAAAAAAAAGAAAAAATATTCTTCAAATGTAAGGTGGAAATCTTTTGAAAATACACATCCCCTATAATAATATAAAACACAACTTCCTCTGATATACACAGGTGCCATTTCTGACGTTGATGGCTACCCACGTATACAAAGTGGGACGATACCATCAACAGTTCTGTACACAGGGTAGACAAATTAAGTGTCATAGACTCACAGACTCAACTACCCTAGCAGAAAGAGACACCATGTATCATTCACCTCCTGCCATGACAGTCTGCTCCATCTTCATTCAGAAAGGTCAACCTGACCCTGATTGCTGCATGTTTGACCGTTGTGCCTGTAATTACCCAAAATTTGATGGCCAAGCCACAGAAACTTTTTTAAGTTAACTTTAATAATTTAATAAGCACCCATGTACCCATCAGCCAAAATCTAGAATCTTTATGATAACCTACTTCCATCATATTGCAATCCCCTCTTTCTGTAAGTAAACAAAATTTGCAACAGTCAGTGAGTTCTAGCAGTCTTTCCTTTGTTATCCATTCCTCTCACAAATCTGTTTCAACACAATAGTACTAATTAGAAACAAGGGCTATTGATGGTGTCAAAGGTCAGGCCCCAATCTTAAAAAAAAAGATGATTCCAATTTACAAGGTTTTTAATAAGGTCACACTGGCACCATACTCTACCAATCAATCAGAAGATCAATCTTATTTCCTTAGTAACCACTATACCACTGAGGAGGACTCTAGGTAGGAGAATTCCATTAGAACTTTTTGTTTTATACTCCAGGTGAAAACTGACTGAAAGTCAGTTTACTGGGTATAGTCTCCTTGACATAGGCTCATCCTAGAATAGCTGGCCAACTCTATGGAATCCAGACTCTCTACATTGATTTGAAAACAATGAAAAACAGAGATCATGCAGTTTCTGGAGAGACTCTCTAAAAAATCCCACCCAGGACAGGCCTGGTGGCTCACGCCTGTAATCCTAGCACTTTGGGAGACCAAGAAGGGAGGAAGAGGCCAAGAGTTCAAGACCAGCCTAGGGAGCCAGTACAGTCAGATTTTGTCTGAATTAAAGATAAAAAATAAATTAGCCAGGTGTGGTGGTATGCACCTCTAGTCCCAGCCACTTGGGGAGCTAAAGGCAGATTACTTGAGCCCAGCAGTTGGAGGTTGAAATGAGCTCTCATGGAGCCACTATACTCCAGCCTGGGTGACACAGCGAGATCCTGTCTCAAAAAAATAAAATTTCCTACCCAAAGACCCAGTCATCTTCAAATTGTTAGCATTCAATTCAGAACAGAGTTCTCTAAGCCTATGTTCTAAAAACAGTTCCTCTATTGCACCCTAAGTTTGAGGCCCACTCTACAAATATGAGTCTTGTTACAGACTATTTCATCAATTGATGATGGGAAACAAGTCAGACAGTGTGGTGTTAATGTAGGTCCAATTACATCAAAATCAAATCGCTTTAGATTCATGGTAAAAATTCTTAGAGCAACCAAGTGGCTTAGTAATTATTAGAAACTAGGCCTTTATTAATAGTCTCAAAGTCAGAGCTCTTATTTAATATGGTCCTAATTATCTCATATCACATATTCATACTTATCCTTTTTTTATTATTATTTTATTTTGAGACAACGTCTCACTCCCTTGCCCAGACTGGAGTGCAGTGGCAGGATCTCGGCTCAGCCTCCTAGGTTCAAGCGATTCTCCTGCCTCAGCCTCCCAAACAGCTGGGATTACAGGCACCCACAACCATGCCCAGCTGATTTTTGTATTTTTAGTAGAGAAAGGGTTTCACTATGTGGACCAGGCTGGTCTCAAACTCCTGACCTCAAGTGATCTGCTTGCCTCGGTCTCCCAAGGTGCTAGGTTTACTGGCGTGAGTCACTGTGCCAGGTCACCTTTCCTATATTTTATCTTGTTATAGTACTAAAGTTTGACACTGTATGAGTCTCGTTTCCTTTTTGTTTCATCTGTTTTGTCCTGATCCCATAGAATAAGAAGAAGATCCCAAGAAGAATTGAAAGACATCACATTCTCAGGTTATCAGTTGATATACATGTCAAATAGAATGGCAGCCAAAGGTACCTAACTACAAAAGGTTACTTAAAATAAGCAGAATGTCATTGTTATAAATATAAAAACAACATCTGGTTCCATATAACAAAGCTATTTCCATATCCCAACAGATGGCCCACAGTAATAATGCTCTGCTGATCTGGTTATAACAAATTCTATTAAATCAAAAATCCTGTACAGCAGATGCCTTTTCCAATTTCAGAGTAAGTCAATCTCTTTAACCAAAACACTATGCTTTGGTTCTTATTTCTGCACTAAAATCACGTTACGCCAATTAAGATGGTCAAATTTTGTGACAGTTGTTATAAAATGCCACTGTGTTTTCTGGGTTTTGGAGTGGAAGAGGTAAAGAGTAACTCCCTCCAGGACTGAAAGGCTAACTGTTCAAAACGGAAAACAAAAATTCACAGTTAAAGGAAGGCTGAGGAGAGAGGTAAAAGTGAGCTTTAGCTGTCTCAAGCCAAGGTTTCTGAATAGTGGCAACATAGAAAGCTACGTGACTAACAAAGCCAAGAGTGAAGAACAGTGAAAATAATGTAATTTCTGAGCTGAGAAGCTTTAAGCAGAGACAAACAAAAAAATGTCTAAACAACATGTATCTTTGTACGCTGTAGTGGTAAGTCCACTTTTAACAGAAAAGTGGATGTGATGTCAACTTAAAATTGCTGTTTAACTGTTTCCCTAACTACATTCGAAATCAAATCTTCATATTCTGGTCACGTCCTTACTTGAAATATTATCCTCTATTAATTCATAACACAGTAAACAGAACAGTGTAGTGATTAACAGCCACGGAGTTCTGAAAATAGACTGCAAGGGTTCAAATCCTGGCTCTTTCCATTGCAAGCTATGTTCCCTTAGTCAAATTACTTAACCTCTCTGTGCCCATTTCCTCATCTGTAAAACTACCATCTTTATAAAATTTACAACTAAAATAAATTTATAAAATCTACAATATATTTATAAAAGATATTCATAAAATTTATAAAATATTAAGGGTTTTAAGACATGGATAATGAATGTAGAGTACTTAGAACACTTTTAGGCCTATAGTAAGGTCTCAAAAAATGTTAGCTATTATTATCATTATCATCACATGAACTCCATGAAAGTTCTGAATGAAAAGAAATATGAAATGATTTGTCTAAAAAGCAGAATAAGCGGCAGAATCCAAGGGAAAAAAATCTTCATTTTAAGTCCGGAAGAAAATCAGTGGGCTGAGTACAGTGGCTCACGCCTGTAATCCTAGCATTTTGGGAGGCCAGGGTTAGCAGATCACTTGAGTCCAGGAGTTCGCGACCAGCCTGGGCAACATAGCGAAACCACTTCTTTACAAAAAATACAAAAATTAGCTAAGCATAGTGGCGCACATCTGTAGTCCCAGCTACTTGGGGGGGCTGAGGTGTGAGGATCACTGGGGCCCAGAAGGTTGAGGCTACAATGAGCCATGATCACGCCACTGCCCTCCAGCCTGGGCAAGAGTGAGACCCTGTCTCAAAAAAAAAAAAAAAAAAAAAGTGATTCTTTGAGTAAATACATTTTCCAGTCCCTCTAAGTCTCCAGGAGATTACATGAGGATGCTTTAAGTTAAAACAGCAGCACAGAGTAGTGGAAACAGCACAGATATGAACTAAGAAGACCCACTTGCTCCACCAATTACTTAGCTGTACAAGCCTAAGCAGGTCACCTAAACTTCAAATTGCTCATCTTAAGATGTTCTGACTTTATCACAGGGTTGTTGAGATCAAATGAGAGAATGTATGAGAAAATGTATATAAACCAATAAAACACTATATGAATGTTCAAGGGCCATGTCTTATTCATGTTTATATCCCCGATGCCTAGCAAAATGCATGGCAGAGGTTATAATCTAAAACAAGGCCATGGGAGGGGTTGGCAGGGCGAAGATTCAATGAAAATGGGGAGGAGTTTAAAAGAATTAACAAACTTGGCCAGGCGCGGTGGCTCACACCTGTAGTCCCAGCACTTTGGGAGGCCGAGGCAGGCAGACCACTTGAGGTCAGGAGTTCAAGACCGGCCTGGCCAACATGGTGAAACCTCATCTCTACTAAAAATGCAGAAATTAGCCAGGCATGGTGGTGCATGCCTGTAATCCCAGCTACTGGGGAGGGTGAGGTAGGAGAATTGCTTGAACCTGAGAGGCAGAGATTGCAGGAGCCAAGATGGCGCCACTGCACTCCAGTCTGCGCGACAGAGAGAAACTCCATCTAAAATAATAATAATAATAATAAAAGAATAAGAAACTCAAATGCCCATCAACTAAAGCAATGGATATCAACATAGTATATCCATACAGTGGAATAATATTTGGCAATAAAAAGGAATGAAATACTGATACATGCTACATGGATGAGCCTTGAAATATATGCTAAGTGAAAGAAGTCAGACATAAAAGACCATATGCTGTATGAAATGCCCACAACAGGCATTTGGAATTATCAACATCTCTACAAGATGTTAGGTACATTAGTGGTTGCCTGGAGGTGGGGGTATGGGGAGTGACTCCTGATGGGTACAAGGCTCCTTTTTGAAATGCTATCCTAAAAATGACTGTGGTGATGGTTGCACAACTTTGTGAATACACTAAAAACCGCTGACTTGTATACTTTAAATGTGTGAATGAAATGGTACGTGAATTATATTTCAAGACAGCTTTTTTTTTTTTTTTAAGAGTAATAAAAGTTGAAGGAGAGAAGCATTAAAGTATAGAATCACCAGCTTTGGAACATAAGTTTGTTTCTTTTTAAAAGGAAATACTAAGAATTACCATACCAGATCCTAATGTCTCTACAAATCCTGTGAAAAACATATCTGGCATCTATTCTTACCCTTCCTTTCAAATTTCTCTCTAACGTTACAAATTATCTCCTCTGGTTTCATTCAATTGTCTTTTCATTGTAGCCACTGCTTCTGAACTTCTACTCTGCATTTGAAACTGTCAAACCCCGCCCTTGTAGAAAATCTTCCTTGGCTTCTGTGAAACTGATGCACTTTCTGGTTCTTCTCAGAATGCTATCAGCCTATTACAGGACCCAAAATTCCAAACCTCAAAGCTCTTTTTTCATTATACTACTATCCTCCCAACACACATCTACTGATGTGTTTTACCACCATCTATATCCCTGGTCAATGCAAAATCTACCTTTCATCTAATTGTTCATTGTATATGGAAATAATTACATGCATAAAGTTAAGTAAGTTGCCCAAAGTCCCTTCTGATTTTAATACCTTATTATGAAGATTTAATGAATTAAACACATTTAAGGCGCTTAGAACTACATCTGCCATACAGTAAGTAAACGTTAGCTATTATTTTTTTCCTACAACCACTATCTTATAACACACCCTCATCATCTTATTCCTAAAATTCTCCATGAGCATTCTAATCAGTCTCTCCACTCTCAGGACACTCAACTGATACAAAAACCTTCCTCAGGAACAAGATGCATCATCTTACTCTCATTCTTTAGAATCCATTGTGGTACCCTATCAAACTAAACCCTCTATCCTTGAAAGATCCTCCACCAATACCCCCCTCACCAATCCTAAACTCATTTATTATTATTCACCAACACAGATGATCTGACAGTCAAGTTCCTTGATATCATTTGTACACTGCCACTTCTCTCGCTTTGCACAGGCCCCTTCGCTCTCCTGAAATAAATCTCTTCCCCTTTGGAAATTTGTATCTTTCTCAAATGTCACTTACACTTTTGACTTTGGTTGTACTGTTATCCCAAGGAGAAGTCCAATGCAAAGTCCAATGCAGTTTGGTAATTCTGAATGATGTACATGTTTCCCCAACAGAAAAAAACAACTCCGTTCTTTCGACATAAGTTGAAGCTTTCCAAGAGACCGCATATCTTATTTGTCTCTTCATACAGACTACTTCACACATAGATAACACGGAACTTTACAGAAGTACACAAATGCTGACTTACCAAAAAAAAAAAAGCCTCTATGTATCAGAACAACATTCTCTATTTTCCACTGCCCCACCCATACTTAGCATAATGAAAGCAGACAGAATCTAAAATCTATATTTAAATATTTTCATTCTACATAGAACGAAAGGGAATATACGAACTGTACCAGATAAAAGGGAAAAAAAGTCAAAAATACACTCAAAGAATGTACAATGTGAAAAGCAAAGTGAGAATTCAGGACACTTTGGAATCTAGTAAGTGACTTCGAAACATTAAGATTTTCTATTTTACCCAAACTAATGAACAAAAAAGAGCCAAAATAAACAAGTTCTAGCCTCATCCAAAAAAAATCTAATGAAAGCATGAGAAACTTCCCAGCTTCGTCCTCAGCAGCACAAAATCAAGAAGATTCACCTCAATTCTGAGACACAAAAGCAAAAAGAGAAATCCTCCTATTTAAGAAAATGAAACATTTAATCACATCTATATATGTCACTCAGAAAAAGAGAGAAGAGTTACTGCTTTTCTATAAATATTTGCTAGGGACCAGGGGAATAGGTTTCTCTCACTGTTACTGCGGGAACAATCTGTGGTCTCAAAAGAGCCAAACAGAAGATGAAAACCCTAATCTGGAAGAGACCTTAAGAAAAAAACTACTCAAAACATGTTTCAAACCAGTTTCAAAAAAGAGAGTGCAATGGGTACTCAACAGAGTAAGGGGACAGAGTAAGGGGAAAAGTGAAGTAAAAGAGCTTCTACAAAATAAGTGACTAGGTGAAACTAGTGCTGCCTTGTGAGAAAAAGAGCTATGCATATAACGCTCCTATGACATCACGCTTTTTCACTGGGAAACACAACGGAGGAAAACAAACACAAATAAATCTCAGAAAAAGACCAAAAAGGTGCCCACCAATCTCTAACTCCTTCAGGAATTAGAGTGAATGGCTCTAACTCACTCAGGAATCCAACTAGGGACAACACAAACGTGGAATGCACCAACACGGAATAGTAAAACCTTTGCTCACCAGACACACAAAAGGTAAAATTGAGAAATGAAAACTATATACCTGAATTCATCCGTAGCAAGCGCTTATTCTCTATGATTAACCAACAGAGGAAAGAATAAGAGCAGCTAATGGAAGAGGAGAAAAGATGTTAATGAAACTAAGCCCTGTTATGTCCCCTACTGGCCTCAATTTCAGAGTACAACTCTTGATTCTTCATCTAACCAACAGTCGGCCTCGGCAAAGCAAACTGATCCTAACACCTTCCATGCCACCGGGAGGAAATCACAGAGGAAAAACCATCCCGTTAACCTCCCTCCTCACCAGCTGCAAAAATGGAGCTGGGAGGGGGGGCGGGAGACACTCTACCACGTGGGCAGGATGCAACACACACAGGACAGCAACACGTCCGCATGGAACGTCTGCCTTTGCCCTAATCCCAGCAAAGGACACAGACACAGGATGGGCGGGAACGCAGGCACCCTCGCAAAGGCCTCCTCACCCCAAAGGGCCACCTCCAGGCGTGAGTTACAGCCCGCCCGGCCGGCAGAAAAGCGCCCCCAAGCTTGAAGGGAAGAAGCCGCAGACTGCCGGGGCCGGGGGCTAGCCCCGGCCAGGGGACAGGTCATGGATGGAAGGAGACGGTAGCTGCCCTGGGACTAGGCGCCCCCGGGATCCACGGCCGGTTCCCCGGGGCCCCGCCTGGGGGAGGGGCGGGA
>NW_012107252.1:1422333-1428137 GCF_000951045.1 Mandrillus leucophaeus
GGCCGCGTCGACGCACGCGGGATCCCTCCGCTGGGACAAGTAGTGCCCTGAGACTGCCGGGGCCTCGGCTCGGCGGGTGTCATCTGGCGGCCTGCAGTTCCAAGCGACTTGGGGTCCTTGTGCCTTGGAGTGGCGTCTGGGGAGCAAGGGCAGCGGAAGCAACCCCGCAGTTGAGGACAGTAGGGATCGGTGGCTTTGGACCCTGCCCGCGGAGACCTGGGGCCCCATGCCCCGAAGAAATGGTGCCACCTGTCCTCCCCCGCCCCCCAACCTCCGCCACCTCACCGAAGCGCCCGGCACCTTAGCCTCCTCTCCAGGAAACCGGACCCCTTTTCTGGCACACCGTGGATTCCGGGACCCCCAACAAAGGCTCCTTGGACCTTCAGGACACCCCTCCTTTCAGAACTTCTTGAGCCCCAGGTGCTAGACTCATGTCTGCGGAGGCCTTTCCCGTGCCTGGTCTTACTTTCTTTCTTAAAGGAGTTGGAACTCTAAAGGCCCTTCTGACTCTCAAGGTAGCTACCCAGGTTATGGTCCTACTATCAGTAGGTGGAGCGTTTAGAAGGGTAGTTTGGTCGACTAGTGAACTTTGGAATTTCTACGTCAGTCTTCACTGATTTTTTCTCTAAACTATTAGCACTGATAGTCTGCCCTATAATTTCACACTTAATTACATTCCAGTGTAGTATTTGCTGTTGCTTCATTCGCGTTAGTCATATATTCCCCTGCAGCACCAAACACGCTTTTGAACTCACATTGGGTGGCTCAATATTTGGAGACTTAGATATTTGTTAGATGAATACTGGGCTGATTGGATGAGAGGAAAAGGAGAGGCATGAGTGAATTGGCCCTGGGTACTTTTTTGACATAGCCTCAAAGGGTTCAGATAAACTCCAGCAGATCTGAGCACACAATTCCTTCAGTAAATATTGAGCACTTGCCATTTGGTCAAGCATTTCTAGGCACTGGAGATTCAAAATACTCACATATTCCTTTTGTTTATAAGACTAGCAAGATTCTGAAGGTTCATGTACTCATTTACTCAACAAATATTTGCCAATCACTACTAAGGTTACCAGACACCATTTTAGTGCTTGGGATGTGTCAGTAAACAGAAGAGAGAGAGAAAACAAGTACCCTTCCCTCTTGGAGCTTTCATTCTAATATAGGGAGAAAGATGATAAACGTAAGAAAATTATGTAATATGTTAGAAGGCATTGGGTGCTATGGGGAAAAAAAAAATACACCAGGATAAGGGGTATGAAGAAAACTGGAGGAAGGGGGTGTGCAATTTTTTTTTTCTTTTTTTCAGAGGGAATCCTGCTCCCTCGCCCAGGCTGGAGGGCAGTGGCACGATCTCGGCTCACTGCAAACCCCGGGTTCAAGTGATTCTCCTGCCTCAGCCTCCTTAGTAGCTGGATCACAGACGCGCGCTACCACGCCCAGCTAATTTTTGTATTTTTAGTAGAGGTGGGGTTTCAACATGTTGGCCAGGCTGGTCGCGGAACTCCCGAACTCAAGTGATCGGCCCTCCTCGGCCTCCCAAAGTGCTGGGATTACAAGCGTGAGCCACCGCACTTGGCCTGCAATTTTGAATAGAGCCATCAGCATGGGCCTCATTTATAAAATGACTTTAAATCGGAGACCTGAAAGAGCTGAGGGAGTCAGCCATGCAGTTGACTGGGGAAGAGTGTCCTTGGTGAAAGGCCCTGAGACAAAAGCCTCGGGAAGTGTTAGAAAGAATGAGGAGGCCAGGACGGTTAGAGCAGTGAGCAAATGGGAGCGGAATGAGGAGATAAGATCAGAGAGGGATCTCAAGTAGGGAGCTGTAAGAATCTTGGCTGAAACAGAACCACTGCTGGGCTTTGAACAGAGGAGTGATAGGATCTGACTTGCGCTTTCAAAACATCACTCTGGTCAGATCACTGTGGCCGCAGTGCTAAGAGCAGACCTAAGAGGACAATGGTGGAAGCCAGAGGCTCCATTACCCAGGTACAGAATGATGGCTTGAACCAGATGGTAGCAATGAATAAGATGGATAAGATGCAGTCTCAGCCGGGCACAGTGGCATTTGACTGTAATCCCAGTTATTAAGGAGGCTGAGGCAGGAGGATAGGAGCACTTGAGCCCAGGAGTTCAAGTGCAGCCTGGGCAACACAGCAAGCCCCCATCTCTAAACAATAAGCGTACAGGCTGTCTACAGTCTCCCAACACTTTGGGAGGCAGAGGCGGGAGGATTGCTTGAGCACAAGAGTTCAAGAACAGCCTAGGCAACATGGGGAGACTCTGTCTCTACAAAAATAAAAAAAAATTAGCCAGCAGGGTGGTGTGCACCCATGGTCCCAGCTATGTGGGAGGCTGAGATGGGAGGATCCCTTGGGCCCAAGAGGTCAAGGCTGCAGTGAGTTGTGATTGCGCCACTGCACTCCAGCCTGGGTAACAGAGCGAGACGCTGTCTTTAAAAAAAGAGAGAGAGAGTAGACTTAGCTCCAAGTCTGGAGCTTTTGTTTATTTTTTTCTTTATAAAAATTTTTTAACTTTATAGAAATGGGATCTCACTATGTTGCTCAGACTTGTGTTGAACTCCTGTTTAGCACCATCTCTTACAAGTGTTGGCCAGCTCTGCTCCTCTCACTTGTCTGGGATTCTGAGGTTCTTCCCTAAAGTGCTCATCCTGAGCTAATATGGGGATAGGGCTGGAGAGAGAACAGAGGTGGTTAGCTGCCAGAATGAGGTGGGAAGATGGGGATCAGCAGCCTTTGGGAAGGAAAGAAGTATGAGTCCCAGGGTGTTAAAAGGTGGAGGGGCAATAAAATCTATTACATATGGGATTCATGCTAAATGAGTAGATTTTAGCTTCTCTTACCACAATAAAAAAAAAATGGATAACTGTGTGAGATGATGGCTCTGTTAATTTGCTTCACTATAGTGACCTTTTGACTATCCCATAACATCATGTGGTATACTTTAAATATGTACAACAACATGTGTTTATTTTATTTTATTTTATTTTTGAGATGGAGTCTCCCTCAGTCGCCCAGGCTGGAGTGCAGTGGCGCGATCTCGGCTCACTGCAAGCTCCGCCTCCCAGGTTCACGCCATTCTCCTGCCTTGGCCTCACGCCATTCTCCTGCCTCGGCCTCCCTAGTAGCTGGGACTACAGGCGCCCACCACTAAGCCCGGCTAATTTTTTTGTATTTTCAGTAGAGACAGGGTTTCACCGTGTTAGCCAGGATGATCTCGATCTCCTGACCTCGTGATCCGCCTGTCTTGGCCTCCCAAAGTGCTGGGATTATAGGCGTGAGCCACCATGCCCGGCCTAAATTTTTTTAAGATTAAAAAAAGGGTGGAGGAGTATCCCTCCTCAAAAAAAAAAAAAAAGAATAAAGCAGGCTGGGCACGGTGGCTAATGCCTGTAATCCCAGCACTTTGGGAGGCCAATGTGGGAGGATCACTTTAGCTCATGAGGTTGAGACCAACCTGGGCAACAAAGTGACACCCTGACTCTAAGAAAAATTAAAAAACTAGAATGGTTATAGCAGCCCGGGGAATTCTGGAACATTGTGAGGAAGAAAAGCTTAAAGCCTAGATTGAGAAGGCAGACCTAGATTCAAGTCTAATATTCCATAGCTTGCTTACTTTGTGCCTACATCCAGTTATTTGGTTTCTCTTAGCCTCTGTTTCCCTGCCTATAATAAGGAAACAATAATCATAGCTACCTAGCAAAAGAGACCATGCCCAGGCTGCCAAAAATAAAGGTCCCCGAGACAGCTGTTATTATTATTCATAAGATCCCAGTGTCAGCACAGAAAAGAGTATAGTAGTTCACTGTCTTGCTAGATGGGAGTGGACTAGAAGGGAGGGTGCAGAGCAGGAGAGCCTTCAAAGAGGAGATATTATCCAGCTCAAGGGACAGACCCTTAAAAGACACAGATTGCCCAGGGGAATAAAGTAGTGGTTTTATTGTTTTGTATTGTTTGCAATCTTTTCCTAGCTTCATCTGAATTCTGAATTTTCTGAAAGGAACACAGCCCAGAGCTGGGCTGCAATAGCCCTACAAAAACCTTGATTGGACACTGGCAGTGCTTCAACAGCAGAGTGTTCACATGACCCTGGTCACTTCACATGACCCAGACACTTAGATAAATGAGCCTTTACCTGATCCTTTTCTCCCTCTGTATTTATTGTAAGAGGAAATTAGAAAATGAGAAATGAATTTAAAATGAGCCAAGACTTGCAAGAGGGAGAGAAAAACACGAGAGAGCCCCTCCTATTATTCCTAGCCCGGGAAAAGCCTTCCGGATTCCCTGGGTATCTCTATGTAATATTTTATAATTCTTGAATTAGGTTTTTTGAAAGGCCATCTGAAAAGTCTCGGCACTACTGACTGCTATTTAAGGAAAATGCTTGGGCGTTGGTCACTATGCACACTTACATAGCATTCAATAATCATTTAGCAAGCGCCTACTCTATACCAGGTGTTGTACTAAATACCAAGGAGTCAAAAGAGAATAAAAGAGAAGCAGACATGTAAACAGTTAATCCCAATGCAGTTTGGTAGAAATTTATACTTGTGCCATGGAAACAGAAAAGAAGCAAGGCTTAATTCTGTCAAATTGGATGAGGTGGAGGGTGAGGCACAGTCACTGGGGCCAAACAAAGCTTCACCCTTAAAAGGTAAAGTTAAGGCTAAATTTTAATAAACGAGTAGGAATTTGCCATGCAGAGACAGAAGCAAGACTGGGAGTAGAGAAAAACAATTACGGGCAGAGAACAACTTGTGCAAAGTCAGAGGTTGGGTAGATAAAAGTAGAGTCTACAGAAGTGATAGTCTTATAAGTAGTCATTAAATATTAGTGCCTGATGGGAATAACTAACTCATGCAGCTAGACCACATCACTCTATGTAAACCATCATTGAGTTCCTGTCCTCTGGTAGCTTGGTGTTGACTTCGGATTGTATCAGTAAGGCAAAATGTGATCCTTCCCAAAGACTCCACTACTTAATCATTATTAGTAGAAAGGAGCAGCTTAGATTATTTTTTCCCGGTAGAAGGCATTAGCCTAAAATACATTTTTTTTCCTAGGCTGTCAATGAATTTGCACTAGTGCATTCATAGCAATCTGCCATCCCCCACCTGCAACCCATCTCCATGTTCCTTGTAACCACCTGGTTCAAACCTTGGTTTACCTCCACTCTTAGAATCAGCCAAGCTAATTAAAAGCACAGTGAAAGACACAAAGGCACCAAGACAGCTGAGCAAACATTAACAAATGCATAGAGTAAATAAAGTACTTGTATTATGTGTAAGCAATGGTGCAGATGAAACTTGGGTGGCACTAGGAAGGGTGAGTCAGAGGATGTTCAAACAGAGTAGGATCAAGGGAAATCTCTCTGCCAGTTAGTTAGCAATATATTTTGGGTTGATAGAAAGGAACCTGGTTAGCAGGAAAAAGTAGCCAAGGTTTGCAGCCCCAAGGAACCTGAAACTCTGGTACAAATTTGGTAGTAAGAAACAAGTGTTTAAAGTTGTAAAGATACTGGCTTACTTCATGCCTAATGAGCTAAATAAGAACCATCAAGAAACCCCAGTGCTGGATGGAGTTCGGGGGTGGGGGAATAGTTAACATTTAGTGTTCTTTGTGTGAGTAGCAACACAATAGGCCCTTTGCCTCTGTTTGGTTTTTTTAAATCCTTACAGTAAAACTACAAGGTGGTCATCATGTAAATGAAGAGGAAACAGAGGCTCAGTAGTTTAAGTGTCAGAGGTGGAATTTGAAGCCAGAATTGTCTGATCCTAAGCC
>NW_012107252.1:1430162-1432572 GCF_000951045.1 Mandrillus leucophaeus
GGGCTCAGACAACCCTTTATAAGTGCCATGGACCATGTCATGCCCCAGAAGCTGGGGAACTTACAAAGAATGTTAAGATATAGTTCCTGTTTTTCTTTTCTTGTATTATTATTATTATTATTTTTAATAGAGGCAAGGTCTCATTGTGTTGCCCAGGCTGGTCTCGAAATCCTGGCCTCAAACAATCCTCCTGCCTCAACTTCCCAAAGTGTTGGAATTATAGGTGTGAACTACCATGCCCAGCACAGTCCCAGTTTTTTTTGTTTGTTTGGTTGGTTGGTTGGTTTTTTTTTTGAGACAAAGTCTCGCTCTTGTGCCCTAAACTGGAGTGCAATGGTGCCATCTTGGCTCATGCAACCTCCACCTCCCAGGTTCAAGTGATTCTCCTACCTCAGCCTCCCAAGTAGCTGGGATTACAGGCACTTGCGACCATGCCCGGCTAAATTTTTTTTGTATTTTTAGTAGAGATGGGGTTTCACCATGTTGGCCAGGTTGATCTTGAACTCCTGAGCTCAGGTGATCTGCCCACCTGGGCCTCCCAAAGTGCTGGGATTACAGGCATGAGCTACCGCGCCCAGCTAGTACATGTTTTTGAGATAAGGACCATGCTCATTTGCTTCTATACCTAGTAACCCATCACTGCATGTGGCAGCCTCTAGGCACTAAATAAGTAAAATTTTGTCAAATTAATGCTATGGAATAATCTAGAACCATAACCAAAGTCCCCTAACTCCCCACAAAGGCTTTTTCTGTGTTGTGACATATTGCTAACTTGGATTAAGGGATTATTGGTAGCTAATTTTTATATAAAACGTTATGTGTACCTAATTTATTTGAAATGTCGCATAAAAGAAAAATATCTTGAACATTAGGATCTGCAGGCCCTGGAGCATGGTCAGTATTCAGTAAAGGAACTCAGTCCTCTCTCAGGAATCACAAAGAATGGAAGACACTGGAAAGCCCAAAGGACTTGGCAATGAGAAATCTAGCTTGAAGTGCACTGGGTACTAAGTTTTTAATGGGACCAGATTAAGAGAACATGTAGGTGAAGGTTAAATTTAGGTAAACAGTCTGGGCACCGTGGCTCACACCTGTAATCCCAGCCTTTGGGAGGCAGAGGCGGGTGAATCGCTTGAGCCCAGGAGTTCAAGACCAACCTGGGCAACATGGTGAAATGAAACTCTGTATTCCAGCTGCTTGGGAGGCTGAGGTGGGAGGATCACTTGAACCCGGGAGTTTGAGGCTGCAGTGGTCTGTGTTCGTGCCACTGCACTCCAGCCTGAGCTGTAACAGAGAAAGTACCTTGTCTCAACAACAATAACAAAAAAAAAATTTTTTTAAACAATTAGACAAACATAGGTGCAAAGTCCTAAGTCCTAACACTTTCCAGACATTTCCAAAGCTTACTGGAAAGTAATTGAAAAACCATCTGTGGAATGTCCTTGATGCAAGCATTGAAGAGAGTCCTGAGAACTAATTAGGACTGCTCAGATCTGTGGATCAGTTCTTCGAAACTAGGAAGAGATTCAACCTGTTGTTTCTACTATTCACTCAAAAAGTGACAATACTGCAAACATAACAGGCATCTAATTCTGGAGTATGACAGTGTTAGCATAATTAGAATTTGAGGGCCAGGCACAGTGGCTCATGCCTGTAGTCCCAGCACTTTGGAAGGCTGAAGCAGATGGATTGCTTAAGCCCAGGAGTTCTTGACCAGCCTGGGCAACATGGAAAAACCCAATCTCTACAAAAAATACAAAAATTAGCTGGATGTGGTAGCACACACCTGTTCTCCCAGCTACTACGTGGAAGGATCACTGGAACCCAGAGGTTGAGGCTGCAGTGGGCCTGATCATGCCACTGCACTCCAGCCTGGGCAACAGAGATCCTATATCAAAAAAAAAAAAAAAACAAACAAAAAGTGCAAGAGATAGATGAAACAAGACTGGCAAAATGTTGATGTCTGTAGAAGTTCAGAGGAGGAAACAATGACTTCTGTCAGAAACAGGAAACAGAAAAAGGAAATAATATTTTATATCAATAAATCCCTGTAATCTAGGAGTTGGAGATTTTCCTCCTCAATTTATAGGCAAGGGACACCGAGGTCACTCTGCTGGTGAATGGCAATATGAAGACTTGAGCATCAATTCGTGACTTGGAAATCCCTCCTTTTGCTAACACACCACACAGACTGCTGAAATATGTCATCTCATATTCTATTTTAGTGAAAATGAAGAAGAGTTGCTTTACTACTTAAAGGAAACTTACTTATAATTCCTATATATTTCACCTTTCCTAAAGGATCTCATTTCCACCTTTTAGCAACCATGTTGAATACTTACTGACTTATGCTGTTTTCATTATATCTCATCTAAGTTCATGATTCACCATGACTTGCCCCCATTTTAGT
>NW_012107252.1:1435467-1436069 GCF_000951045.1 Mandrillus leucophaeus
ATTTACATCCAAGTATCACAAATGAAGGGTAAAGAGACCCTGTGGAAGACTATATAATTGTTCCCAAACACTTATTGTGCCTCCCAGAATTGGATTGTAATTTCCTATTGACAGCAGGCTTGGCTGTGTGACTTGCATTAGGTAATGAAATGTGAGTGGCAGTATGAGCCACTTCCAGCTGGAAGCTCTCAGTCAATGTGCTGCACCATGTTTTCCTTGCCTGCTCTCCTCATGACCAGCAACATTCTGGATAGAGTCTAATCCATCAGCCTCAGTCCCAGAGTGAAGACAATGTGCAGCAGAGCCACAGCTGACCTGGGAAGGACACAACATAAGCGAGAAAAATAACCTTTGCTGATTAGGCCACTGAGATTTGCGGGTTGATACCATAGCATAACAGCCTATACTGACTAATGCAGACACTTTCTGAATCTTTCTCTTTAGTGACCCAAATTTCTGGTGTCATCTTCAGGTAGAAAGATTGCTTGGGGATTACGAGAAGATATAGAGAATGGGATGATTGGTGTAGTATAGTGAAAGGCTTTAAAATACAGTATTTGAGGTATTTGAGGCAGGGCATGGTGGCTCACACCTGTAATCCC
>NW_012107252.1:1442004-1442450 GCF_000951045.1 Mandrillus leucophaeus
CAAGGTGGTCATCATGTAAATGAAGAGGAAACAGAGGCTCAGTAGTTTAAGTGTCAGAGGTGGAATTTGAAGCCAGAATTGTCTGATCCTAAGCCGTCTCTTCTGCCTTCAAAGACTCTAAACCAGCCAGATTGTTTACACTAATGTGAGATACAGTACTTAAGGTACTGGGTGAGGCACTGTGGGAAGGTGTATTTATATCCAAGTATCACAAATAAAGGGTAAAGAGACCCTGTGGAAGACTATATAATTGTTCCCAAACACTTGTTGTGCCTCCCAGAATTGGATCGTAATTTCCTAAATTTGCCAGTTTCCTAAATTTCAAAAATTTGCCGGGGGTGGTGGCATGCGCCTGTAATCCCAGCTACTCTGGAGGCTGAGGCAGGAGAATTGCTTAAACCAGGGAGGTGGAGGTTGCAGTGAGCCGAGATCGGGCCACTGCACTC
>NW_012107252.1:1446390-1449525 GCF_000951045.1 Mandrillus leucophaeus
TAGGAAGAGATTCAACCTGTTGTTTCTACTATTCACTCAAAAAGTGACAATACTGCAAACATAACAGGCATCTAATTCTGGAGTATGACAGTGTTGGCATAATTAGAATTTGAGGGCCAGGCACAGTGGCTCATGCCTGTAGTCCCAGCACTTTGGAAGGCTGAAGCAGATGGATTGCTTGAGCCCAGGAGTTCTTGACCAGCCTGGGCAACATGGAAAAACCCCATCTCTACAAAAAATACAAAAATTAGCTGGATGTGGTAGCACACACCTGTTCTCCCAGCTACTACATGGAAGGATCACTTGAACCCAGAGGTTGAGGCTGCAGTGGGCCTGATCATGCCACTGCACTCCAGCCTGGGCAACAGAGATCCTATATCAAAAAAAAAAAAAAGAACAAAAAGTGCAAGAGATAGATGAAACAAGACTGGCAAAATGTTGATGTCTGTAGAAGTTCAGAGGAGGGAACAATGACTTCTGTCAGAAACAGGAAACAGAAAAAGGAAATAATATTTTATATCAATAAATCCCTGTAATCTAGGAGTTGGAGATTTTCCTCCTCAATTTATAGGCAAGGGACACCGAGGTCACTCTGCTGGTAAATGGCAATATGAAGACTTGAGCATCAATTCGTGACTTTGAAATCCCTCCTTTTGCTAACACACCACACAGACTGCTGAAATATGTCATCTCATATTCTATTTTAGTGAAAATGAAGAAGAGTTGCTTTACTACTTAAAGGAAACTTACTTATAATTCCTATATATTTCACCTTTCCTAAAGGATCTCATTTCCACCTTTTAGCAACCATGTTGAATACTTACTGACTTATGCTGTTTTCATTATATCTCATCTAAGTTCATGATTCACCATGACTTGCCCCCATTTTAGTATGGTAAAATAAGTAAGAAATGTTTCTTTTTGCAATGATTCTTAAAGCAAAATATGCTAAAAAGGCATATTCGCACACACACGCACACAAAGACAAAGCTTCTTTTAATGTACTTAAGTATTTCCCTTTTTAACTATTTAGCAGTTAATTTTTGGCCTATACTATGTCCACTGCCCCCATCTGATCTCTTTTTCTGCAGTGTTAAGTATAGCCAAGCTTAACTCTTCTAATGGGGTTTCTTGTTCCATGCTACCATGAAATATACCACCCTTATTTCTACAAATTTCATCTGGATTTGATCTTTTTCTAAAATGAAATTTGCTAGAAATGCTGGTGAAATGAATATTCATTTATTCAGTAAATATTAAGTGCTAATTCTAGGTTAGGTATTGTGCTAAGGGCTGGGAGTACAAAGATAAAAGCGGTAGCTAGGGGGCAGTATAGCATAATAGCAATTAAGAGTATGGGCTCCCAGCTGGCACGGTGGCTCACGTCTGTAATCCCAGCACTTTGGGAGGCTGAGGCAGGCGGATCACCTGAGGTCAGGAGTTCGAGACCAGCCTGGCCAACATGGCGAAACTCCGTCTCTACTAAAAATACAAAAATTAGCCGGGTGTAAGGCTGAGTTCCTGTAATCCCAGCTACTTGGGAGGCTGAGGCAGGAGAATCGCTTGAACCTGGAAGGTGGAGGCTGCAGGGAGGTGGAGTCTGCAGGGAGGCAGAGGCTGCAGTGAGCCAAGATCATGCCATTGCACTCCAGTGTGGGCAACAAAAGCGAAACTTTGTCTCAAAAGAAAAAAAAAAAAAAAAAGCGTGTGGGCTCCCTTGTCTGGGGTTAAATGGCCAGCCCTGCCACTCATTAGTTCAATCATTTTAGTTAGGCAAATCACATAATCTCTCTGAGCTTCAGTTTCGTCATATGTAAATGGGGATAATAATAATACAGACAGTCCCTGACTTAAGATGGTTTGATTTAAAATTTTTTGACTTCACAGCGGTGTGAAAACAATATGCATTCAGTAGAAACCATACTTGAATTTTGATCTTTTCCCAGGCTAACAATATGTGGTATAATACTCTTCCATGAGAGATTCAACATGTTATTATAAAATAATACATTTATTTTATTATTTATTGTTTAGGCTTTGTGATTGATGATTTTGCCCAACTGTAGGCTAATGTAATTGTTCTGGACATGTTTAAGATAGGCAAGGCTGAGCTATGATGTTCGGTAGGTTAGGTGTATTAAATGCATTTTCGACTTACCATATCTTGAACTTACGATGAGTTTATCAGGATGTAGTCTCATACTAAATGAAGGAGCATCTGAACTTACCTACCTAGGTATGCTGTGAGTTAACTGAAACCATGCACAGGTAGACACATGCACAGGCTTAACACAGTGCTTAGCACATGAGGAGTGCTATAAATGTTAGCTCTTCCTTTTCCCCTGTATGGTTCATATAGGAAGGATAGTGGAAGAAGGAATTTGATCTGACTGAGGATGAGCATTTTTTGTTGTTTTTGTTTGTTTGTTTGATAAGAAATGGGATTTCATTCTGTCACCCAGGTTGGAGTGCAGTGGCACCATCTCGGCTCACTGCAACCTCTGCCTCCCAGGCGAGGGTGAGTGTTTTAAGGAAGAGTTTGCAGATACAGAAACATTTGACCTCATCCTTGAAAAATGAGTTCAAGTTTGTTGAGGCAAAGTAGGCAGAAGAGTGATTCCAAGGATAAAGGCCTGGCTCCATTCTTCAACGTGGGACATATTTGAAAAGCGCCTTCCATCTCTCAAGCTCCCTAGGGGTTGGGTGAGGTGAGATCAGATGAGATATGTATGGCAACTGTATCACTGCTCAGATCCTTCCTTTGCCCATTCCTATCCACTATGATTGAACACAAAAGCACACCTCCACTTTACCCTCCCCCACAAAAAACTTCATGCCCACAAAACTCCCTCTCAGAGTCTTTTTCTCAAGGAATTTAACCTAAGACATCATGAATGATACTAACTATAATTTGCAATAGAAAAATATCATTTATGGCCGGGCGTGGTAGCTCAGGCGTATAATCCCAGCACTTTGGGAGGCTGAGCCAGGGGGATCACAAGGTCAGGAGATTGAGACCATCCTGGCTAACACCGTGAAACCCCGTCTCTACTAAAAATACAAATAATTAGCCAGACGTCGTGTCATGCGCCTGTAGTCCCAGCTACTCGGAAGGCTGAGGCAGAAGAATCTCTT
>NW_012107252.1:1450250-1455207 GCF_000951045.1 Mandrillus leucophaeus
CCCTTCTGTGTTACTTTGAAGCAAATTCCAGACCTCATACTACATCAATACACACATATTTTAAAAATGCATCTCCAAAAGATAAGAACTCTTTTATTAACAAAACATAATCATACCATTGACTTAGCTAAAAATTAATGAGAATTTTTGAAGTCACTAGTATTAAGATATGTCTTTGATCCTGTCAGTATTTAAACTTTCAGTCACCTTATGAATTTTTTAAAATTTTGTTTGTTTGAATCAAAGCTCAAGTAAGAGCTACACATGGAAATTAATAAGTCTCTTAAATCTTTTTTTATTTTATAAGTTCCTTTTCCATTATTTTTTCTTGCAATGTGTTTGTTGAAGAAACCACAGCATTTTTCCTGTAGTATTTCTACAGTATGGATTTTGCTAATTGTTTCCCTGTTATGATGTTTAACATGTGCCTCTGCCCTCCATTTTTTGTTTGTTTTTTGTTGTTGTTGTTTTTGAGATGGAGTCTTGCTCTGTTGCCCAGGCTGGAGTGCAGTGATGCCATCTCCACTCACTGCAACCTCCACCTCCTGGGCTTAAGCAATTCTCCTGCCTCAGCCTCCTGAGCAGCTAGGATTATAGGCGCCCGCCACCACACCAAGCTAATTTTTATATTTTTAGTAGACAGGGAGTTTCACCACGTTGGCCAGGCTGGTTTCAAACTCCTGACCTCAAGTGATTCTACCTGCCTTGGCCTCCCAAAGTGCTGGGATTACAGATGTGAGCCACCACGCCAGGCCCCTCTGTATTTTGTGTAAATAAGTACTTGGATCCAGAGGATGGACCATTCATATGTGATTTTTTTCATGTTTTTCCATCAAGAAGGCACAAAATATCTGGTTCTCTTTCCTCTCATTTTTCTTAAATACTTAAAAATTTTTCCTCCCAAGAAGTTACAATCAGCATAACTTGGGTTGCAAGTTAAGAATTGCAGCTGGTATGTAATTGGGCCACCATAAGACAACTGATCTTTAAGAAACTCTAAAATTAATCTAGTCCTACTCTTACCATGGTATCATTTGTCATCATCTTATTGTTCATCAGGTATTGCTACATACTGATCATGGCATCCAGGACTGGGCTGGGAACCATGTTATAATAACTGGCACCATTTATTCAGTTCTTGCTGTAGGCCAACTACTTCATTTCAGATTTTTCTAATCATCGTAACAACCCCACAGTGCAAATTTTAATATTCTCATTTTATAGAAGAAAACTAAATTCAGGAAGGTAAAATGACTTTCCTAAGTCCATTAGGAAATATCTAAGGCAAATGGCAAAAGCAGAGGTGGCATGTAACCCAGATATGTCTGGTGCCCAAGGTGTGTCTGCTTTTTCCCTCTAACTCCCAGTCCTTTGAAAATACAACGAAATTATAAGAAGAATCCCTGCCTTCAGTGGGATTATATCTGTTTAGGAGAAAGAGATTAAAGTACTAAAACAACTAAGGAATATCAGATAAGAAAACAGTATATAGAACATGAACAATGAAAATGTGTGCATTTTGCATGTGGTGACTGCTATAAACAAGCAATAAGGAGAAGGAGACATCAGTGTTGACTGAAGTTTCTGCAGGAGGCTCCATCAAGCAATGCAGAAATCATTGTAAATATAAAAGCTTTACCAATGAGCGAAGGGGTCCTTTGCACAAGCATTCTCTCCCCTGGGATCCATGTCATACTGACACAAAGATTTTGTCACCATGGCAACTGGTCACTGGACCAATGAAATAATCAGTTGTCATGGTAACATGATCTCCATCTTACTCCCACCAGGCACCTGTTCTAAATCATCACATCCTCCAACAACCTCAAACCACCTCAATGCTCCTTTCTTCTTTCCCTTAGTCACCTTGCTATCCCCAGTCACCTATTATGGCACCCCTAAATTTATGTTTAGATGGATATATGAGACTGTTAAAAAGCCAGAGCAAATGAAAGTGACTTTGTAGTGTAGAGCTGCACTTCAGAGAGGGGGAAAACCTCTCAAATATGAGTTGAATGAGCCAGAACACCGAAGAAGAGCCTTTGAAAATTTTGTCCCTACATTTCCCTAAGTAAAATTCCTTTAGATTTTGAGACATTGCACTATCTTGACTATCCTCCTATGTCTCTTTTTCTTTCTTTCTTTCTTTCTTTCTTTCTTTCTTTCTTTCTTTCTTTTTCTTTCTTTCTTTCTTTCTTTCTTTCTCTCTTTCTCTCTCTCTTTCTCTCTCTTTCTTTTTTTTAAGACGTCTTGCTCTGTCACCCAGGTTGCAGTGCAATGGCACCATCACGGCTCACTGCAACCTCCACCTTCCGGGTTCAAGCGATACTCCTGCCTCAGCGTCCTGAGTAGCTGGGATTACAGGCGCATGCTGCCATGCTCGGCTACTTTTGTATTTTTAGTAGAGATGGGGTTTCACCGTGTTAGTCAGGCTGGTCTCCAACTCCTGACCTCAGGTGATCCACCTGCCTCGGCCTCCCAATGTGCTGGGATTACATGCATGAGCCACTGCGCCCGGCCCTGTGTCTACTTCTTTATTGGCTCCTTTTCCTTCTCCCATCTCCTAAATGCAGGTGTCTCTCAAAGCTCCACCCTTCGTATCTGCTCTTTCTCTAAACTGCACTGCCCAGTACTATAGCCACTAGCCACATGACAGCTATTGAGCCCTTGAAATTATTTATAGACATGCTGAACTGAGATGTGCTGTAAGTGTAAAATGCATATCAGATTGTAAAGATTTTGTGTAAAAATGTAAAATATCTAATAATTTTATATTGATTACATGTTGAAAAAACAATTTGGATATGTTTAGTACAAAAAAATTAAAATTTAATTTCACTTGTTTCTTTTTTTAGATTTTTAATATGGTTGCTGAAAATTTTAAATTGCATGTATAGCTTACATTCACAGCTTGTGTTATATTTCCATTTGACAGCACTGATCTAAATGTTTTTCCTAAAAACATCTCACCCATGCTCTAGGCGTCAAGTATCCCCTTTATGAAATGATTTTGAGGTTCCAAATCCAAGCCTCTTCTGAGATTCAAACCCACATTTCCACCGTCCTGCTGGCCTTTCACAGACAGGCACTAGCTCTTCAGCTCAACATGAGCAAAGCTATGAGCTTTCCTTCTAAACCCGTTTTTTATCCTGGTTGGCTTTATTAATCTTTTGTGTTAGTTCTTATTGCTGCTGTAACAGCTTACCACAAACTTAGTGGCTTAAAATAACATAAATGTATTATTTTACAGCTCTGGAGGTCAGCAGCCTGAAATAGGTTCCACTGGGCTAAAAGCAAGGTTTTGCAGAAACTGCATTCCTCTGGAGGTTCTAGGAGACAATCTATTTCCTTGATTTATTCAACTTCTAGGAGCTGCCAGCATTCTTTGGCTCATAGCCCCCTTCCATCTTCAAAGCCAGCAATGGTCGAGTCTCTCTCGTGTCACATCACTCTGACACTCACTCTGCTGCCTCCCTTTTTTACTTCTAAGGACCATTGTGATTGCATTGGGCCAATACAGACAATACAGGATAATCTCTCCATCTCAAGATCAGCTGATTAGCAACCTTAAACTTCACCTTCACTCTTAATTCTCCCTTTCCATGTAAAGTAATATATTCACAGGTTCCAAGGATTAGGGGATGGACATCTCACAGGAAAGGGCTGGACAGAAAGGGAGAATCTATGTGCAAGTCCAACAAGAAAAGAAATGATCATCAGAACAGATCAGAGTGCTTTTAAAGTGGATTGCTTTAGAAGCATCAGAAGCTCTCATTGCTTTTAAAGTGGATTGCTGAAACTAATCGAGATCAGTTAAAGGGGCTGGCTGCTATGGACACCAATGGTCTAACCTCCCACTTAATTCACTGCAAAATCTACCTTCTCCAAAACTCCTTTCCTGATTACTCCTCTCCCCAAGTTACACTTTCCCTCTATGATCTGTGATAGGTTTTTTATTTCCTTGGACATCTGTCTTACTCTGCTTTGTGTTATGATGAGATATTTAAGCACTTGATTTTAACCTGTCTACTAGGTTGGGAAACTGCTTGATTCACCTTTGTGTTTAGCCACGATGCCTAACATGGTACTTAATATATAGTAGTTTCTCCATAACTATTTCTTGAATTTAGTTTAATAGAAACAAATCATGTTGGCATAGAGTGGGTTTGTCACCACAATCACTAATTTCCCTAAACAGCGGACACTTTCTAGTTAACTTCCACTTAACTGATACTCTTCCTGCTATCTTAAAAGAACCATCAGTGTGAAGCCTGACAGGTAATGGGCTATTGTGCACTTGAGTTTCATGCTCATCCAGAGTCAGTTGTATTTTATGTAATAACCTGTTGACATCATGTGTAGTTGATATTCTGACTAATTTATTTAATATAGTTATATAGACCAATGTACTATAAATGTCAAAAGAATGACAGTTGTTTCTATAAAGACTATGTTGATGATCCTAGGAATGCAAGGAAGTGCAGCATCCTAAAATCTGTTGATGTAGTATACCACTTTAACAGACTAAAAGAGGAAAAACTATGACCTTTTCAGTAAGTACAGAAAAGGCATCAACATTTAACACTCATTCATGGTTTTAAAAAATCTTTAGAACTGGAATTAAAAGTCTAGCTACTGTCCTTATATAGAGATAATATGATTGATTACATACAAAGCCCCAAAATAATCTGTAGAATAGAATCTTTTTTTGTTTGTTTGTTTTTGTTTTTGTTTTTGTTTTTGAGATGGAGTCTTGCTCTGTCACCCAGGCTGGAGTGCAGTGGCACGATCTCAGCTCACTGTAACCTCCGCCTCCTGGGTTCAAACAATTCTCCTGCCTCAGCTCCTGAGTAGCTGGGATTACAGGCGTGTGCCACCACGCCTGGCTAATTTTTGTATTTTTAGTAGAGACAGGGTTTCACCATGTTGGTCAGGCTGGTCTCGAACTCCTGACCTC
>NW_012107252.1:1456314-1458833 GCF_000951045.1 Mandrillus leucophaeus
GGCCCACTGCAACCTTCACTTCCTGGGTTCAAGTGATTCTCATGCCTTAGCCTCCTGAGTAGCTGAGATTACAGGCAAGCGCCACCATGCCCGGCTAATTTTTGTGTTTTCGGTAGAGACAGGGTTCTGCCATGTTGACCAGGCTGGTCTCGAATTCCTGACCTCAGGTGATCCACCCTCCTCGGCCTCCCAAAGTGCTGGGATTACAGGCATGAGCCACTGCGCCCAGCCTTATTTTAAAGTTGTAAGATTTAAGATGGTATGACATTAGCTTAGGGATAGACAAATTGTTGAATGGAATAGAAAAGAGACCCTAGAAAGAAGCCCGTGAATATACACAGACTTGACATGCTCAAAGGTGGTATTACAAATGTAGAGGGAGGAATGAATTAGTCAATAAATGGAAAATGGGTTGTTCTAAAGGAGCAAAATAATACACCTGCCCCCTGGGGAGCCCCAGGAGCTGCTGACATTCCTTCATCTCCCAACACTTCTCAATCTCCCCACAGAGTGAGAGCCTGGCTTTGGCATGGCCTCCATTGCTCTCAGTACATCAGAAGACACAATGACTCTGGTGCCCAGGTCCCACCCTACCAGACTCATAGAGACTCTTCCCATCCCCGCCAATCTCAGATAAAGCATCAAACACCATATAACAGCACTGAAGACTGGTTTGCCTACTGGTTACACAGAGAAGCTGTGTTACACAGCCCAGAAGTTAACTAACTCCCCGTAGAGCAAACTTCAACCAAGAACAGAGAGAAGTGGAGCCAGAAAATAAATTATTTGCCCTTTCTCTGTCTCTGATGCACAATTCTGTTGTATAGCACTTACACGAAACCTATCTGGAAGATGTCCTGGGTAAACAAGCCACAGGCTGAATTTCCTTAGGAAGCTGTGCCCAGCTTCCAACATGGTATCCTGCATTTGCTTTCTTTTCTTCCATGCCTTATTTCCCTTTTCCCCTCACTCTTGCTGGCCTGGGATTGCCCCTCTCAATACCTTAGCATGGAGGTGATACTTCAGGCTCTGTTTTTCAGAGAACCTGGGTAAGGTAGTTGCGTGTATAGAAAAAAAAAGGTCTCTACGCCACACCATATCCAAAACCATATCTAAGAGGAATAAAAACCTAAATATGTAAAATAAAGCTTTAAAACATTTTGAAGAGAATGTAGAAAAATATTTCTCTCAGAATAGGAAATGTTTTTTAAAACAAAAGAAGTAGAAACCATGAAAGAAAAGTTTGATACCTGTGATTACCTATAATTTAAAACACATATTTAACAAAAGATGATATAAAAAAGATGAATTACATGCTACACTCTGAGAGAAGATATTTGTAATTCATTTAATTGACAAGAAAATATATGCTGAATTTATTTATTTACTTACTTATTTATGAGACGGAGTCTCGCTCTGTCACCCAGGCTGGGGTGCAATGGTGTGATCTTGGCTCACTGTAACCTCCGCCTCCTGGGTTCAAACAATTCTCCTGCCTCAGCCTCCCGAGTAGCTGGGATTACAGGCGTGTGCCACCACGCCTGGCTAATTTTTGTATTTTTAGTAGAGACAGGGTTTCACCATGTTGGTCAGGCTGGTCTCGAACTCCTGACCTCAGGTGATCCGCCCACCTCGGCCTCCCAGAGTGCTGGGATTACAGGCTTGAGTCATCACACCCGAACTAGAATTGAATCTATTAAAGCTAATAAGGGAGTTTAGCAAGTTTGCCATATTCAAAACCAATAAATAATCAATAGCCTTTCTTTTTTCTTTTCTCTTTCTTTATTTGTTTTAGAGACAGAGGTCTCACTATGTTGCCCAGGCTGGAGTGCAGTGGCTATTCACAGGTGCGATCACTGTGTACTACAGCCTCAAACTCCTGAGCTGAAGTGATCCTCCTGCGTCAGCCTCCAGAGGAGCTAGGACTACAGCTATATGCCACTATGCCTGGCTCAATAGACTTTCAATATCAACAAATAATTAAAACCCGTATTAGAAATGAAGATCTCATCCACAATACTGATACAAGGAAAAAGATTAGTAGAAATCAACCTGACAAATGCTATGTAAGATCATTGTGAAGAAAATTCCAAAATTGAGGAACAAATACAAATACACACACAGATCTGAATAAATGAAGATATCCACCAGGTTCATGAGTTCAATATCATAAAGATGTAAATTCTTCCCTAATTTGTCCATAAATTCAATATAATTCTAAATTAAATCCAGCTATAACTTTTTGTGGAACTAAACAGTCTGATCTTAGGATTCATTTGGAAGTAGAAAAGGACAAGATAATTTTGAAGATGCAGAACAAAATAGAAAGACTGTGCCACCACATATCAACTTATTTTATTTTATTTATCTATATTTTGAGACTGAGTCTTGCTCTGTCGCCCAGGCCGGAGTACAGTAGTACAGCCTCGGCCCACTGCAACCTTCACTTCCTGGGTTCAAGTGATTCTCATGCCTTAGCCTCCTGAGTAGCTGAGATTACAGGCAAGCGCCACCATGCC
>NW_012107252.1:1461463-1486398 GCF_000951045.1 Mandrillus leucophaeus
TGTAGCCAGATTCCTCTGGGAGTGGCACCCTCTCTGTATCAGAGCAAGGAAATGGCCCTCATCACTGGAAACTTGGAATTGAAGGCTGCAGTGGGCCTGAATAAACATACCTAGTGAAGTTACCCTTAGCTTTTACCTGTATTACACCCCTCCGTGTATTTCCTAAGGACACCCCTAGAAAATTTTACTGCCCTAGGCAGATTTTATTTTCTCTCAGGTTTGGGAAACACTCTTGTTAAATAGTTTCAAGCTCTCTGGGATTGGCAGATACTCAGACATATTTCTCTCTTGGAGCACAGCTCTGGGTCGTTTCTTCTCAAGTTTATTGCTCTTTATCTAAAAAGTATGGAAATATCTTGCTTTGGCCATTTCTTCAGACTTCACCCATAAAGATCCCCATGTACATGTAAAACTAATACAATTTGTATGCTTTTATTCATCTGCTTGGTGTCAATTTAGTTTCCAGATCCAGCCGAAGAACCCACTAGGAGCTAGAAGGGGGATTGGATGTGACCTATGGCTCCCCTAATTGGAAAGACTCAGTGAAGACTGAAGACTGAGTTGCTTAAAAAAAAAAAAAAAAAAAAAAAGAGCAGAAATGACTATTGAAATAAATGTAAGCAAAACAACTAAAGAGTTGGGTAAATAATTTTAAGTAATTTAAAGTCCTACACATAGATATCTTCCCAGGTGTGTTTAAGTCCTTGCACATTAAAGAAACTCAAACTGAAGAATCATAAAAACTCATATTGTGAGTGGTTTGTTCAAGAACGGTAGCACAGAGTTCCGATCAGTGGACCATTGGACAAAGAAAAACAAGCTTGCCTCACATTCAAAGGCCTGTGAATGGAATATATATAAATGGGTTTGAACTGAAAATATTTAAAACAAGTACAGATCACATTTTATGATTCCCTGCTTTAACGGAATGGTTCCATTTCTGGACTGATCACGTTGGATAAAAGACCTTTGTGATAGTCATTCCAAGGTCTCTTAACACAGATTAAAGGCCCCCATGTTATTCATTGACCTCGGTGCTGATGGTTCTCTGGAGGACTGAGTGAACCAAAAGAGGTGGGGTGCAAACATCCTAGGTAGAGGAAAAAAAGGGAGCAAATTCAACAAAACACGGACATGGAATAGAGCATCAGTGTCTTCTACTGGAGGGTATAGCAGGAGGGGAGCGGGAAAGTAGAGAAAACAAGTTATGGTAAAATTTAAAAAGAGGCAGTTGAATTTAATTTAGTCTCCATTTTCACCTACTGGTTCTCTAAGGTTTGTTAAATAGTTTCAAGCTTTCTGGGATTGGCAGATATTCAAAGCTAACTATTTCTCTCTTAGGACACGTTTACAGATTCTGCAGAAGCCCCAGTAGGAAGATTCTGTTGTACCTTATGTAATTCAGGTGATACCATTTCCCTTTCATTGGCTACTCTCATCTCAGCCTCTGTTTTTTGGTGGTCCAGTCTACACTGGGTCTTTCTTTTAGGAGTTCCATGGCTCTTCCAGGCACTCCTCTTAGGCAAGATTTTAAAGGGTTTAAGCCAGCTCTCCTTCTAAAGAAACCTTCCACCCTGACAAACTCTTGGAGTGCAGGCCACTTGATATAATCATGTATTTGACCTTCACCCCTGTAGCTGGAACAGCTAGCTCGTCCACTATTGCCTTTCATATGTCCTAGGCAAGAGTTAGATATTGGTCCACTGCATCCCATTACCCTGCAGGAGTTATATATCAAGGTCTCCAGGTGGTCCCATTGAAATGGCTCCCCCTTGGTTTGAGAATAAGAAAGTATCACCCAACCCTGCTTATTGGGAGAGAGGGAGGAGAGACCCTCACAAGCATATTTCTCTCCAGAAAAGTCTTCTTCAAAGAAGCACCATAGCAACATCTCTTTACCTCCTTGGGGATGAGAGGCTTGAGAACTGTGCAACTGGTTTTTGATTATCTACTTTGAAACTCCCACAGAAGGGATGCTGATAACTTTGCCATCTGATATCTACTGCCTTAGGGTTTCTGGTGGAAACTTCCTATTTGAAATCTATTACACTTACATTTGTGGACTAAACAATACTTAGATGTGATGTATTATTCTTTAACTATCCTAATGGATTAAATTTACTAGCGTTTTATTTAAGATTTTGGAATCTATGTTTATAAATGAAATTGACCTATACATGTGCTTTTTTTGTACAGACCTTGTGTCATGTAGCAGGATAGAAATTTGCATACTGTGACTCAGATGTACGAAAGAATGTAACATTTGTTACTTTCTGTAATGAATCCTATTTTAGACTCAAGCCTCAATTTCTGCTAATAGCAGGGGGACATTTTTAAATTGTGTTTATGTCTCTGTGAGTTTAAATAGAATTTAATTCATTCAAAATTCATACTCCCGGCTGAGTGCAGTGGCTCACACCTGTAATCCCAGCACTTTGGGAGGCCAAAGTCGGTGGATCATTTGAGGTCAGGAGTTCGAGACCAGCCTGGCCAACATGGTGAAACCCTGTCTCTACTAAAAATACAAAATAAATTAGCTGGGCGGTAGTGGCGCATCCCTGTAATCCCAGCTACTCAGGAGGCTGAGGCAGGAGAATCGCTTGAGCCTGGGAAGTGGAGGTTACAGTGAGCTGAGATCACACCACTGCACTCCAGTCTGGGCGACAGAATGAGACCCTGTATCCAAAAAAAAAAAAAAAAAAATTCACACTCCCTGCTGGCTGTTTTCTCCCCTCATAAAAGCAGGAGGAGAATACCACACTGTCCTGTGGCCTTCTCTGAGGTGTCCCTTGTCCCATTGTTGAAGCTGAAGGAGGGAAGCCTGGCTGTACCTTATCTTTTGGGGCATCATTTTGCTGCCTATTACTGAGATTCTTCACTCCTGCATTCTGTGCTCTGCTTATGCAACCCAAGGCTTCCTGCAGCCAAGTGGTTCTCCTCAGCACCATCTGTCCCCTGAGGAATCCAAGGAACTCTTGACTGCTTTCTCCTTGACATGATGTGCTGGTGGGATCCTGGGAGGCTGCTCTCAGACTTCTCCCTCATCCCTTGCTACCTGACTCATACTGAACATGGTACCAACCCCAACACAGGGTTGTTCCAAGGAAACTGCATCGTCTGAAACAAAATCCGGAGAGTGGGCATGAGTCATGGTTTGGAATTTCACCAAATCTGTTTCCCCAAATCACTTGTTTCCGGTCTCCCACTCCTTTATCTCACACATACTCTGCTTTTCCCATTTATCAGAAGAACTTCCCGCTTTCCCTTCCTGTCTCTCAGGAATTCCTCTACCAAATACCCTTTTCCTTCCTCCATGGCATTAGTCCTCCTCTACTTTGAGTCAGTAACAGTGCAGGCAAGCGAATGGCAGGGAAATAATCCAAATTATTAAGAGAAAATGCAGCCAGGCATGGTGGCTCACACCTGTAATCCCAGCACTTTGGGAGGCTAAGGTGGGTGGATCTCTTGAGTTCAGGAGTTTGAGACCAGCCTGAGCAACATGACGAAACCCTGTCTCTACTAAAAATACAAAAAGTTAGCCAGGTGTGGTGGCACGCACCTGTAGTCCCAGCTACTTGGGAGGCTGAGATGGAAGAATCACCTGAGCCCAGGAAGTTGAGGCTGCAGTGAGCAATGATAGCACCACTGGGTGACAGGAGTGAGACTGACTCCAAAAAGAGAGACAGAGAAAGAGAGAGAAAGAGAGAGAGAAATGCATTAGGGTATTTTCTGCAAACACTTCAACTACTTACTTACATTTAAGTCCAAGATATTTATTTATTTATTTTTTTTTTTTTTTGGACGGAGTCTCGCTCTGTCGCCCAGGCTGGAGTGCAGTGGCCGGATCTCAGCTCACTGCAAGCTCTGCCTCCCGGGTTTAAGCCATTCTCCTGCCTCAGCCTCCTGAGTAGCTGGGACTACAGGCGCCCGCCACCTCGCCCGGCTGGTTTTTTGTGTTTTGTAGTAGAGACGGTGTTTCACCGTGTTAGCCAGGATGGTCTCGATCTCCTGACCTCGTGATCCGCCCGTCTCGGCCTCCCAAAGTGCTGGGATTACAGGCTTGAGCCACCGCGCCCGGCAGTATTTATTGTTCTTGTGCTTTTGCTGCTAAATCAAGGATCGACTCACACATATTTCTCTATTATACTGGTGGGGTAGCATGCTGCCTATTTCCTCCAAGTGGTTTAGTCAGCTTTTTGAAACCCATGCTAATAACTATTACGTATAATAGCCGTGGCCCAGATGTCTTCCTTCCCCTCCCTCCCTCCCTCCCTCCCTTCCTTCCTTCCTTTCGGCAGATCACACTTGCTGCCCATGCTGGAATGCAATGGCATGATCTCAGTTCACTGCAACCTCCGCCTCCCAGGTTCAAGCGATTCTCCTGCTCCAGCCTCCCAAGTAGCTTACAGGTATGTGCCCCGATGCCCAGCTAATTTTTTGTGTTTAGCAGAAACGGGGTTTCACCATGTTAGGCTGGTTTCAAACTCCTGACCTCAGGTGATCCACCCACCTCAGCCTCCCAAAATGCTGGGATTACAGGCATGTACCACCACACCCGGCCTCTTATTTCTATCTAACTCTTGCAACAACCCATTGGAGTACATAATTCCATTGCCATTTTACAGAAAAATTAACCGAGGCACAGAAAGTGGCTGTATTCATATATTATATAGGCTGGGCTATAGCAAAGGGGTACCAAAATATAGTGACTTAAACAAGGTGGAGGTTTATTTTTCTCTCACAAAATATAGCAGGGGCAGGCAGAAATCTAGATTGGCAGGTTGCACAGTTATCCAGGGACACAGCACCTTCTGTCTGATTACTCCACCACCATCTAAAGTATGGTCTTCATACAGAAAAAGCTAACTCATCACCACACATCCATGCCCCAGCCTGTGGGGAGAAAGGAAAGAGGATGAAAGACAGGCAGTTTTATTTTTTTAAAAATTGCACACAAAAGCTTCAGCTCACACCCTATTGTTCAGAAGGAATGGTTACATGGCCACAGCCAACTTCAAGGGAGGTTGAATAACATAGCCTCTATCTCAATGGTCATGTGTCAATGTGAAGGTTAAGATTAGTGGCAGATAGGTGTGGCAAAGGTTCTATTACTAAAAGCAAAAGGAAATCATGGATACTGAGGATCATTTAGGCATCTCTGCCACAGAATCCAACATGATCCTCTCCTTCTGAATCCTGAGCAATGTGCACAGATGAAAACCTACATTTCCCTTTCCCTTGCAGATAAAAGTGGCCAACTAGATGTAAGCAGAAGGCACTGGGTAGGCTTCCTGGAAAGCTGTCGTTATGCCTTTCTTCCCTTCATCCTTTCTGTTGCTTGGAAGGTAGATGAGGTGGCTAGAGCTTCAAAAGCCACATTGGACCAACAGTAACCTAGAACATGAAGGTATGTACCAAAGATGGCAGAGCACATGGAAAGGGGAGAACCTGGATGCTTAATGACCAAGGAGCAGCCACAGCAACCCCAAACTGCCTAACTCTGCTCTTCTTTATTCTGAGGAAGAAATATGCCTCTTTTGTATTTAAGTTGCTTTAATTAGTGTCTTCTACAAACAACCACATGCAATTTCTTACAAATTATTCAGTTAAGTGATATATTCAGTCATACAACTAGGTTAGGCACTTGTAATCCCAGCACTTTGGAAGGCTGAGGTGGAAGGATCACTTGAGGCCAGGAGTTGGAGACTAGCCTGAGCAACATAGTAAGACCCCATCTCTACAAAAAAAATTAAAAATGAGCAGGGTGTGGTGGCGCATGCCTGTAGTCCAAGCTACTTGGGAAGTTGAGGAGGATCACTTGAGCCCAAGAGGTTGAGACTGCAGTGAGCTATGATTGTGTCACTGCACTCCAACCTAGGTGACAGAGTGAGAGCCTGTCGAAAGAAAGAAAGGGAAAAAAAGAAAAAAGAAAGAGAGAGAGAGACAGAGAGGGAGAGAAAGAGAGGGAGGGAGGAAGGAAGGGAGGGAAGGAGGAAGGGAGGGAGGGAGGGGAATTTTTAAAAAACTAACAAAGTCATTCAACTAGTAAGATGTTCATACTCAGGTGTATCTAGCTCCAAAGCCCATATTCTTACCTTTCCAGGAGTAGACTTCTCTTTTACAAGAGGAAAGTATTTTTTGTAAAGTATCTGCAATCAAATGAAAAAAATGGTAGTTGGGGCCATTATATTTAGGGAAAGGTAATTATTTTTTACATCTAGAGTTCTTTATGTGAGAAAGCATTTCAGCTAGCAAAATAGTTCTCTATTAGATGTATGCAACATAAAATTATAGAAACACTGTAAGCTATCAAACTAGACATAATTTATTTCCTATCTCTGACTTTTTCTATTAATTGGCTTCTTGTTGATTTCTTTTGTTGTCAGCTAGCATACACTGACATACAAGCAGAAAGAGGTACCAATGTTGAGGAAAATTAATAGGGAATGTTTTTGAAATTTATAACATATTCATTAATACAACTTTTTCATTTGGAAAAAAATCCACAATTATTTAACTGTAAGTCTAATGCATTAGATCTACCTTATGGGACACATAGCTTGCATTCTCTAATCTATATGATTGCCCGATGAGGCCTTAGACTATCAGGATGGAAAAGACATAGAAGACAAGGAATAGATAGGCTTTGTGTGCCATCATGAACCTAGAAGTCTATATAAATATTTTAGCCTTTAAAGTTTAAGAGACCACTTAATGAGAATAGGAAATCAGCCATATGTACTATTTAACCCACATGTTCTAAATTGCTACTGAAGAAAATATCAGTAGAATAAGTGAGGAAAATTGTGATATGTTTTTGGCAAAATACCAAAAAGCAACATAAGGTTTTTAGTAGGGTTTATTAAATAATACTGTTATTATCATCTCCTTTTGGAAAAAGAAGAAATGATTGTCTGAGGCTGTTGGAAACATTCAGAGTTTGAGTGTCCTTTGTAGCATAAAGGAAGGTAAAACTGTGATTTATCAGCAGATGCCACTTTTTGGTTTTAAGGCTTTATAGTAGGTAGAATAATGACACCCCCACCCCCACAAAGACATCCATGTTCTAATCCCCAGTACCTGTGACTGTGTTACCTTATGTAGTAAAAGGGGCTTTGCAGATGTGATTTACATAAAGATTTTAAAATAGAAATATTATCCTGAATAATCTGAGTGGGCCTGACATGGTTTGTATTTGTGTCCCCACCCAAATCTCATGTCAAATTGTAATCCCCAATGTTGAAAGAGGGGCCTGGTGGGAGGTGGTTGGATCATGATGGCGGATTTCCTCTTTGCTATTCTTATAATAGTGAGTTCTCACAAGATCTGGTTGTTTAAAAGTGTGTAGCACCTCCTCCTTCACTCTCTTCCTCCTGCTCCAGTCATGTATGACATGTCTCCTTCCTCTTTGCCTTCTGCTATGATTTTAAGTTTCCTGAGGCCTCCCTAGCCATGCTTCCTGTACAGCCTGTAGAACTGTGAGCCAACTGAACCTGTTTTCTTTATAAATTACACAATCTCAGGTATTTCTTTATAGGAGTGTGAGAATGAAGTAATACAGGGCCCAATGTAATAACAAGAATCATTAAAAGATGAAAGAGGGAAGCTGAAGAGAGAGGAGATTTGACTACAAAAACAGGGGTCAGAGTGATGTCATTATTGAAGGAGGCCATGAGCCAAGGAATGCAGACAAACAGCCCCTAGAAGTTGAAAAAGGCAAGGAACAGATTCTCCCCTAGAGCCTTCAGAAGGAACACAGCCCTGCCTTGACTTTAGCCCCATAAGACCCATTTCTACACTTCTGATCCCCAAAGCTATAAGATAATGCATGTCTATTGTTTCAAGCCACAAAGGTTGTGGTAATTTGTTATAGCAACAATAGGAAATAAATATGGGTTTCAAACTTTTATTTCCTTAAGCAAGGTAAAACAATTGAATCAACAGGAAGTGAGGGGGGTAGTACATCCTGCCCATTCTCCTCTCCTCTCCTCTCAACTTCCCTCACCACTTTCTCTCTTTCTCTTTTTTTTTTTTTTTGTTTTTTTGGACACAGAGTCTCACTCCATCACCCAGGTTGGAGTGCAATGGTGTAATCTCGGCTCACTGCAACCTCTGCCTCTCAGCTTCAAGTGATTGTCATGCCTCAGCCTCCTGAGTAGTTGTGACTACAGGCACCTGCCACTATGTCCAGCTAATTTTTGTATTTTCAGTTGAGATGGGATTTTGCCACGTTGGCCAGGTGGTCTTGAACTCCTGGCCTCAAGTGATTCATCCGCCTCAGCCTCCCCAAGTGCTGTGATTACAGGCATGAGCTACAGCACCCTGGCTGATATCACCACTTTCTAAGGAGTTTGTTTTAAATGGAAATATGTAAATTAAGGAACAAACCCTGGGCCTTGGAGAAATGGCTGATTCCAAAATTAGAACAGAAAATATACAAGATGAATCTGAACCATCTTCTAGTGCCAGAAATAAGGAAATGCTAAAAAGTCACATAAACAAAACTAAACAAAACCAAAAACCACAATAACACAATGATGGGAATCTGTTAAAGAGAAACAGGGAGCAACTGAAAGAACTCTCAACGGCCAAAGCTTGGGACAATTTGAGCAACAAAATAAACAAATTAGTATTGGATTATAACCCAATGAACAAAATAAATATCCATGAAATCCAGAGTGACTCCTTCCAAATTCTGAACAATGCGCCCACATGAAGAACTGCATTTCCCATTTCTCTTGCAGATAGGAACAGCCAATTGGATGAAAGCAGAAATCACTGAATGAAATAAATAAGTGATTGAAGAATAAGTAAATGAGGAGAAGAGATGAATCTCCCATGCAAACGAATTCAAAATAATTTATGTAGATACTCTGCCCTGAAGGAAGCAAGCATACCACCCCACTCCTTAGTGTGGGCTGTGCATAGCGACTTTCTTCCAAAGAGTACAGCATGGAAAGGAGGAAAAAGAGTAACTTTACAGTGAAGAAACCTGACTTTCTCTCAGTCAGGTAATCAAGGTCAGTATCAGTAGTGATAAGTCACATTGATAGCAGGTACCCTTGATATGAGGTGGTGAAAATGGCTCTTTACTTCTGTGGTCTTCCTTCCAAAAGCCCATAACCCCAGTGTAATCATGAAGAAAACATCAGACAAATCCAACTGAGAGATAGTCTACAAAATACCTAACAATTTTCTTCAAAACTATCAAGGTTACAAAAAACAAGGTAAGTCTGAGAAAGTGTCACAGCCAAGAGGAGCTTAGGGAAATATGAGAAGTCTATGTATCCTAGATGGCATCTGGAACAAGAAAAAGGCTTTTGGCAAAAATCAAGGAAATCTCAGTAAGATGTAGTCATTAGTTAATAGTAATGTATCAATATTAGTTCATAAATTAGAACAAAGGTACCTTACTAATGTAAGATGTTAGTAGGGGAAACTGCATATGAAGCATATGGGAACTCTCTTTATTATCTTTGCAAAATCTAAATTTTCTGTAAATCTAAAACTATTCCAAAATACAAAGTTTATTAAAAAAAAAAAAAAAAAAAAAAAAGAATGAGGCCAAGTGCTATGGCTCACACTTATAATCCCAACACTTTGGGAGGTGAGGCAGGAGATCACTTGAGCCCAGGAATTCAAGACCAACAGGTGCAACATAGTGAGACCCTGTCTCTACCAAAAATAAAGTTTTAAAAAATTAGCTGGCCATGGTGGTGTACACCTGTAGTACCAGCTACTTGGGAAGTTGAGGTGGGGGGATCACTTGAGCCCAACCTGGGAGATGAAGGCTGCAGTGAGCCCTGATTGAGCCACTGCACTCTAGCCTGGGTGACAGAGTGAGATCCTGTCTCAAAAGAAACAAACAAAAAAAAGAATCCTGGTTTCTGATGCAGCAGCCAATGGATAATGGACCAACAGTAAACTAAACAAATCCTTCATTTTGTATCAGTTGGCCTGTTGAATTCCATATTCTTGAATGGTGTCCTAAAATCCCACTCTACTCTTGGTTTCCTTAGAACAAAACCCCTAGAATACGAATCTGGCAGCAGCCAAATAATTATCCAACAGATGTTATCATCATTACACTTTTTGCCAACCACGGATATTCCAAAGGAGAAAGGTACCCTGGGACTCAGTTGGAAGATGGTAGGATGGACACATTATATCCCTCTCTGTCCATGGCACCTCTACTGGGCAGGCTTCTGCCTAGTATTAAGAGTTCTTAATTTGTTTTGTCCCAAGAGATGGATTAGAAAGAGGGGAAATGAACTGTTTCATTACTGAAACTTTAGGCCTCCCTGTGAGCCTAGAAAAGATCTAGGATTTTGTTAATGGAGGGAAGAGTGCCTGGATGGGGCAATGCTTCCTTTCATTTAGCAAAGCTGTATTATTAGCATAATACCTGGAATGTGGAGCAATTTATTTGACTGGTAGGTTTGGAAGGAGAAACTGGGCATGTACAGCAGAACCACTTCCCATCTCCTTCCCTTTGGGAGTACGTCTGCCCACAGTTAGCAGGCTCTCTGCTCTGATGCTCCATGTTGTGCGTTGTATAAGTGTCCTTCCCTTATGGAGGAGCCCTACAGAGGATCTGTATTGGTCTGTTTTTGCATTGCTATACAGAAATTCCTGAGACTGGTTAATTTATAAAGAAAGGAAGTTTAATTGGCTCACAGTTCAGCAGGCTGTACAGGAAGCGTAGCAGCACTTGCTTCTGAGGAGGCCTCAGGAAGCTTCCAATCATGGTGGAAGGTGATGGGGGAGCAGGTACATCACATGGCAAAAGCAGGAACAAGGGGGAGTGGGGAGGTGCCACACACTTTTAAATGACCAGATCTCACAATAACTCACTCATTGTCACAAGGACAGTACCAAGAGGAAGGTACTAAACCATTCATGAGAAATCTGCCTCCATGATCCAATCAGCCCCCACCAGGCCCCACCTCCAACACTGGGAACTACATTTTAACATGAGATTTGGGTCGGACACACATCCAAACTATGGCACCATCTAACTCTGAGGTTCAGGATTAAGAAAACAGTTTGAATCTCACATGTAAGTCACATTCTCTATTATAACGGAAATGAATATGTTTTTTTGGCCTCCCATGTGACAGCTCTTGTCTTATCGAGTGGTTCAGAACTTGGAAGGAAAAAGAGAAGTGTTATTGATCACCCCCATAAGGCTTAAGCTTCGGGCAATTTTCCCCAGGGAAGTTAAAGCCATGTTATATGGACGTCGACTTAAAGCAAGTGCTTGCAATAGGACTTGTAGGACTTGGCTCTCAGGCTTTTTAAATTTTTTGTATTTTTTTGACAAGAACTTGCTCTGTCAGCCAGGCTGGAGTGCACTGGCATGATCGCAGCTCACTGTAGCCTAAACCTCCCAGTCTCAAGTGACTCTCCCACCTCAGCCTCCCAAGTAGCTGGGACTACAGACATGCACCAAAAAGCCTGGCTGATTTTTAAAATTACATTTTTTGGTACAGACAGGGTCTCACTTTGTTTCCCAGGCTGGTCTCAAGCTCCTGGGTTCAAGCGATCCTTCTGTGCTGGCCTCCCAAAGTGCTGGGATTACAGGCATCAGCCACCATGCCTGGTTCTAGGCTCTTTTACTGGGACATAGGACTTGGTACATACACAGGTACTATCTCTTGGAAATGGTGGTACTCTGAGAGACTTCCTCTGTGTCTCATATGGCTTGTCAGCAGTCTCTGGAGATGTGATGTATATTATACAGACCTAGTCTGAGTCTTATCTCCTATAGGCCAGGGGTCAGTCTCCTATTCTTGTAGATAACTAAGGGGGTATCTGGAATCCAAGCTGTGCATCAACAGAGTACAGATTATATTTTATGAACATAAATAACATCACAGATTAAGCAAGGCCAGAAGATAGCCAGTAACCTTTGGCCACATTTGGAACTATCCAGAATGGCTACAACATTTTTTTTTTCTTTTAGGAGAGATGGAGGGCTCTCTATGTTGCCCAGCCTTGTCTTGAATGCCTATCCTCAAGCAATCCTTTGACCTCAGCCTCCTAAGTAGCCAGGATTAACAATATAATTCTTTATCCTATTGTTACCAGTTGTCTGTGAAGTTGTGCACAGCCTCTAAAGGTACCACAGAGAGCTTTACTATGCACGTAGGTCTTTGGAATATACTTCCCTAGAGATATGATGACACCACCTGCCCCTCAAGAAAAGCAACTGATGGGGAATGTTTAGATGTATCTTAAACCTAGGTTGAAAGGAACATTTAGTGAACCCATGACTAAATTATTTTCCAACACTATCTCTCATTGCCCCTGTGCCCAGCCACCAAACACCTTCCTGGAAGACAAGTGCACACTTTGCGTCTGCACCTCTGGTTATCACCAGCTTGAGCTTGTTCCCTCCTGGTATTTGGCTCAGCGCAGCTGATTTGTCCTTGGCCCCTGGTGTCTATGAGTTTCTTGAACAGCCTAGTGACACTTCCAATGGGACTATGGAATGACGGCATTTTCGAGCTGGTCTTAGAGGTTATCTAAAGTCCTTCATTTTGCAGATGGCTAGTGAGGTTTTAGTGGCTTTTCTATTTTTGTTTTTTTTGTTTTGTTTTGTTTTTGAGGTGGAGTTTCGCTCTTGTTGACCAGGCTGGAGTGCAATGGCATGATCTCAGCTCACTGCAGCCTCCGCCTCCCGGGCTCAAGCAATTCTCCTGCCTCAGCCTCCCGAGTAGCTGGGATTAAAGGCACCTGCCACCATGCCTGGCTAATTTTTGTATTTTTAGTAGAGATGGGGTTTTGCCATGTTGGCCAGGCTGGTCTCGAACTCCTGGCCTCAGGTGATCTGCCCGCCTCGGCCTCCCAAAGTGCTGGGATTACAGGCATGAGCCACCATGACTGGCCACTTTTAGTGGCTTTTCTATTGTCACATGCTAGCTAGCGAGCAGTGCTAGGCAGGACAAGAACCTGGGTCTCCTAGTTCGATGGTTTCTTTCCTACTACCCATGCTGCCTCCTATATAGTCTACCTAATCTATGCTGTATACAGTACACTCTCTTCTACTGAATATAACTAAATTATCTGATGTAGTCAAATAAAAACTACACCTAGGAGCCTTCACTTGGCTTCAAGATTAAAAAAATAAAATATGAAGGCTTCAGCAAGATATGACAAAATAAATCCAAGATACTGATTGTATGTTGTCACCTTCCCAGGCAAGAAAGGACAGGGCCCATTACTATTAATTTTTCCAAGTAAGGGGTGTGGCTCATCTGACTTTTGCTTCTCACCAGGAGTTTAGTTTGTAGGTCCAGGACTGACTTAGTTGGCAAATCAGTGTGAAGGTCAATTATTCAAAACAGTTTTATTCACATTACTGAAATTATCACATATGAAGATGTAGTTTGAAGATGGGGTGGTGCTATGGTCTCAATGTTTCTGTCCCCCCAAAATTCATATGCTAACACCTAACACCAATGTGATGGAATTAGGAAGTGGGGCCTTGAGAGGTGATCAGGTCATGAAGGCAGAGTCCTCACGATTGGGATTAGTGCCCTTATAAAAGAGACCCCAGACAGCTGCCTTGCCGCTTCTGCCATGTGAGGACACAGCAAGAAGGTACCATCTATGAACCAGAAAATAGGCCCTCATCAGACATCTAATATGCCAACACCTTGATCTTGAACTTCCCAGTCTCCAGAACTATGAGCAATACATTTTTGCCATTTGTAGGCCACCAAATTTATGGTATATTATTATAGCAGCCCTAACAAAGACAGGTGATGTGGGCTTGTGCCCCTAGCTGCTCTTACAATGTTATGTTTATGGTAGTGGCATTCTTCTGATACAATGGCAAACAGAAGAGATGTAGTTGTTCCTAACTTTCAGAGGAAACAGCCAGAGTTATGCTGCTGCTGGCCTGTAGGGAAGCTTTGTCTGAATTTTTTTTTTTTTTTTTTTGAGACGGAGTCTCACTCTGTCGCCCAGGCTGGAGTGCAGGGGCGTGATCTCCGCTCACTGCAAGCTCTGCCTCCCAGGTTCACACCATTCTCTTGGCTCAGCCTCCTGAGTGGCTGGGACTTCAGGCAGCCGCCACCATGCCCGGCTAATTTTTTTTTTTTTTTTAATTTTTAGTAGAGACAGGGTTTCACCTTGTTAGCCAGGATGGTCTCGATCTCTTGACCTCGTGATCCGCCCGCCTCAGGCTCCCAAAGTGCTGGGATTAGAGGCGTGAGCCACCGTGCCCAGCCTTGTCTGAATTTTTAAGTCACCTCCTGGCCAGGAGCAGTGGCTCACGTCTACAATCCCAGCACTTTGGGAGGCCAAGGCAAGTGGATCACTTGAGGTCAGGAGTTCAAGACAGGCCTGGCCAACACGGCGAAACCCCGTCTCTACTAAAAATACAAAAAAAATTAGCCAGGCGTGGTGGCACATGCCTGTAGCCCCAGCTACTTAGGAGGCAGAGGCAGAAGAATTGCTCGAACCCAGGAGGTGGAGGTTGCAGTGAGCTGAGATCACGCCACTGCATTCCAGCCTGGGTGACAGAGTAAGACTCTCAAAAAAACAAATAAAATAAAATAACATAAAAATCACCTGCTTACGACCTATGGAATAAACTTTTTAGCATGGCATAAGAGGCCCTATGGGACCTTCAACTTTCCACTCTAGTAATATGCAATGACTTGAAATTCCCTGAATATGCTTTTCTGTGTCTTATCTCCATGACTATTTATGGTAAATCTTTCTCACGTGTCTTTGCTTGCTAGAATCAACTCAAGTAATATGTTCTCCCTGATGCATGGCGGCTTGGTACCCTTGTGCAAATTAAAAAAGTATGTTTTCTACCTGGAGAACACATAAAGGTGAGTGTATAGCTTAGTAAGCTGGATTTCATGCTAGACTTTGGTCTCCATGTTTGTTCTCATGGGATGCCCTTATGCACTGAACGACCTTTATAACTGTTCCTAATTACACAACTGCATGCACTAGTCCCTGCCAGAGTATCTGAGATGCCCATGGGCACTTCTCCAAATAGACCACTGAGAGGAGGTCCGGGGAAAAAAGTCAGCACAAACAGTGGCCTGAGCAGCAAAGTGGCCAACAGTGGTCCAGCTAAGTGGTTTTAGTGGCAGTCTAAGGGAACCACAAAGCAGGTGTCCACACTAAAATCAAGCAGTGGTCAGTGCAACACATCAAGAGTAGAAACAAGCAGAAGTATGAAATGAAGCCTGGGTTGTTTGGTGGGAACATGTGAGATATTTACTGGAGAGTCTCAGCATTAGAAAGGAGAGTGTGACCCACATGAATTCTGAGTCTGACAAGGTTGCTAGTTATACCACCCCACTTCCCAGCCACAGGGCCCAGTCAATCATACCCTGTACTCTTGGCCATAATGACTAATCCAGGGGTAGAATGTGACTTGAGTCAGGCCAATCAAAGTTCTTCCTGGGAATTTTTTCATTTGGAAATAGAAGAAAAGTTACCCAGCCTTTTAGATAAAGGACATTTAGAATGTAAATGAGGGCTATCTTCTCTGCCTTATGGAGGAAGGTAATTCCCATAGAAGAGAATGGGATCAATGAAGAATAAGAAGGTTGGGATTGAAAAAAATGAGAAAGACTAATTTGGAAAATGCGTTTTAGTCTCTAGATCTACTTGTGACTGAAGTCCATTCCTAGCCTTCCAAGGACTGTGAGTCAGTACCCTCCCCTGCTGCTTATGCTAGTTTAAATTGGATTTCTGTCATTTGTAAATGAATAACTTCTAACTAATACAGGCAGGGAAACTTAGAAGGGTTCTGTGCACTTGAGCTGCCCAGGTGGGACCTATCTGTGACTCTTTCATGACCTTTTGGAATTGAGAATTTTCAGTTCATGACAAATTAACAACTCATCTTCAGCTCATCAAGAACACTAGAGTTCCCTGCCTCTTACTTCCCTGGATATTACCGAGTTCTTTTGACGATCTGACTAAATTACTAACTTTTTAAGGTAAAGCTCCTTGTTCTGATCCATAGCTTTGACATACAGAAGGGCAGGTTATGTGGCTGCCCAAATCATCCATCTGACCTGGGAATTCTGCCTTGCAATTACTAAAGTTATACCAAAAAAGATAGAAAATAATCCATAAAATCTTCCTAGTAAGCCCTTTTATAAAATAAAGAACATCTACCATATGAATAACCTTCTTAATACACTGGTGTGCATGCTCACATATTCATATTTTAAGCATGTATGTAGATATATATATGTGTGTGTGTGTGTGTGTGTGTGTGTGTGTGTATGTATCTCCAAAGAAAGTCTGTACAAATTGCATTTTGTGCCAGTGATATTCCACAAAGCTGTTAATCCATTCTCATCATGGACCAGTTAGTTTCAAATAGATGGTACCAATAATACTTACCAATCTTAAAATGGAAAACATTCACAAGTCAGGCAGGATAGAGTCTTTGCAGTGACAAGTGGAAAATGGCCAGAGCCCACTAGAAGCAGAACTCGGAGGAAATGATCTACCTAAAGGATCATTTGTCAGTGTTCAAAGACAATAAACCAGAACTGAATTCCCCCAGGTCTTGGCATCAGGAAAATCCATAGCAGGTGAAGCCTAGCAGCAAGAGCTTCCAAGATCAAAGGCAGTAAATGGCAGTCATGCCCTTTAGCAGCTAGCCCCAAGGGGTAACAAAAACAAGCTTTAGTCTCCTCAAAGGAAGAAATT
Organism: Mandrillus leucophaeus; assembly: GCF_000951045.1. Lineage (NCBI taxonomy): Eukaryota > Metazoa > Chordata > Mammalia > Primates > Cercopithecidae > Mandrillus > Mandrillus leucophaeus. Next base: position 1,478,165 of record NW_012107252.1, read on the forward strand.
CACAAGGACAAGAAAGAGGATCAGAACTAGACCAGCAGCAGTCTCAGGCTGGTACTTCCAAACCAATGGGAACAAGAATGTCCACTAATACAGCCTGGCTATTACAGATGAAAGCTACAACCCAGTGAGCACGCAAGGGCTCAGGCAATGATGCAGCATCTTTCATCCACTGGTAGGCAAAAGGAATTCAGCTCAAATTAGGAACTAAAGGTACAAATATGACTAAGACATAGCATACTTGCTCTCAAGGTGCCTACAATCTAGATGGTGACAGAGCCGAAAGGAGATGATTTCAAACTTTGGCAGGCAGTGGGGGAATTTGACAAGTGCCAGAGGAGATGAATGCATGGTGTGCTATGAGAAGACAAAGAAGGGTCACTTGCCCCAGACTGAGGTTTAGGAGCACTTGCTGGAGATGATGTTATTTGGGCTGATTCTAGCAGGCAAAGAAAGATGAGAAAAATTTACCATAAACAGTCATGGAGGGGAAACACCATAAACAGTCATGGAGGGGAAAGCAAAGCAAGTTCAGGGCATGTCAAGTAATTGGATATTACAAGAGTGGAAAGCTGAAGGTCCAAGAGGGTCTCTTATGCCATGCTAAGAAGTTCATTCCACAGGCCATGTGGAAGTATGGTGGAAACTGCTCATCATCTCTATCATCATTTCTTTTTGTAATGGAAGCTGTTCTCTCCTCCGCTAAGTTTAGCTGAGCACATGTCCATCCAGTTAGGGAATATATTATCCAGCCTTCCTTGCAGTAGATGTGACCATGCGACCAAGTTCTAGCCAATGAGATGTGAATGGAAGAGTACAACTTTGATGCTACGTCATTAAAAGGAAGTTACTTGCTTTCCACTTTCTCTTTCCCTTCTTTCTCCTTCCAGAAGTCTGGACACAGATGTGGCCAAGTGAGCCAGGCTCAACCATGCAAACAATGACCACATCCTGGAGTAGGTGGCACACTGAGATGAAAGAAATCTGGGTTCCAAGACGAACAAGTGGAGCAGAGCTATCTGTATAGTCACACATCCACCTTACTGGACTATTAAGTGAGAAATAACTTCTTATTGAGTCACCGTCTTTTGGGGGATCTGTGTTATAGCAGCATAGCCTGTATCCCAACACAGAAGGGAAGAAAACAGTGTTGAGGTTTCTAATATAATTCCTGACTTGGTCAGAAATGGCTAAGAGGCTAGGAAAGGCTGAGACAACATATGTCTATCCTTATTGATTATAGCTGAGTGAAGCTAAGGCTGGCAGATAGCAAGATAAGCAACTATGCAGCCTTGTCTTGGGACAGATAGGAAAAGTCCCTTGAAAACTATAAACGTCTACCAGGTTCTAGGAGCCAAGTTCATCCAGAGCAGGATTGCAGCCAGCAACCACCTGAATGCCTTCTTTGCACTCCACCATACAAAACTATGACCATTGCCACCTTCAAAAGCTGACTCCAACAAGCCTGCCAATAAGACTTCCTTGACTAACCCCACTTAGTCCTTTTGTGTTAATTATGTTTGCAGAAAGGAAAATGTATTTATGATCCTCCTCTGTTTTCTGAAGAGGATAGGTCCCCTAATTGGAAGACTTTCTGTTTTGTTGAACACAGTAATTTGTCCAGGGTACACTTTTTGGAAGTATGAGCTGGGATAAAATGTGTTCCTCTGAATAACAAAGGGCTGAGGAATTTGGAAGGGGCTTTGGAGTGAGAGAGTTAAGAGCAGCAAAGCTGGAGGCTTGGAGGGTGGAGGAGAGTAGAAAAAACACTCTGGTAGCAGAACCAGGGAGGGCACTCTGGAAAATAGTTTATAGGGGGATTACTAAATGAATTGTTGCAAGCTACATGATGTAAATTGTGTCTCTACTTCAGTAAATTCTGCCTGGTTCACTAAGGCCCTTGTATGGGAGGACACAGGGGATGTGAGCTTGAATAAGAGGATGAGGCTGATATCTGGATGACATATAACATCTGAAAAAAAAAAAAACTAGAACAAGGAAAGTCAGAGAGTGTCAGAGATTAAACTTCTAGAATTTCACACACCCTCCCTTACTTATTAATTCTATAATTTAAAAATGATACAGATTGCATTGCCATAATCTAAGAATTACCATTCACCCAATATCAGAGTGCCCATTACTAAAATAATTGCTTGCAGTTATTAAATGCTTACAATAATTCAGAAATTGAATCCTTTCTTCTAGCTGGGGTTCAGGTGGATTTTAGGGAAGGCAACAGGGAAAAAGTTGTGCTTAAGCTGGGTCTTGAAGAGTTATGTGGTTATGTGAAGACTTTCAGAGGCAGGGAACAGCAAAGATGATGTGACCAAAGTCAAGGTCACACTTTTTTTTTTTCAATAAATGTGTATCAATATCCACTGTGTGCCACATACTGTGCTAAGTCTCAGAGATATGAAGATTAATTTGGCTTCCCAGGCTTCTGTTAATATAGCCCCCAATTTTTCTACGCATTCCATTACGGGTTTGCCACATCTATCAGGCCCTTCTTGGCCACATTTCTATGTGGTCAGTTTTTCCTTGAATTCTATTGTGTGTGTATGGATTGGATTGGTTGATTAATTGAAATGGAGTTTTGCTCTTGTTGCCCAGGATGGAGTGCAGTGGCACGATCTCAGCTCACTGCAACCTCCACCTCCCAGGTTCAAACGACTCTCCTGCCTCAGCTTCCCATGTAGCTGGGATTACAGGCACACACCACCACACCCAGCTAATTTTTTTTTTATTTTTAGTAGAGATGGGTTTTCATCATGTTGGCCAGGCTGGTCTCGAACTCCTGACCTCAGGTGATCCACCAGCCTCGGCCTCTCAAAGTGCAGGGATTACAGGCGTGAGCCACTGCACCCGGCCATGTGGTGCTTTTTTCCCCACTCCTTAATTATACCATTTGTCCATTTATCCTAGTGCATTTTATGTAAGTTTTTAAATTTTTTATTTTTGGGGGGCATATAGTAGGAGTATATATTTGTGGGGTACATGTTTTGATACAGGCATGCAATGTGAAATAATCACATCATGGAGAATGGGGTATCCATCCCCTCAAGCATTTATGCTTTGTGTTAGAAACAATCCAAATACTCTAGTGCATTTTAACCTGCTATTGATGGTCGTTTCTCTAATTTATTGAGGTAATTTGAATTTTGATCTTCTATCTACTTGGCAGACCCATCTTCTTGGGGACATATGTAATGTTTATAAAGACACTCCTTCTACTATCCAGACCCATATCTCAATACCCTTCTCTGCCAATATATAGTGAAGGTTGAAAGAAAGATAAGAAATAAAGCCCCCAAAACCCCAGGTTACGAAAGCCTGCTATAGCTGTATTGGCCACAGTTTTGTAAACTGAACTTGCAATGATGTTTCTTAAATGACAACCACAATTGCTATCAACAGAAACTGAGTGCCTACCACATGTAGAAACAGTATGCATGATGCATTGGCCCCGATCTTGAGAGGTTTAGTCTAGATGGGGAGGTAATTAGACAATGCACATACTCTGTTTGGTAGGAGAATTTTCCACCCATCTTCCCAATGGAGTAAGAGAGAACAAAATGTGGGAACACAGGAATTATCTCCTCTCCCCTGTTCTCTTATGGCTATGTTCACAAGGAAGAAGGAGCTATTAACCTGATTGGTCAAAGCCCAGGCAAAAGGAAAAGATTTTTTATTATTATTACTATTTTTTTTTCGGAGATGGAGTCTTGCTCTGTCACCAGGCTGGAGTCCAGTGGTGCAATCTTGGCTCACTGCATCCTCCGCCTCCTGGGTTCAAGCGATTCTCCTGCCTCAGCCTACGGAGTAGCTGGGACTACAGGCGTGCGCCACCACATCCAGTTAATTTTTTGTATTTTTAGTAGAGACAGGGTTTCACCATGTTGGCCAGGATTGTCCTGATCTCTTGACCTCGTGATCTGCCTGCCTTGGCCTCTCAAAGTGTTGGGATTACAGGCGTGAGCCACTGTGCCTGGCTGATTTTTTTTTTTTTTTTGGGGGGGGGATGGAGTCTCACGCCATCACCCAGGCTGGAGTGCAGTGGCGCAATCTTGGCTCACTGCATCCTCCGCCTCCTGGGTTCAAGCGATTCTCCTGCCTCAGCCTACAGAGTAGCTGGGACTACAGGCGTGCGCCACCACATCCAGTTAATTTTTTGTATTTTTAGTAGAGACAGGGTTTCACCATGTTGGCCAGGATTGTCCTGATCTTTGGCAGACCCATCTTCTTGGGGACATATGTAATGTTTATAAAGACACTCCTTCTACTATCCAGACCCATATCTCAATACCCTTCTCTGCCAATATATAGTGAAGGTTGAAAGAAAGATAAGAAATAAAGCCCCCAAAACCCCAGGTTACGAAAGCCTGCTATAGCTGTATTGGCCACAGTTTTGTAAACTGAACTTGCAATGATGTTTCTTAAATGACAACCACAATTGCTATCAACAGAAACTGAGTGCCTACCACATGTAGAAACAGTATGCATGATGCATTGGCCCCGATCTTGAGAGGTTTAGTCTAGATGGGGAGGTAATTAGACAATGCACATACTCTGTTTGGTAGGAGAATTTTCCACCCATCTTCCCAATGGAGTAAGAGAGAACAAAATGTGGGAACACAGGAATTATCTCCTCTCCCCTGTTCTCTTATGGCTATGTTCACAAGGAAGAAGGAGCTATTAACCTGATTGGTCAAAGCCCAGGCAAAAGGAAAAGATTTTTTATTATTATTACTATTTTTTTTTCGGAGATGGAGTCTTGCTCTGTCACCAGGCTGGAGTCCAGTGGTGCAATCTTGGCTCACTGCATCCTCCGCCTCCTGGGTTCAAGCGATTCTCCTGCCTCAGCCTACAGAGTAGCTGGGACTACAGGCGCTTGCCACCATGCCCAGCTAATGTTTTCTTTTTTTGTATTTTTAGCAGAGATGGGTTTTCATCATGTTAGCCAGGACGGTCTCGATCTCCTGACCTCGTGATCTGCTCACCTCGGCCTCCCAAAGTGCTGGGATTACAGGTGTGAGCCACCATGCCCGGTCCTTTTTTTTTTTTTTTTTTTTTTTTTTTTAAATTTTTTTTATTTTTGAGACGGCGTCTTGCTCTGTTGCCTAGGCTGGAGTGCAGTGGTGCAATCTCAGCTCACTACAACCTCTGCCTCCTGGGTTCAAGTGATCCTCGTGCCTCAGCCTCCTGAGTAGCTGGGATCACAGGCACACGCCACCATGCTCGGCTAGTTTTTTTGCATTTTTAATAGAGACAGGGTTTCTCCATGTTGGCCAGGCTGGTCTCTAACTCCTGACCTAAAGTGATCCACCCACCTCGACCTCCCAAAGTGCTGGTATTAGAGGCGTGAGCCACTGTGCCCAGCCATCTATTCTCCTTTCAATCCTCCTAAAATACCCCCAGTTTCTCCCCAGTTCCATCTACCTCTACATGACCATGTGCTTGCAGGAAGGGAGTCTAACCCCCAGCTCCAAGGAATGAACCATAATGAAATTAAGCCATTCATGAGTTTCCTTTTCTTTGCTGGTAACTGGCTTAGACGTGGGCATATGAAACTGGAAAGTTGGCTTGAGGGCTTCTGAGAAAAGTTTTCCTTGCAAGATTAGAAAAAGAGACACACAGGAAGAAACAGTCTCTCTGCCTCTGCTGGACATTGTGTGTATGTATACATTAGCCGGAATTGTGGCAGCCATTTGGTAGCCATGAGGGGCACTAGCCCGAGGCTATCAGAGTGAATATGGAAAGAGCCTGGGTCACCGATGATGAGGCGGGCAGATCACTTGAGGTCAGGAGTTAGAGACCAGCCTGGCCAACATGGCGAAACACCGCCTCTACTAAAAATTAAAAAAATTAGCAGGGTGTGATGGCACATTCCTGTAATCCCAGCTACTCGGGAGGCTGAGGCAAGAGAGTCAATTGAACTTGCAAGGTGGAGGTTGCAGTGAGCCAAGATTGCGCCACTGCACTCCAGTCTGAACAACAGAGTGAGACTCCGCCTCCAAAAAAAAAAAAAAAACAAAAAAGGAATCCTAACCTACCTACCTCCAGGTTTCTTGTTATATGAGATAATTCATTTTCCTTTTTGTTTAAGACAGTTGCGCCTGGAGTGGAGGGGAAAATAATGAGTTTAGCCTAGTGACATTGAGGTGATGGCAGAACAGCATCCTTTTAAATCCTAAAGCTCAGGGAACATCAAGGTTAAATTTGAACTTGGGAGTCACCTATGGAGAAATATTCCATAAAGTCATAATCTTAGAAAGCAGACCCGTACCTGGAAAAGCTGCCTCTGTGCCTGAGGAATTCCAGTGACATAAGAGAACATTGCACCCACATGTGTAGTCATTTCCTAACTGGATATGCTATTGTCCCAGGTCTTTGTGTCCCATCTGGAGAAGGGGAGGTCACAGAGGTGGTAGTGAGCTCCTGGTGAAAGAGTTCAGAGAAAGTGATTACAACATCTGGATCCCATCCTCAGATTGTGCTCTCCTCAAGCCTGGCTTTTATGGACCTTGATAGCCATTTGCAGTTAACTTAAACATTCTAGTCTAGTGTGGATAGCTTTGAAAATGGGTTATAAGTAACTTTTGAATTCACTGACTCATATCTTTTAATTACCATCCCAGAAAATCAAGGTTCTGATCATCTTATAGACATCCTATGGGTGATACTGTAGAAGCCTTAAAGGAAGCATCACATTCTATGGGTCATACTGTAGAAGCCTTAAAGGAAGCATCACATTCTATGGGTGATACTGTAGAAGCCAGGGTCAAAAAATATATAACATGAAATATCAAGGAAAAGGCCAACGTAGAACACAGAGGTTCTAGTGCCCAAGCTTAGGAAGTGTTAAACAAAAATTATGGGAGGGCCATTGTTTTGGACTGAGCTTTTGCACTAGACCACAACAGACCAGAACAAACCAAATTGAGTCCCTCCTGCTAAATGCCACATAATCAAACTTGACATACATCCCACAACAGAGCAGTTTTTCCTGAAAACAGGAGATTTCAGTTTACCTGAGTCAGAATAAGGAAGTCCCCTCTGCTTTAACCCTTACCAAAAAAGTAACCCAAAGTAGCCTGATGTTAAGCAATCAGCTCTTCTTCCATTGTTCTGTTTCCTTGCTCCCCTCTTTTAAAACCCATTCTTCCCCCATTGCCCAGAGGAAGCTCTCATTCTGTTTTGTGGAATGGAGGCTACCTTAATTCATGAATCTCAAAAGCCAATTCAATCTATAACTAAATTTGTAATTTTGTCTTTTGCCATAAGATAGTTTTGAAAGTCACTAATCCATAGGGCACTACTGTTACTTTAAGAAAATACATTCATAGGAGGGGGGAGGAGATATTTTGCAACATCAAAAAGTTTACTTAAGATTACTTGAAAATTTATTTTTGAAATTCCAGTATACAGAACTTTCCTACAGGCTCATCTTAGTGAGTAAATGCACACACCTGTACAATATTTACAGTGAAGCCTGTCTTCCCTGAGACAACTTACCCCATTTCTAAGTTGCCATTGCTGGGTCTACCTTGAAACTACTCTTGCTTCCCTAAGCCAAAAAAGACATATTTTAATGAACTGAAAGAGCAAATGCAGTCTCCAAAGATGGGTAACTTCAGTCCTGCAGTTATTTAGACAGGAAAATCTGGCTTCAAACACTATTGTCTGCAGGCAGGGTTTGCAATTGGCCACCAAGGACAGTGTTTAAAGATGACTCAGTTGTATGGCCTGGGGAGAGCCGCAGCGGTGAAGGGAGACCAGCCAGTGGTCCTTCTAACTGAAAAGGATGCTAGGTCAGTTTTTTATGACTTCGAGGCTATGAAGGCTCAGACCTGCTGCAACCTAGGAGTGGGTGTCCAGTGTAATAAAATGAGACCCCAAGAAATGCACCTTCAAATTATCTGAATGAGAGGTGGGTAAGACTCAACTTCTCCCTCTCCTACATTCTCCCCAACCCCCGTGGGGCTTACAGGCTAGGATTTCGGCACAGAAATCCCTCTTCTTCCATGGCTTTAGGGTCCAATTGGGGACCTAGCCGTGTGACCTTCCCCAGGCCCCAGAATCTCCTTTGGGACGTCCCCGAGGCCCTCCCTGTCTGGGGCTCAGCAGGCGTCCGTCTGTGTAACCAGCCTCCGAGCGCTCGGGATCGCCAAAGAGACGCATCCGCCGCCCACTGCGCATCGCTGGCCGGTCAGCTCGGAAACCCTCCGAGCCGCACCGGG
>NW_012107252.1:1488548-1489715 GCF_000951045.1 Mandrillus leucophaeus
GGGGGGATGGAGTCTCACGCCATCACCCAGGCTGGAGTGCAGTGGCGCAATCTTGGCTCACTGCAACCTCCGCCTCCTGGGTTCAAGCGATTTTCCCACCTCAGCTTCCTGAGTAGCTGGGACTACAGGTGCCCACCACTACGGCCGGCTAACTTTTGTATTTTTAGTAGAGATGGGGTTTCTCCATGTTGGCCAGGCTGGTCTCAAATTCCTGACTTCAGATGATCTACCCACCTCAGCCTCCCAAAGTGCTGGGATTACAGGCATGAGTCACTGTGCCCAGCAATTCTCCAATTCTCTTCATACACCAACTGGGTGTCCTGCAATTCAATTCAATTCAATTCTGACACTATCTACTGGTGCTAGCATCAGATGCTACAAGTTAAGAGCTTGGTCCCATAAGACTGCCCTCACTTCAAATGCCAGTCACAAGTCTGGGCCTCCTGTGCTTCTGACTAACTAGTTATAAATTGGGGCTTCCTACAACCCCCCTCTCTGGGTTCAATAGTTTGCTAGAATGGCCAGGTGTAGTGGCTTACACCTGTAATCCTAGTGCCTTGGGAGGCTGAGGTAGAAGGACTGCTTGAGGCCAGAGTTTGAGGCCAGCCAGGGCAATATGGCAAGACCTCGTCTATACAAAAAGAGTATTTAAAAAAATTAGCTGGGCATGGTGGCACGTGCCTATATTTCCAGATACTTGGGAGGCTGAGGCAGGAGGATCACTTGAGCCCAGCAGGTTGAGTCTGCAGTGAGCTGTGATTGTGCCACTGCACTCCAGCCTTGGTGACAGAGCTAGACCCTGTCTAAATTTTTTAAAAATTTGCTAGAATGGCTCACAGAAGTCAGGGAAATATTTCACTTATGTTTTCTGGTTTATCATAAAGGATACCATTTAGGAAGAGATGCATAGGCAAAGTGTGGGGTGAGGAACATGGAACTTCCATGCCCTCTCCAGATGCACCACCTCCCAGCAACTTGATGTAGTCACCAACCCAGAAGCCCTTGGAACTTGTCCTTTAGAGTTGTTTTTTTGGAGATGGAGTCTCACTCTGTCAACCAGGCCGGAGTGCAGTGGTGTGATCTCAGCTCACTGCAAGTTCTGCCTCCCGGGTTCACACCATTCTGCTGCCTCAGCCTCCCGAGTAGCTGGGACTACATGCGCTTGCC
>NW_012107252.1:1490908-1515892 GCF_000951045.1 Mandrillus leucophaeus
CGGCCTCCCGCAGCGGTGTCTCCTTCAGGCCCGCACACCAGCCGCACTCCCGCTGCGAGACCGCTTGGGGTTGGAGAAAGCCGCTAACCTTCATAGGTTCTTTAACCATCACCACCTGCCCCGAGGCCAAGATTCGAGAACGCGATTTAATTTACTTAGGGGACTTCATTTTGTGAGAAACCCAAATTCACCTGAAGCAGCCCGAGTGTCCGAGAAAAATCAGGCTGTTAAACCCCAAATTTGCAAATCCTGCTCGCATCAATACCTTGACAGTTTAGAGTCTGAGGTTTCTAGAAACCCACAACAGATTTACAAAATTACGATTAAGATGACTGTTTTAAAAAAGTTTTTTAGGAGTGTGTGAGCAGCAGTAGTGTGCACCACATAGAATATTATTTCCAAACTAGAAAGCCACATATGGGGGAAATCTGAGAAAGATTGGAGTCACTTCTCGAGTGTAAAGTGGGAGTGTAGACCTTTGATGGGTTTAACTCATCCTTCTCCCTAGCAGCGTTGAATTCTGATTCCAGAAGAGTCGGGATTTCAGGTTCAGACAGGTCTGGCCTCACCGATCACTCCACTGCTGTGTTCAGGAGACTTTTGTGGGTAAGACATGGTTGTCGTCTGTGGATTTGACCTCAAAAGGTTAATTGTTTTTTCCATGTATCCTTAATACAGGCCTCTCTGATTTAGGAATCCCTGACGCAGAATACTCCTTCTGGCTTGCTGTTTGAGTGTCTCTGGGGCTCCACTGGAGGCATCCAACCATTTCAGGGAGTCCAGGACTCAAAAGGATTTGCGCCCAGTTCAGGGTGCATCTTGCGTTACTGTTCGCATTATTTCAACAATTATTTCTGGTTAAATAAGCTCGTAATTTGCTACTTTGCTTTGGCAGAGGAAGGAATTTCGAATTCGGAAAGACTACTTCCAAGTGAGATTTTGAATATGACCTGTTTCTGAGTGGAATATAGCTGTTACAGATTTTTTCATCCCTAAGTTTATCGAAGTCCCCTCATACTTAATATCAGATTGTATATCCTGTTGGAGAAATATACCATAAACATTAGGTACTTTACATTTAATCTACAACAGTGTCTTTCAGCTGCAACCGGTACCCTCTCTCCTTGATTTATTAAAACTCTCACAGTTAATGTAGAAGTAGAATTCTGAACAGGGAATCTGCAGATGTGGATTCCTATTACAGCTTTGCAGTTAATGAGTATCTTGGCTTTGCTTTGGGCAAGCCACTTTATGTCTTTGAATCTCAGGATTCTCATTTATAGAAACTAAGGGTTAAGGTTCCTCTCACTTTAAATTTATGTGTTTCAGTATCATATTTAAATTATATAATCTGTCGTATTTCACCGACCTAGATTAAATAACATGTTCATCTTTCTACCCAGGATGAACTTTTTGCTTATTTATTTTACAGCTTGTAAAGATGTCTCTTTTTTGAGATACAGTAGCCAAATTCCACATCACCTTCAGGTTGTAGAACCGTCACAAATTCTGTAAGAGCAAGAAAATGCTCTGTATCTAAAACCCCATTTTAAAGAATCAGTCCTAGAAAAAGATAAAATAAAATGTTAGTGCCACAGGGAACATTCAAACCCTTTTGTTTAGTGTCTTAAATATTAATGGAATTCGTGTGTGAAAATACCTTAATCTATTCACAAACCAGGAGTTCATTTTTTTTTTTTTCTCTTGCTCAGGCTGGAGGGCAATGGCGTCATCTTGGCTCACTGCAGCCTCAGCCTCCCGGGTTCAAGCGATTCTCCTGTCTCAGCCTCTTGAGTAGCTGGGATTACAGGCCTGCACCACCTTGCCCGGCTAATTTTTTTTTTTTTTTTTTTTTTAAGTAGAGACAGGGTTTCACCATGTTGGTCAGGCTGGTCTCAAACTCCTGACCTGAGGTGATCCACCTGCCTTGACCTCCCAAAGTACTGGGATTACAGGCGTGAGCCACTGTGCCCAGCCCATTCTTTTTAACTACAGGAAAATCTACACAGCTATTTGCCTGGTCAATGGAGAAATTGAAGACAGTTATTTTTTGATGCAGTTTTAGTTTTTGTTAATTCCGAGGTAGCCCACACAAATCACAAAACGTAGAACAAAACTATTAGATCACCAATTCTGCTGTCCAAAGCTGTCCAAAGATTTGTTATGGAAGCAGATTAATTAAAGCACAAGTGAGTCCCGTGAGAATGACCTCGTTGGCTTTGTTCAGCGCTATAATAGTGGCTAGAATAGTGCCTTGCACTTGGTAGGCTCTCAATACATATTTTTTTGATGAATCAGGATATGATCTCTGGTTCTCAGTTTCTTCTGTAGTCAAACTATAGAAAACCCTTGGCAATTTGCTGAGCCAAAGTATTTCTCGAAAAAAAAAATTCCAGAATTCAACTTGCCTTGAAATACAGAAATATGTAGTTATGATGATATTGATACTATTTACTGTTTGAGAATTATAGAATGTGAGAGCTGGACAGGATTTTCAGATCATCCATTCTAATTCCTTCATTTTACAAAGAACCTGAGGCTCCAAGAGGTGAAGTGACTTCCTCAATGCCATCCAGTTAGTTAACAGCAAACCTAAAGTTAAAAAACTTGGTCTTCTAATTTCTAGCCCAGTGATATGGAATAAGCTTCCTTTAGGATGTCTGTAGCCTACAGTACCTTTCTCAGAAGATGTGGAATTGAACTGAATTGAGTTATGTTGAGGCTAGACAGTGACTTTGGAATGTAATTTTATAATTTAGGAAGTTCAGGTATCACCTTTACAAAGCCTTTGTGCCTTCACTCCTTTCCATCGCTTCTTTATATTAATGTAGGAATATGATGATGGAGTTGATTGGGGCAGGTATGGCGGTGCCTCAGCCAATTGCTTAAATTCATTCCTGAGCTTTTCTCTTTGGAGGCTAGTGGGAGGCCAAATCCAGGGTTTAGAGTTTCAGGTTATATCTGGAAATAGGATTCAGACAAGAGATTATAAGTTTTCATGATTTTTATTTTTAATCTAGTAATCTGAGTGGGGAGACAGTGGGGAGAGGAAAATGATCTTTAGGTGACTGAAGCAATCCTGTAGAAAACAGCCTTCGTTCACTCTTTGCTGGGTGTAGCATTATATGAAAATCATGTCCATCTCCGTTTCCTTTTTAGAAACGGCAAGTTCTTCATTCATTTAACAAATACGTACTAAATATCCTCAACCCTAGGGATAAAGTGATGAACGTGACACCAGAATGCACATAATAATAATAATGGTCATAGCTCTCTCTCTCTCTCTATATATATAGTGTTTATTCTGTGCCGGGCATGGGTGTAACTTCTTTTTACCTGTTAACTCTTCTAAATGCCAATAAGGATATATGGGAATATAGCACCGGCTGGGAGTTAGGACAAATACTCAGTAATTCTGGTCTAAACACTGTCTCCTCTCTTCCACACTATCCTTTGCGTTGGTCTACACTGATTTCACCATGCCTGTCTGTGACTCCAGACCTTGCACTAAAATTCCCTCTGCCTCGGATGCCCACTGTTCCCTCCCACATGGTTCACCTTTATTCATCCTTCAAATCCAGCACAAGTCACTTGTCTCTAAAAAGGCTTGCTTGAGCTCCTTGCTTTGTCCCCAATGTCCCCAAGTAGTCCCTCTCTTCCATCTGCTGCCAAATAGCTTTGTCCATACCTTTTAAAATAGCACTCATCATATTTTGCTATAATTTATCTATTTATACAGTTTATATTCCCCCTCCCTCTGAAGAACCAGGATTCTTCAAATGTGTGCTTCGTAACTGGTACATAGTAGGCCTTCAGTTAATGTGTGTTGGATGACTAAATGAAGTGTCTTAAAAGCTAATTTGAAGTATGTGAGACTTTTACTGCAATGAGCTAAGGAGCTTCTGTGTGGGGGAGATCATGAGGGGATGTGTAAATGAGGACAGATTCACTAGGAAGAATTAAGTTATTTGCCCACCCACAGCTCTGTATGATTAATTGGCTCAAGAAACAAGTGTAGTAACAAACTCAGGGACAGATACCCACCAAGACATAAAACGAGTCTGACCTGGAAATGAGGTTGTGTTACTGTTTGTCTCTTAGGAGCAGGATGATTCAGCATTCCTTCCCTTACATTCAGAGCTAAAACGTTGGTAGCTAAATGGCAAATTCTAGGTCAGATTCTTTAAATCAAGGTGTGCTTGGATCCTTTTACTTGGATCTTTGTAGTAATCAGGTGAGTCAGATTTAAAAGAGTTGGGAACGGGTGGATTCTGACTACATTTGTATAAGGAAATGGTCTTACCTCGGATCACTAAAAGGCAGCCAAAGGCTCACAGAGAAAGGATGGACTCCCATCACTGTGCAAGAAGACACTGGCAGGAAAGAGGTACCATGCTAACTTTTGTGCAGAAAACTTGATCTTTAACTTCAGTTCCCGCTAAAGGCTTGTGCCCGACATGTTATAATCCACGTGATACCACTGTACAACACTCGTGGAAAGAAAGGTCAGGGAATGAGTACAAGCACCTACCATATATTTCCAAATAGACGTGAGTGCTGCATGGATGTGCTTTACCCCTTGGGTCCACATTTATATCTGTAGGCTCACCGCAAGGGCTGAGAGTGGGATGGATGTTTAGTTTATGTTTCTAACAGGAGTTTTTACACCCCATGAACTATGTTAGGAAGAGTTTTAGAACCAGTAGATGAGATCCTTCATGGATCTCAAAGCCCTGCTCCTAGATTTCCTTTTCTTTTCTTCTTCTTCTTCTTTTTTTTTTTTTTTTTTTTTTTTTTTTTTTTTTTTTTTTTTTTTTTTTTTTTTTTTTTTTTTTTTTTTTTTGAGATGGAGTCTCACTCTGTTGCCCAGGCTGGAGTGCAGTGGCGCAATCTCAGCTCACTGCAACCTCCGCCTCCCAGGTTCATGCAGTTCTCCTGCCTCAGCCTCCCAAGTAGCTGGGACTACAGGCACGTGCCACCATACCGGGCTAATGTTTTGTATTTTTAGAAGAGATGGGGTTTCACCATGCTGGCCAGGCTGGTCTCGAACTCCTGACCTCAGGTGATATGCCCACCTCGGCCTCCCAAAGTGCTGGGATTACAGGTGTGAGCCACCGAGCCTGGCCCCTACTCCTAGATTTCTGAACCACTTGCTGCTGCTACCAGAACACTTCCACCAAATTTGTTGGGCCTGCTTGGTGGAAGGGAGTACAGCCATCACTCAGAGATGTTTGTGTCATCTCCACCCATCCACACCTCCTTGCCACTCCCCTCACTAGCAGGGAGGACACTGAATCTACATACGTCAGTGCTAGCCTCACCTCACTCCAGCCACTTCCTTGGCCACTTTACCCATTGTCCCGAGAAACAGTTATAATTTGGATTATAATTGTTTTTGGATTATAATTGGGTTTATATTGTTTTAACACAAACCTATAACATATTCTGAAAAATTTTTTATAGAGACCCAGTCTCTATAAAAATAAAAAATTAAATGGGGTGTGGTGGCAGGTGCCTGTAATCCCAGCACTTTGGGAGGCTGAGGCAGGCAGATCACTTGAGGTCAGGAGTTCGAGATCAGCCTGGCCAACAAGGTGAAACCCTGTCTCTACTAAAAAAAAAATACAAAAATTACCCAGGCTTGGTGGCACGCACCTGTAATTCCAGCTACTCAGGAGGCTGAGGCAGGAGAATCACTTGAACCTGGGAGGCGGAGGTTGCAAGGAGCTGAGATTGCGCCACTGCCCTCTACCCTGGGTAACACAGTGAGACTCCATCTCATATAAATAAATAAATAATAGCCAGGCATGGTGGAGTGCACCTGTAATTTCAGCTACTCAGGAGGCTGAGGCAGGAGAATCACTTGAACCCGGGAGGCAGGGGTTGCAGTGAGCGGAGATCACGCCACTGCCCTCCAGCCTGGGTGACACAGTGAAACTCCATCTCAAAAAATAAAAAATAAAAATTAGCCAGGCATGGTGGAGTGCACCTGTAGTCCCAGCTACTTGGGAGGCTGAGGCAGGAGGATCCTGTGATAGTGCCACCACTCTCCAGCCTGGGCAATAGAGCGAGACCCTGTTTCAAAAAAAAGAAAACATGTAACTCCAGATTCCACTATGAGAAAGTGATAAATTTAGATTACTTTGTGTTGAGGAACTGACAGGAATACTGATTCTTCATTCCTGTAACTCTGTTATTAACACTTTAGTATATTTTATGTGTCTTAATCTTTTCAACAATCCTATACATTCATTTATTTCATTTAACAAATATTTATTGAGTGCCCACTGTGCCAGGCATTGTGCTAGGCAGTAGAGATAAAATGGAGAATGGAAACAGAGGCAGGCTTCATGCTCATTATTATGATTTTATTCATTTTTTAAATCCTGTCAACAGATATCTGTTGATGGCCTACTGTGTATAAGGTACTGTTTCTAGGC
Source organism: Mandrillus leucophaeus (assembly GCF_000951045.1). Classification (NCBI taxonomy): domain Eukaryota; kingdom Metazoa; phylum Chordata; class Mammalia; order Primates; family Cercopithecidae; genus Mandrillus; species Mandrillus leucophaeus. Next base: position 1,497,349 of record NW_012107252.1, read on the forward strand.
ACCAGAATAAAGTAGGCAGAAATCTGTGCCTCTCAAGTAGATTACATTTTAGATGGGGAAAACAGAATGTAAACAAGGTAAATGCAAAGTATAGTATATTGGTGAAAAGAGCTAAGGAGAAACAAAAGAGAACATTTCTGGAGGTAAGAGAGGGGATATGTGGCTGGGGTGGTCCTCACCCAGAAGATGACATCCATGTAAAGATCTGAAGGAGGCGAGGATGCAAGCCATTTAGATATCTGGAAGTACAGTAGTTTAGGCAACAGGGAATAGCAAGGGGGCCAGCGTGGCAGAGCAGAGTGAGCCCAGATGTGAGTATCAGGAGAGGAGATCAGAGAGGTGGGTGGGGAGGAAGCAGATACATAGGGCCTGGTGGGTCACTGAGGGACTTTTGCTTTTACTCTGGATGAGCTGGAATCCACTGAAGGATTTTTTTTTTTTTTTTTTTTAGACAGAGTCTCGCTCTGTCACCCAGGTTGGAGTGCAGTGGCATGATCTTGGCTCACTGCAACCTCCACCTCCTGGGTTCAAGTAGTTCTCTGCCTCAGCCTCCCAAGTAGCTGGGATTATAGGCACATGCCGCCATACTGGCTAATTTTTGTATTTTTCGTAGAGATGGGGTTTCACCATCTTGGCCAGGCTAGTCTTGAACTCCTGACCTCGTGATCCATCCACCTCAGCCTCCCAAAGTGCTGGGATTACAGGCGTGAGCCACCGCGCCTGGCCTCCACTGAAAGCTTTTGATCGGAGAAACGACATGATCTGCCTAATGGGTCACGGAGTCATTCTGACTATGCTGTTGAGAATAGACCAGAGGGACCAAGTGCAGAAGTAGGGAGGTTGCTTAGGAGGTTATTGCTACATTTCGGGTGAGAAGAGATTATTGGGCTAGAATGATTTCAGGGGAGAAGGTGAAAAGTGACTGGGATCGGGCATATTTTGAAGACAAAGTGATCAGGATTTTACTACTGAATCAGATATTGGGTGTTCAGGAAAGACTAGTCAAGGAGGACTCCAAAGTTTTTGGCCTGAGAAGCTGGAAGAATAAAATATGTTATTTGCTGATATGGAAAGGAAGACAGGTATAAGTTTGGGCAGGTGATGAATATCAGAACTCAGTGTGAGTTGCACATTGAACATCCAAGGGGATATGTCAGGTAGCCATTTATGGAAAGATTGGGATTCAGGAGAAAGGCTTGGCCTGGAGCTATCAAAGTAGGAGCACCTTTACACACCTATCAAGGGAGTGACTATAGATGGAGAAGGGTTCAGAGAGTGAGCTCCAGTGCTTAGTGGGCAGAGTGAGTAGGAGAAACTAGCAAGGAATCCTGAGTAAAAAAAGAAATGAAACCCAGGAGAGTGGGTGTCCTGTAAGCCAAGTGGAGAAAGTCGTTCAAGAAGGAAGATGTGATCAGATCATGTCAAATGTTGCTGGTAAGCCAGGCACAGTGACTCTTGCCTGTAGTCCCAGCACTTTGGGAGGCCGAGGTGGGCGAATCCCTTGAGGTCAGGAGTTCAAGACCAGCCTGGCCAATATGGTGAAATCCGGTCTCTACTAAAAGTAAAAAAAATTTAGCCAGGCGTGGTGGTTCACGCCTGTAATCCCAGCAACTTTGGAGGCTGAGGTGGGAGAATCGCTAGAACCTGGGAGGCAGAGGTTGCAGCGGGCAGAGATCATGCCACTGCACTCAAGCCTGGGTGACGTAGCGAGACTCCATCTCAAAAAAAAAACAGTTGCTGGTAGATGAAGTCGGATGAGGAATGAGAATTGATTTAGCATGTGCATGTAGCATTGGCAGCCCCAGGAAGAGCAGTTTCAGGTAAGTGGTAGGAAAGAGGGAATCTAAACAGTCTAGGAGTTTTGTTGTAAAGGGAAGGTGAAAAACAGGATGGGAGCCCAAAGTGAGACAGGATTGAGAGGATTTTGTTTTCCATTTTTTTTTTTTTTTTTTTGAGATGGAGTCTCGCTCAGTCATCCAGGCTGGAGTGCAGTGGTGCGATCTCGGCTCACTACAACCTCTGCCTCCTGGGTTCAAGTGATTCTCCTGCCTCAGCCTCCTGAGTAGCTGGGACTACAGGTGCCCACCACCACACTCGGCTAATTTCTGTGTTTCTAGTAGAGATGGGGTTTTACCATGCTAGCCAGGCTGGTCTCGAACTCCTGAACTCAATTGATTTGCCCGCCTCAGTCTCCTAAAGTGCTGGGATTACAGGCATGAGCCACCGTGCCCAACTGAGAGACTTTTCATAAAGAAGGGATACATAATGGTACGTTTGTGTGCTGTCGTGAATGATCTAATACAGTGGGAGAAATTGGTGATGTAGGAGAGACAGGCAAATGGCAGGAGCAGTGCTTTAAGCGGCTGAGAAGGGCTGGGATCTACCGCGTATTTGGAGGGGTTGGTCTAAGCTAGGAGTAAGGACAGTTCAGCCATTATAAGAACAGAGAAGGTAATCTGTATGTCACAGGTGCAGGTGGGTGGATAGATGTGATAGTGGGAACTTATAGAGAAGGTCTTTTCTGATTGCTTCAATTTTTCACATTGAGATAGGAAGAATGAGAAGCTAGGACAAAGTAATAAAAGTGTAAGATAAGAAGAGAAAGTGTGAAATAGTGTTGAGGTTGAGTGAAGGGACTAGGGAAGTAAAATGATTGCCAGACATTAAGGGTGCCCTTGAGACAAGTGAGCAGGTTTGTGTATTTTCTCTAGGTATGTTTCATTACAAAGGAGGAACACGAAGTAGAGGGTTGGATCGGTCTGACCAGAGTAGTGGTTTACCTAAACAGTAAGTGGGTGCAAGGATTTGAGGGTATATGCAGGAAGTGATCATGGTGCTTGCCTATGGAGTTTGAATAGGATAAGAAGGGAAGTTGAAGATATGAAGGGAGGGACGGTGAAAAGATGGTGGTACCCGTGGATGGTAGCTTCTTGTGGGGTCAATGCATAGCTGGGTCAATGTATAGTACTAGAGGAAGCAAGCTGGAAAGATAGGAGGAGTGGTTGGAGATTAGAATAAAGATTCTTGCACAAAGTCTAGAATGTAACCAGGAGTGGTAGCTGAGGTGGGATGGTGGAGAAGATCTTTGGAGAAAAGGAGGTCAAGACATTGAGAGTCCTTGGCATTGAAAGGATTCTTCATAGGGACATGGAAATCACCAATATTTCTGACAGTGTGGGAGTAAGGAGCTAAAGTTTCAAGAAGAGAGGGAGTGACCTGGGCTCTGTAGACGACTTGCACAAGAAGGGGTGATGTGTTGTGTGGCCTGATGAGATTCAGGCTGGATATTTTAGGGAGGAGAGAAGGCAGAATGGTCTGGTAATTGCAGTTAGGAGCAAGGAGGATATCTCGGCCCAGTAATCTGTGGCAAGAGGGGAGAAAACAGCCACAACTTAGAGGGCTGTTGGGGAAGCAGTGCCATTAGGTGGAGGGTGGAATGAGAAAAGGCGGTGTCAATAGCAAAGACTTGGAATCAACCTAAATGTCCCTCAGTGACAGACTGGATTAAGAAAATGTGGCACATATACACCGTGGAATACTATGCAGCCATAAAAAAGGATGAGTTCGTGTCCTTTGTAGGGACATGGATGCAGCTGGAAACCATCATTCTCAGCAAACTATCGCAAGAACAGAAAACCAAACACCGCATGTTCTCACTCATAGGTGGGAATTGATCAGTGAGATCACTTGGACACGGGAAGGGGAACATCACACACCGGGGCCTATTGTGGGGAGAGGGGAGAGATGGCATTGGGAGTTATACCTCATGTAAATGACAAGTTGATGGGTGCTGATGAGTTGATGGGTGCAGCACACCGACATGGCACGTGTATACATATGTAAAAAACCTGCACGTTGTGCACATGTACCCTAGAACTTAAAGTATAATAAAAAAAAAAGAAAAGGCGGTGTCAGAGCCATGTGGGGTCTAGAGTCCAGGGAAATGCTGTGGCATCAGAGACTGAGACTTGGATGACTGATATGAACAGAGGAGAAGAACTTGCTGAGCTTTGTCTTCATAGCTGAAGAAAGATCATGTTGTGAGGTGGTGAGGGAGATGAGGGAGGAAGCTTTGCCAGGTTCTAGGGCCCTTCCGTTTTATAGAAGAGGAGACAGAGGCCGGGCACGGTGGCTCAAGCCTGTAATCCCAGCACTTTGGGAGGCCGAGACAGGTGGATCACGAGGTCAGGAGATCGAGACCATCCTGGCTAACACGGTGAAACCCCGTCTCTACTAAAAAATACAAAAAAAAAAACTAGCCGGGCGAGGTGGCGGGCGCCTGTAGTCCCAGCTACTCGGGAGGCTGAGGCAGGAGAATGGCGTAAACCCGGGAGGTGGAGCTTGCTGTGAGCTGAGATCCGGCCACTGCACTCCAGCCTGGGCGACAGAGCAAGACTCCGTCTCAACAAAAAAAAAAAAAAAAAAAAAAAAAAAAAGAGGAGACAGAACCAAAGAGATTTTTGTGTCTTGCCAAGCTAAATGATAGCAGCTAAATAAATCAGGTCTCTGACTTGAAGGCCAATACTGTATGCACTTTGCCAAATTACCTTTCATCTCATGTTGTTTCGACTTCTTGAAGGGCCTTTCCAAGGAGTTACTTATCCCTGAGACATTCTTGAACTCAGTGCCTATAAGATGCAATGTCTTACTGTTGATTTGTTTGAGAGGTAGAGATTATGAATTTATTAGTTTTTAACATTTCTTCAGAGCTTAGAGGCACGAGGAGTCAACATTTTCTTTCTGAAACTTTCCTTGATTTTTCTCTCTCCCCAGGCAGAGATAATCATCCTAACTGCTCCTTCCTCCTTTGCTCTCCCTGGACCCTGATGTAGGTCTGTTGGAGCACTTAGCGCATTGTGTTATAGTCAGTCTTCTCTCTCTCCCGCTGCTCCACAAGACCCAGGTGCTCTACACAGAACATTGATAGCATTAATAACAACTGTGTGTTGTCTGTCTTAAACTCCAGGGATGTTGTTTGTTTTACTCACACCTCTCAACTCCCATGCCCAGCCCTTAAGAAGACAGTGCTTGTTCCTTCCCTGTCAGTCCCTTTGGCTTTCACCATTTGATTGCACCAGGGCCCGGCTTCTGACTACCAGCACCTGCACCTGTCAGAGGGCTTTGTCTAGTACAGGATCCCATGTTGCCCACACATGTATTGCAAGCCAGAAGGGTCAGGAAATTAACACCATGCCCCTGGAGCAGCCTTAACCGAAAACTGAGTTGATGTGTAAACACTTGAAATTGGCTGGGCCTTGTGGCTCCTACCCTGAGAGGTAGACATTATGAGTTTATGAAATCCCAGCAATTTGGGAGGCGGAGGCAGACAGATCACCTGAGCTCAGAAGTTCAACGCCAGCCTGGGCAATATGGTGAAAACCCGTCTCTACAAAAAATACAAAAATTAGCCAGGCATGGTGGCTTGTGCCTATAGTCCCAGCTACTCAGGAAGCTGAGGCAGGAGAATCACTTGAGCCCGGGAGGCAGGGGTTGCAGTGAGCCGAGATCATGCCGTTAGCCGAGATCATGCCGTTGCACTCCAACCTGGGCGACAGAGCAAGACCCTGTCTCAAAATAAAAACTTGAAATCATCGACTCCCTGGCCTCTCAGGTGGAATAGCTGAAGTGCATGTACTAAGCCATTTCCTAGAGTTCCTCAGCAGGATTCAGCTCTGGTTGCTGAGAGGTGGTAACTCACTTGATAAAGTATGTTTTGTTTGCCTCATTCCCTTCTCTATGCCCCTCCCAGCGTTTCCTGAAATTACTATCCAAGTAGACTACTTGCACTTAAATCCTTGTCTGATTGAGCTTCTCAGGAAACCAAACTAACACTGGGCTTGACCCAAAGTAGGTGCTAAATAAATATGCACTGAATGAATATGTGAAACAATAAATGTGTTTCATGAGTGAAAAAAATGAGTATTTAAGTTATGTCTCTCTGTTTCTCTGTCAGGAGACTATAATCTCCTGGTAGGCAGAGACTGTCTAATTCAACTTTGTATTCCTGCTTAATAGTGTGTTTGAGTCATACCAACCAGTTCAGTAAATGTTGAATTGAATTAAATCACTTCAAAATCACAGTTAGTGGAAAGAGAAAATGGCCACATAAATGTCTGTGCATTTTAGTGAGGTGGAGGTGAGATTTCTTTGGGCATTGTCACAAAGAACTTTAAAAGGGAAGGAGGAGGGGTGTGGCATCTACTTGTTAAGAATAAAAATAACTGTTTAGGCCGGGCGCGGTGGCTCAAGCCTGTAATCCCAGCACTTTGGGAGGCCGAGACGGGCGGATCACGAGGTCAGGAGATCGAGACCATCAAAAAAATACAAAAAACTAGCCGGGCGAGGTGGCGGGCACCTGTAGCCCCAGCTACTCGGGAGGCTGAGGCAGGAGAATGGCGTAAACCCAGGAGGCGGAGCTTGCAGTGAGCTGAGATCCGGCCACTGCACTCCAGCCTGGGCCACAGAGCGAGACTCCGTCTCAAAAAAAAAAAAAAAAAAGAATAAAAATAACTGTTTTACAACAAAATGCTGTGGGTGGGGTAGGAAGAAATAAGGGGAAAGGTGGAAACTGATGGAGGTGCACCAAGTCATGTTTGGATAACACATCTTCCTCATAACACAAGATAATCTGAAATGCTAAGTAGATTGTCTTATTTATTTATTTATTTACTTATTGAGACAGAGTCTCACTCTTGTCCCCCAGGCTGGAGTGCAGTGGTGCGATCTTGGCTCACTACAACCTCTGCCTCCTGGGTTCAAGCAATTCTTCTGCCTCCCGAGTAGCTGGGATTACAGGCACCTGCCACCACCCCCAGCTAATTTTTGTATTTTAAGTAAAGACAGGGTTTCACCACGTTGGCCAGGCTGGTCTCGATTTTCTGACCTCAGGTGATCTGCCTGCCTCTGCCTTCCAAAGTGCTGGGATTACAGGCGTGAGCCACTGCGCTTGGCCTATTCATGTTATTTATATAGTTGATTTCTTTCTGGTAACTTCCAGAGTTTCACTGCCAGCCACTGTTACGTGATCCTGCTCAAATATAATGGTTCTAAAAGCTACCATAAGTGGGGTCCTTGTTTGTTATCATGCTTTAGTTTCCTGCTGTTTTCTTAATTTTTCTGCTTGTTTTGTACATGAAGGTTTTTTCTGGCGTACCAGACATCCATTTAGTATTGAAGCTTTCTTTAGTGAATCCAAGGATGCACACGTGTGCACACATATGTGAGTGACATGCATGCACAGGTTGGAGGGTGATGACTTATGTATCGGCTTTGTGTAAATGCAAAGACATTTATAGTCAAATCTATTCCAAGGATCTGTATTATAAGGCACTTTTAATTTAAATGAGGTAATATGTGAAAGTTCTTAGCAAATAACCTAAAACAATAGATGCTCAGTAAAAATCTTGTCCGAATTCTAATCTGAACTACAGCACCTTTTATTATCCATGCCTCTGCTTCCCTCTATTGGTGTGATCACTGAGAATGGTTAAGTTTTAGAACTCTGCTTTCCAATAAAGATTTGTTCATGGCTGAAGTTATTTCTCTTTATCATAAAGTGCATTTCTTTGCTATTGCACATACAAATACGTAAGTCTAGTTAAGAAAAATTTTTTGTGTTTTTGAGACGGAGTTTCGCTCTTGTTGCCCAGACTGGAGTGCAATGATGTGATCTCAGCTCACTGTAGCTTCTGCCTCCCAGGTTCAAGTGGTTCTCCTGCCTCAGCCTCCCAAGTAGTTGGGATTACAGGCATGCATGCCACCACGCCCAGCTAATTTTTGTATTTTTAGTAGAGACAGAGTTTCACCGTGTTGGCCAGGCTGGTCTTAAACACCTGACCTCAGGTGATCCACCTGCCTTGGCCTCCCAAAGTGCTGGGATTACAGGCGAGAGCCACTGTGTCCAGCCTAGTCATGTAGAATTTAATTGAACCCAATATATGGGTTAGAAAAAACAGACTCTGTTCTTTGGGAAAAGTTATCCTGGTTTTCTATCTTGTTTTTAATACATTAAAATATTTCCAAATATAAATAGAGAATTCAAAAGGAAATCAGAACACAATTACCCACAAAAGTAGATTATTCTTTTTTAGAATATAGAGAAAATATTTTGGTTTCAAAAAGTTGATTTTAACTGGGTTGGCAATTGGTCACTGTCCTAACTTGTTTGAGGTCTGATCTTTTTTCCACTAATATTTTATTGACCTGTTTGGGGATAGAGTGGTCGTTTTAGGTTTTTTTTAGTGGTTTGAGGCTAAACATAATAAATCTGAAGCCCAACCCATGAGTCTGGGAGACCCTAGAATATTCCGGAAACAACTCAGCTGCCTCTCCCTCTCCCCAAGTTAAGGTGATACCTAAGAGCACTAGGGTATTCAATCACATGAAGCCTCTGCTTGGAGGGCATGAGCCTCTGAGTGTTGAGGGCTTTCCTTCTGTTGACCAGCAACCAAGCAGAGCCCTGTCCTTCCTGGTATCCTGCATCAGCTCTTCATTCCTTTGACTTGAGGTCCGTAGATTGCAGCGGAAATGTTAAGGATCCTGGGAAAGGTGATAGATTAAGCTCCATCCTACATTAGGTTCATTAGGTCCTTTCCTGAGCGGAGATGTTAATGGTGAGAGGGAAATCGCTTACATGGTTAAAAGGTCTCAAAATTTACAGACAGTTTTGCCAAGGGCCAGCCTTAAATCCAAATTGTCCTTGGCCATGGCTGTGTAGAACTGTTGCTCCCACTGAAGCCACTATGACCAGCTGCTGCTTGTCTCCTACTACTAGAAATATGATGGCAGTGACAATGGCAAAGAGCAGGGGGCATGTGAAGTTGCCCATGGCAAGAATGTCAGAGCTAGGGCCAGGCATGGTGGCTCACGCCTGTAATCCCAGCACTTTGGGAGGCCGAGGCGGCGGATTACAAGGTCAGGAGACCAGCCTGGCCAACATGATGAAACCCTGTCTCTACTAAAAATACAAAAAAACTTTAGCCGAGTGTGGTGACAGGCGCCTGTAATCCCAGCTACTTGGGAGTCTGAGGTGGGAGAATCGCTTGAACCTGAGAAGTGGAGGTTGCGGCGAGCCGAGAACGCGCCATTGCACTCCAGCCTAGGCGACAACAGTGAAACTCCATCTCAAAAAAAAAAAAGTCAGAGCTGTGTCAATGGGCAAAGATTGTGATTAGTTTTGCAATTGCGTCCCTAAACCTGTCATGTCCCTCTCTGCACAGGGCTGGACAGCCAGCATGCATAAGACCTGTCTAACTGCTTAGTAGAGCCTTTTGGGCTATACTTTAACCCATTCCATTCTTCATTTATTAAAGGCTTCAGTTGGAATGAGCCAGGCCCAAAGATTTACCTTTGGAGAAGAGAGATGAAGTCCTGGTAAGACTTCCTAGGTCTATGTGAATCTGCTCGTTGAGGCTGAGTTGTCTCTGTCCACTTGTGGTTGGTATTTCCAGAAATGATTGAATTCTTTTCTTCCCATTTAGAAGTTTGTTTGTCTGTGGTCTCATGTTGGGATTTGAAAGCCAGACGTTTTTGCTGCTTCTTGTTTCTCTAGGTCATGTTTCTGTTGTAAAGCTGTTTTTCCTGTGAGGTGGTAAAAATCTCCATAAATTGTCCCTACTTTGCTTAGTAGAATGTCTGTGTAGTAATAATGCCAGTGCCTCACATATGTATAGCATTTTATAGTTGTCAAAGCATTTTCACATATATTATCTGACTGTGTAATGTTGTCCTGGGTGTTCTGTATTTACTATCTTAAGCCACTTGAGTATTTTTCTTTTTTCTCCAACCACTTTTGAGGCTGCTACACATGGTTTACTTTTACCTTTCATATTATTTCCCCCAAGGGCTGTAAGTGGCAATGGAATTTTTCAAAGAACAGTAAGGGCATCTAAAAGTGATACAGTTTTCTGACAGCAAAGTGAAGATAACTTGGATGCTCTTTATAAATCATCCCTGAGAATTAGGTTCCAGTTCCTTGGATTCACACGATCAGTGGAAGTACAAAAAACAGTTTATTGTAATGATTGTACCTACGCCTCCCCTTTTTAATCAGTGAAATATCTCCTAGAATGGGGGAAAGGGTGCAATTCAGAGCCATAGAATAGTTTTGTGGGTGTTTTGTTTTTCATCTTTGTGCTTAGAGTTTTTGTATTGATATTATTCATCACCTGGTGGAGAAATTGTAACTTCATTAGCACCCTTTTCCCCCTAGAATTATGTGGTTATGCAGTATAATATCACTTACGAAATAGAAGGTGCTTTGGGTTAAAGCCTATAAAGTGTCTCTGTAAATTGTGTTTTAAAGTTTTTTTTTGCCTGGGCACAGTGGCTTATGCCTGTAATCGCAGTACTTTGGGAGGCCAAGGCAGGAGGATCACTTGAGACCAGGAGTTTGAGACCAGCTAGCCTAGGCAACATAACAAGACTGCATCTCCCCAAAATTTTTTTAAAAATTGGCCAGGCATGCTGGTGCACACTTGTAGTCCCAACTACTTGGAAGGCTGAGGTGGGAGGATCGCTTGACCCTAGGAGTTAGGGGTTGTGGTGAGCTGTGATCACACCACTGTACTCCATCCTGGGTGACAGCAAGATCCTGTCTCTAAAAAATAAAATAAAATAATATCATATATTCTTTAGAGCATGTTAGCGATTCCTTCAAGGTTAATTAGAGCAGACCAAGTATAATTCCTTGAACTAGCTTCTCATTGCCCTCCTCATTCCATATCCTGTCTGTATCATTCCATCACCAGATTCTGGGTGCACCATAGAGACCTAGGTTATGACTTAGAGTAATACAAGCCATAGGATGTCAGGACTGGGAGGGACCAAGCGAGTTGCTGTGAACCCGTCTTACCCTTACATGCTGTCTTATACCATCTTTGAGTGATGAGCCTTGGCCCTTACATCCTAAGGGAGTGGAAAAGGATCTGTTTTGTTGAGCCCAAATCCATCTCCCTGTAACTTCTATTCAATTCAACAAACATTGAGTGCCTACCATGCAGCAGGCACTATTCTAGGTGCTGAGGATGCATCAGTGAACAGACAAAATAATGCTCTTATGGATATCTCTATCTCCTGGAGTTACAGAAGACAAGCCAAATAATTCTTCTGCACTGAAGCCCTTCAGAAACCTGAAGACTGTGCTCATGTTCTTCTGAGTCTTCACTTCAAGTTAATATTCCTATTTAACCCAGTGGAATATAGCATCACGTCTGCGAAGTGGATCGGTTGTCTTTGGATGCATTCTAGTTTTCTTTGATATTGAATTGAACTGATTTATTGAATTGAACTGATTTTTAGTAGATGGATTTTTCAGAAAGTTTTTTTGTTACAAAGGTAATAAGTACTTGGAGAAATTTTGGAAAATACAGATAAGTATAAAATATAAAGAAGAAATTACCTGTAATTCCATTACCTACCATTAAAATGTTGGTGTATTTCCTCTAGCTGTTCCCAACTTGTATCTGTTTATATAGTTGAGATCATAATGCATTATTTATAATTTTGTATCCTGTTTTTTCACTTAACATTGACATTTGTGCATTATGTTGATAAAATCATTTAAATGGTTGCATAGCTGGGCTCAGTGGCTCATGCCTGTAATCCCAACACTTAGGAAGGCCGAGGCGAGTGGACTGCTTGAGCTCAGGAGCGTGAGATCAGCCTGGGCAACATGGCGAAACCCCATCTCTACAAAAAACACAAAAATTAGCCGGGCATGGTGGTACATGCCTGTAGTTCCAGCTACTGGGGGGTTGGAAGTGGGAGGATTACTTGAGCTTGGGAGGCAGAGGTCACAGTGAGCCAAGATCACGCCACTGTACTCCAGCCTGGGTGACAGAGTAAGACCCTGTCTCAAACAAAAAAAAAAAAAAAAAAAAAAAAAGGCTATATAATATTCCAGTCAGATATAAAAGAGTGGTAGGGATTCCTGAAGTGGGTTAAACTATTTCCTTTTCATTAAGCCTTCAGCCTCCCAAGCCACCACACTTTGAGTCATACTTGTCCTATGGGAAGGAAGGTGACTATATATCTCCTGTGGATTCTTTTAACCTAGATTATTCTTGATATGCTTTGTTTCTGCTCATTCCTTTGTGTTTCCTCATGATCATGCTCTGCCCATTTGTTTGGCATATAGGGTTGCCTGTAGAGTTTCTTTGTACACCAGGATGTCCAGAGGGCCATTTTTTGAGGCTCTGTTCCTGCTAGGTTCAGTCTTGAAGAGTCTGTTGGAACCATTTCTTCTGGTGGACTAAATGACAGCAGGCACAGCACTCACTGTTGTCCTTGAATTGCAGGCCTCCAGTTAAACCAGAAGGCCCTCACCACCTTCCCGGATGTAGTGCTTGTGCGGGTACCCACACCCTCAGTGCAGTCAGACAGTGACATCACTGTCCTGCGACACCTGGAGAAGCTGGGCTGCCGGTTGGTCAATCGCCCACAGAGCATCTTAAATTGCATCAACAAATTCTGGACGTTCCAAGAACTGGCTGGACATGGGGTCCCCATGCCAGACACCTTCTCCTATGGTGAGTCAGCTTGAAATAGCTTCCCAAATCATGTGCATCTCTGTTTTCTTTCCCTAGAAACCTTCTAGTATCTTTGTTGGTTTTGAATGTGAGTCTGTTGATTCAACATCTTGGCCTATCTGAAATCTTTATCCCGGCCTTTCTATCTGAAAATGCCTTGGCGTCTTCTCCTCTGTAAGTCATTCATTAAATACATATCTGGTACACACGGTGTGCCAGGCAGCATGCTAGGCACTGGGCTACAGCAGTAAGCAAGAGGCTCCTGCCCTCAAGGCATTCCCAGTTCATCAGAGGCAGAGGACAAGTAAACAGGCAATTTCTGAGCAATGTAAAACGTGCAGTGATAAGAATCAGATGCAGAGCGGTGCAGGAGTACATAGGAGAGCTCCCAATGGCATTTAGACATTGAGGAAGGCTTCCTAAAAGAGCTAACATAAGCTAAGCTGAAGTTATCTAGCTAAGCGAAGGGAGATGGTGGGAGGGGGGTAATGTAACGAGAGAGCAGAATATAGAAAGACCCAGAGGGGAATGACCCCTGATGTGTTGGTGGTAATCTGAGCAGTTTGTAGAATGTTAAGCGAGATACAGCTGAAATATGAGGCTGGGAAGACAAGAGGGCACTATATACAACGTGTGAAGGAGATGAGGGTTAACCCCGAGACTAACAGGAAGTTCTGGGAGGGCTTTAATCAGGGAGGTGGCCTGATAAGAGTTATAGTTCAGAAGATTGCTTTGGCTACACTGTGGAGGAGGAATTGGAGAGGGGCAAAGTAGAGACAGGACAAGTAGTGGTAGGTTTTTAAAATAATCCAAGTGAGCAACGATGGTCTAAACTCACGGTGGGAATGAAGATGTGTGAACAGATTCAGGAATTGTGAAGGTTGTAGAAATAATAGAACATGATGATTGATTTATATGGAGAGTTTGGAGAGAAATCAAGAGTGACTGGGTTTCTGATTTGAGCAACCAGAGGTGAAAGCAAACATTCGCTAAGACTAGAAATGTGGAAGGAAAGAAGCTGATTTGTAGGTAGGGGGTGAAGGATTATAGGGGAGAGACGATTTCAGTTTGGGACATGATCTGTTTGAGGTGTCTGTAGTACACACAAGTACAAATATTTAGTAGGCAGCACACAAATGAATCTGGAGCTTCTCAAAGAAGTGCAGACTAGGGAAATGGAGCTGGAAACCTTCATTAGGTGAGGTGAAGTCCCAGGAATGGATGAGAGTACTCAGGGAGAGTATGTAGGAAGAAAAGAGGGGTGATCTGTTCACCTAAAATGGTTAAAATGGTGTATTTTATGTATATTTTAACACCAACATTTTTTTTAAAAGAAGGGAATCCTTTAGGGCAGTGGCCCCCAAGCTTTTTGGCACCAGGGACCAGTTTCCTGGAAGACAATTTTTCCACAGATGGGGGTGAGGTGGGGGAGGATGGTTTCAGGATGAAACTGTTCCACCTCAGATCATCAGGCATTAGTTAGATTCTCATAAGGGGTGCACAACCTAGATCCCCCCGCATGTGCAGTTCATAATAGGGTTTGAGCTCCTCTGAGAATGTAATGCCGCTGCTGATCTGACAGGAGGTGGAGCTCAGACGGTAATGCTTGCTCACCTGCTGCTCACCTCCTAATGTGCCGCCGGGTTCCTAACAGGCCACAGTCTGGAATTAGGGGTTGCGGACTCCTGCTTTAGGGAATGGATGCAGGAAGAGGAATCTGTAAAAGAAACTAATCACTTGAGCCCAGGAGTTCAAAGCTGCTTTGAACTATGATCATGCCATTGCACTCCAGCCTGGATGACCGAATGAGACTCCATGTCTTAAAAGGAAGGAGGGAGGGAGAGCGGGCAACTTGAGAGGTGAGAAGAGAAAGAAGAGAGATCATAGAAGTCAGTGGAAAGTATTCCAAGATGGATGGTGTAATCAAGAGTATTGTGTGATTCCAAAAGGACAAGTAACATAATGTGACGTGTCAACACTGATGTGTGTGTTGGGTTCAGCAACAGGGAGTTTAATGAATACAGCTTCAGTTTAGTGCTGGAAAGAGGGATGAGGAAATAAATGGGAAGTGAGGAAATGGGAACAGTGGGTTTCTATAACTCTTTCTGTGGCTCAATGGTAGGGATACAAAGTTACAGTGAAGGGGTGATGCAGGGTCAAAAAACAGGGACTCTATTTGCTTATGATGGAAGAGAATTGAGCATGTTCAAAATGCTTATGAAATTAGGAATTGGGAGGTTGCAGATACAGCAGAGAGGGTGCAAGATCCCTGGGGAGGTGAGAAAGGGGGTCTAAAGCACAGTGGGGCAGGGATGGATTAGGGGGACCTCTCTTACTGCATTGTAAAGAAAGGAAGAAAGGATGGCTAGAGAGAACGTAAGCTTATCAGCGGGACGGCAGGAAGCTGGGAGTTCCCTTCTTAACAAAACATCCTCTTCATGAAGATGCCCCTAATTACCTTCATGACCTCATTTTCTTTTTTTTTTTTTTAAGTCATTAGCACTCTTGTAAACTAGGCAGGTCTTGTTAGTATTCTAGAGTATTTTGCTTTGCCTGTGGTAGGCAGAATAATGCCACTCCCCCACCCTGAGATACCCATGTCCTAATCCCTAGAACCTGTGATTATGTTAGGTTATGTGGCAAAAGGGAATTAAGGCAGCAGATGGAGTTGGTTGTTAAGTAGATGACCTTAAGTTACGGAGATTATTCTAAATTATCCAGGAGAGCCTAATGTTGTATGTGTCCTTAAAAGTGGAAGAGGAAAGCAGAAGAGAGAGTCAGAGGGAGATGTGACCGAGGAGGAAGAGCAGTGATGCCGTGTGAGGACTCTACCTGCTGTTGCTGGCTTTGGACATGGAAGAGGGCCATGAGCCAAGGCATGTGGGTATCCTCTAGAACCTGCAAAATGCAAGGAAATAGATTTTCCTCTAGAAAGGAATGCAACTGGCTAATCTTTCTTTTTTTTTTTTTTTTGAGACAGGGTTCTGCTCTGTTGCCCAGCACCAGTGGCATGATGTGGCTCACTGTAGCCTCAACCTCCTGGGCTCAACTGATCCTCTCACCTTAGCCTCCCGAGTAGCTGGGACCACAGACGTGGACCACCACACCCAGCTAATTTTTGTATTGTAGAGATGGGGTTTCACTATGTTGCCCAGGCTGGTCTCGAACTCCTGAGCTCAGGCAATCCGCCCACCTTGGCCCCCACAAAGTGCTGAGATTCCAGGCATGAGCCACCACACCTGGTCTTGGCTAACATTTTTTTTTTAGCCCAGTGAGACCTGTGTTGGACTTCTAACTATGCGGAACTGTATGACAATAAATTTGTGTTGTTTGAACCACCAAGCTGTAATTTGTTACAGCAGTGAGAGAAAACTAGTGCCCCACTCTACCTACAAAACACATCGATCCAGCAGCACATTTTTGAGAACTAGGAAGCGAATGAAAAGGACCTCTGAGCAGCCCAAATACGTGTCACAAACTCCAACAAGCATTGAACCTCCCTCTCTCACTTCATGAATGGGAAAGCCCTCCAGATTCGTGTGAAACCTAGTTTCCCCTGTGCTGGAAAAGTCATCTCATAAGTTGCTTTGTCCTTTCCAAGCCCACAGCAAAGAGAAGCAGGAAAAGAGACTTCTTTCTGCTCTATACTGACAGCAGCGAGAAATCTTAGTTGACATCTGACAGCAAGGAATGTGACAAACCACTAAAAAACCAGGTTCCCAAACTAGAAAGTGCACTAGTTTGGTGCCATTGAATAGAGGGCAGATGTAGTCCCTTGGGGCATTACAGTGCAGTCATTAATGTTCATGACATTGACTCTAAGTTACCAAGAAAAGATTATGTTTGATACAGTATATATAGGAATCCAGGTTCATAAAACAATTTATAAATATTTTCATGCACATCATTATTCATATTTTTTAAAATTAAGGCTTATAGGAGTATGGTGGAGCCAGTTCAGGCTTCAGAGTCATACCTTAATTTTGAGTGAGACAAATCCCCAGGCTTGGTTTCTTTGAGTGTTGATTTTCTATTGCTCCATAATGAACCTCTAAAAACTGAGCAGCTTCAAATGATACCCATTGATTACCTCATAGTTTCTGTAGGTCAGAAGTCTTGTCATAGCATAGCTGGGTTCTCTGCTTAGGTCTCCTTAGGCTGAAATCATGGTGTCAGCTGGGGCTGTGGTCTCACCTGAAGTTTGGGGTCTTCTTCCAAGCTGCCTGATTGTTGACATCCAGTTTCTTGTAGTTGTGGGACTGAGTCCCCCACTTCCTTGCTAGCCATCAAGTGGGGACATTCTCTGCTAGAGGCTGTCCTCAGCTCTCTGCCACATGGCCTTCTCCACAACATGGCAGTTTGCTCCTTCAAGGCCAGCAGAAGAGTCTCTCTGTTTCACCATTTTTTTAAAGGGACTCATCTGATTAGGTCAGGCTCACCAAGGATCATCTCCCTTTCAGTTAACTAAGTCAATCAGAGGAATGATATCCCAACATATTCACTGGTCCCTTTCACACTTAGGGGATTATACAAGGTGCGTACACCAGGGAGCAGATATCTTGGGGGTCCACCTACCATAGTCATTGTAAAGGGAAAGGTATCTACCTGTATGATTGTTACAAGGATTGTGAAGCCTTTACCACACAGAAGGTACCTGCTAAATGTTGGTTTCCTTACCTCTCTGCTCCCACCTTTTACCTTGCAGGTACGTAATGTGTGTCTGTTGAATCAAATGGGTTTGAGTGGCCTTAATGAGAGAGATGAGGCCTCAAGAATTCCTACAGAGGGGCAGGGCTGGGGTGGCCACTGCCTGACCGTCAGCCTTACCTTCACTGACTTTCACCTTTTCTTGGCAGGTGGGCATGAAGACTTTTCAAAAATGATCGATGAAGCCGAGCCCCTGGGCTACCCAGTTGTGGTGAAGAGCACACGAGGCCACCGGGGTCAGTGCCACCTCTCCAGGGCTTCCTGGGTAATCAGCCCACTCGGGCTGCTGCTCTGCCTGGACAAGACATTCCTCAAGTGCTGCTTAGGAAAATGGAGCTCCCCTTTGAGGAGCTTGCAGTGTCTCTTCCTCCTTGTCCTTTGTTCTTGCTTTTGTCAGATCATGCTCACCTCTTCCTCGAACGATTGCAGTCAACTCCTGACTTATTGCTGATCGGTTCCCCTAACTCCGCTGCCAGTGCCTCTTCTGTTCTTTTTTTGAAGTAATTTCTCTGAAACATAGATCTATTCTTGACACTCTCTCGCTGAAAAACCCTCCCAAGACCCTGTGCTGCCTATTAGACAGAGTCCATATTCCTCATCAGGAAACTGAAGGCCCTGCACGAACAGCCTCAGCCTTCCCTTGCAGCCTTCTGTGGCCACGTGAACCTTTCATAATCCATTCCAGACTACTTCTCATTCACCACGTAGACCATGCATTTTCCCCTCTTTAAACGTCTGCTCTTGTCCCTTCGCTGAGAATGCCATCTTTCTCTGCTCACTTGGTCAACAACTTCTGCTCATCCTTTAAGGCCAGCTCCAGATGTCGTTTCTTTTTCACACACATCCCTGCTCTCCCTCCCTGTCTTCCAGACAAAATTAATTGCTCTTCCTTTTTTGTTTCCATAGCATTTTGTATGTGCCTCTAGCAGAGTGCTATATTTTGTAACAGTTACAGGTTTATATGCCTGCTTCCTTTACTAGACTGCAAGCTGCTCAGTGGTGGGGACCAGATCCTGAGCATCTGTCTCTGTAAGGCTTACTGCAGTGTTCAGTGCATCGTAGGGACTCAGTAGGGACATCAGCAACAGAAAGCAGTCCTCCTGCAGTACCTGAGCAGGTGCCTCATCGGGATACCCAAGTGGCATGCTTAAACGCTCCGGGCATCTGGAGTGAGGGAAGGTCACCCTAAATAGATAGTAGTGAGCAACTACTATGGTGTAGGGACTATGCAATAGAAATGAACTAGACAGCACTCCATCCTGGGTGACAGAGCGAGACCATGTCCCAAAAAAAAAAAAAAAAAAAAAAAA
>NW_012107252.1:1516962-1519634 GCF_000951045.1 Mandrillus leucophaeus
AAAAAACAAAATAATAATAATAATACTTTCTGTTACTATAGATTTACCTGTTTTGGCTATTTGATATGAATGGATTTATACAGTATGTGGACTTTGGTGTCTGGCTTCTTTCGCTTAGCATGATGCCTTCAAGGTTCATCCGTGTTGTCACAAGTAACTAGTTTATCTCTTTTTGTGACTTAATAATATGACCGTTGTATGGCTGTACCATATTTTACATTTCCACCAGCAGTGTTTGAGGGCTCCAGTTTCTCCATATCCCCACCATCACTTGTTATTTGTTATGTATCTCTGTGTGTTTATTATAGCTATCTAGTGAGTGTGAAATGGTATCTCATTGTGGTTTCAACTTGCATTTGCCCAAAGACTAACGATGTTGAACATCTTTTCATGTGCTTGTTGGCCATTTGTGTATCTTCTTTGAAGGAACGTTTTTTCATATCCTTCGCCCACTTTTTAACTGGATTTTTAATCTTTTTATTTTCAAGTTTAAAGGATTCTTGTATAATGTAGATTCCTTTTTTTTTTTTTTTTTGAGATAGGCTCTCACTGGACTGCAATGGTGTGATCTTGGCTCACTGTAGCCTCTGCATCCTGGGCTCAAACAATCCTCCTGCCTCAGCCTCCCAAGTAGCTGGGACTATAGGCATGCACCACCATGCCTGGCTGATTTTTCATTTTTTATAGAAATGAGATTTTGTCATGTTGCCCAGGCTGGTCTCAAACTCCTGGACTCAAGCCATCCACCCACCTCGGCTTCCCAAAATGCTGGGATTACAGGCATGAGCCACTGCACCCAGCCATATAATGTAGATTCTAAATCCTTATTAGATATATAATAACATGTTTGAACATGTTTTTCCCATTCCCATAGGTTGTCTTTTCATTTCTTGATATAGTATATTTGATGCACAAAAGTTTTTTATTTTGGTAAAGTCTAACTTGTCTGTCTGTTTGTTTGTTTGTTTCCAAATGCTTTTGATGTCATTTCGTGCTTGCCTAATCCAAAGCCACACAGATTTACATTTATGTTGCCTTCTAAAAGCTTCATAGTTTTCGCCCTTACCTTTGAGTCTTTGATCCATTTTGAGTTAATTTTTATGTTTGGTATGAAGTAGAGGTTCAACTTTATTCTTCTGAATGTGGATATCCAGTTTTTCCCAGTACCATTTGTTGAAGAGCCTGTTCATTCCCCCACTAAATGCTGTTGGAACCCTTGTCAAAAATCAGTTTGCCATGTGCGTGAAGGTTTATTTCTGGGCTCTCAATTTTATTCCATTGATATAGTTCTATCTTTATACCAGGCCACACTGTCTTGATTACTGTAACTTTATAGTAAGTTTTGAGATTGGACCCGTTTTCTCTCAAATGGGATTAACCATCCTTGTTATAATGGCTTCCTAGTGCTAGCATGAAGTATAAGTGAAATAATAAAAAATCAAAGTGCTTGGCACTTAGTACATGATTAACTAATCTTACTGCCTTTTTCTCCTTTTTTCCTTCTTGCCTTAAAACTGTAGCTCCTTTATTAACTGTAGACTGACCCCCATATTAGAACTTCTGTACCTGAAACCAAGTAACCCAGTTCCTATGTCTAGTCCCCATCTCTGCTGAAAATCCTACCTAATGTCTGGAGAACCCAGTGTAGATACCTGAATCCCAGCCGTCTGTTGCCGGAAGTCAGATCTCCAGATCTCCTGGCATCAGATGTGTATCTTCTTGCCCCACACTCATTGATTGAAGACAGGGAACACTGACGCTGCATCGTCCACCCTTGCTGGGGCCTCTCCATTTTCCTCTTGTGACCCCTTGCTGGGTCCTATCCAACTTCCCTGACACACCCACTTACCTGCACACTCTCCTGTCACCTGCCACGTGGCCATCTTCAGATCATGTGGCCATACTCCTTCAGCTCTGTCAGGTGTCTAGGGTCCAGTCATCTTGGGAATGATTGCATCCTGGTTATAACATGTTTTGGAATTTACTTTTCAGTTGTATGTACCACTAGGGACTGGTTTGTTTGTTTGTTTGTTTTTGAGATGAAGTTTCGCTCTTGTTGCCCAGTCTGGAGTTCAGTGGCACCATCTTGGCTCACCACAACCTCTCTGCCTCCTGGGTTCAAGCGATTCTCCTGCCTCAGCCTCCCGAGTGGCTGGGATAATAGGCATGCACCACCATGCCCAGCTAATTTTATATTTTTAGTAGAGATGGGGTTTCTCCATGTTGGTCAGGCTGGTCTTAACCTCCTGACCTGAGGTGATCTGCCCATCTCAGCCTCCCAAAGTGCTGGGATGACGGGCATGAGCCACTGCACCTGGCCTGGGACTGGTCTTTTTATTAAGACTTCAGAAGAGTTCCAGTCCTTGTAAGATGGTGACACAAAGCTTAGGAAAACCACCTCTTTGTTCCATATTTGCTGAAAAGAATGCTCAGACTGGGCATGCTCATGTCAGATTTGCAGAGCAAATTTATCAGAACCCCTGCTCAGGTCTGTTAACTAATATATCAATGGAAAAGCCGATGTTGGCTGGGCATGGTGACTCACACCTGTAATTCCAGCACTTTGGGAGGCTGAGGCAGGCAGATTACTTGAGGCCAAGAGTTCGAGACCAGCCTGGCCAACATGGTGAAACCCCGTCTGTACTAAAAATACAAAAATACCAGGTGTGGTG
>NW_012107252.1:1521954-1523452 GCF_000951045.1 Mandrillus leucophaeus
TTGAGCCCAGGAGTTTGAGGCTGCAGTGAGCTATCATTGCGCCATAGCACGACAGTCTGGGCAACAGAGTGAGACCCTATCTCTTAAAAAGAAAAGGAGGAGGAGGAAGGAAGAGATAATTATAAGATAATTGTGATAAAGTGGTGTGTTGGAGTCAAATGCTAGATTCAGGTTGACATACTACTAAGTACCTTACATGTTATCTCATTTTCTTTTTTCTTTCTTTCTTTTTTTTTTTTTCTGCGACAGTCTTGTTCTATTGCCCAGGCCAGAATGCAGTGGCATGATCCCAGCTCACTGCAACCTCCGCCTCCCAGGTTCAAGCGATTCTCATGCCTCAGCCACCCGAGTAATTGGGACTATAGGTGTGTACCACCACACCTGGCTGATTTTTGTGTTTTTAGTAGAGACACAGTTTCATCATGTGGGCCAGGCTGGCCTCAAGAGATCTACCTGCCTTGGCCTCCCAAGGTGCTGGGATTACAGGTGTGAGCCACCATGCCCAGCCCATTTTCATGATCATCATGTTTAGTGCCAAAGTATTGAACCTTGTGTATTATCATTTTGACTTTTTTAGTTACCTTACAAAATCCATTCATTAGTAACCATGTGGCTTTATAATTTATCCATGTTGCTTTACTTGGTGAGCGGTTTTAAAACTGTTTTATAGCCTTTTTTAGATACAGTGTCATAGGTGGGAAGGGACATTGTTAAGGTAAAGACACTAGTTGTTGGACCTGAGAATACAATTCTTAAATCTTTCCAAGGAGACTAACTGGAGACAAATCTGAAGTCCTAGCTTTTTAGCAAAGTAAGAGCAATCAGTCTCTCTGTCCTTGGTTCAGGATTTTGTCTCAGTCCTTTCCATATCTCTGTTTTTTTGGTTTTTTGTTTTTTGGTCCATTGAGGCATTTTATTTATAAATATTAATATGTATTACATCCCTAGAAAATTAATCCCAGGATTTTCCCATCTGTGTGTTTTCATCTTTCTTTTTCACAGGCCATGATGGCCATGATGCTAGCTGAGGTTGTCAGTACAGTGAAACCAAACTGATGGAATGGGAGCAGATTATTCTGCCATTTTTCTGATCTTCAAGTTGCACATCAGACTGGGGCCATTCATTCCTCACTTGTTTAACCTGCCTGTGAGGTTCACAGCAATTTTCCCAGCTCTGTGATCATCAGTGTTTCAGATTTGCGAACGTAACTATGCTTTGTCATCACAGTTAGAAACCAGATGATGACTTTGGAGCATGGCCTAATAAGAACCTGGCGTTTGCCTCTTTTCGGCATTGGTGATGCTCTTGAGAGCATCAGCCAGGACATTGACGTGCACCATTATGGCAGCACAGAAAGACGGCAGAAGGTGCCATCTCTCTTCTTAAAAATCAGTAAGTTGTGGCCGGGCATGGTGGCTCACACCTGTAATCCCAGCACTTTGGGAGGCTGAGGCGGGCAGATCACGAGGTCAGGAGATCGAGACCATCCTGGCTAAC
>NW_012107252.1:1526152-1528530 GCF_000951045.1 Mandrillus leucophaeus
AAAAAAAAAAAAAAAAAAAAAGCTGATGCTAAATTATTACAGAAGTGTAGGCGATTTGAACAGAAAATAATTTAGAATCAAGAAGGAATGCTTTCTGCAGAGATCAACAGAGGCATAGGCCATTCCTTTGAGAATTAAATGGGTATAGCCAAATAATAACTTTATGTCTACAAGGAAGGATGCCTGTCAGTGGTTCCCTACTTTGAGCTCCCACAGAATTATGCATAGACCTCTCTTGATGTTATATCACTCTGTGCTACCTTTTTTTTGGGATCTCTCTCCAGAACTTGGAATTTCTCTAAAGTATGTTCAATAAATTATGTTCTACAAACATTAATTGACATCTGCCCTGTGCATCCAGCCCAGTGTTAGGTCTGAGGAGTTTTTAAAAAATGAGTTGGATGTCGATCCTGCCTCATCAGCATCCTGGGGGTGATGGCAGATGCTAATTAACTGTTTTGGGGACTGAATTGATTAGATCCTTGGGATTCTATTTTGGCTCTTTCTCTGTGTTTCTGGAATAATCATTATGTTATTTCAAAAAGAGTGATGGTGGAGGGAGAGGGTATTAGGACCTGAGGAAAGTTAAGGGAAAGTAAGGTTCCATGGTCATTTGATAAGAAGCAAAAGTCTAGCAGAGAAATAGAAGGGACCAAAGTGAGGCAAGTTCAGAGGGAACTGATGACTTGATGGACAAGGAGGCCAGATGGCAAGTACAGAGTCCAGAGCTTCTCTAAACCCCTTTCTTGCTCTTTCTCTTCTTAAAGGAAAAGCTGTTTTTCTGGCAAGAGATAAACATCACCTCTCTGACATCTGCCATCTGATCCGCCACGATGTGCCCTACCTGTTCCAGAAGTACGTGAAGGAGTCCCATGGAAAGGACATCCGGGTGGTGGTGGTAGGGGGCCAGGTCATAGGCTCCATGCTTCGCTGCTCCACTGATGGACGGATGCAGAGCAACTGCTCTCTCGGTAAGGTATAAAAGCACAGGGTTTCATTAGGGTATTTGGACCCATTCACCAAATGTATATCGATCCCTACTGTCTTGTCAGACCCTCCGCTAGACACCAGGATCTCACAGATGAGAATGAGGAACAACCCCTTTCCTATGGCAGCAAGCAATCCTGGAGGGGAGCATATGAGTATAAGCGCTGTGGCAGAGGTCAGACAAGGAGTGTCAGGACATGGAGGACTGAACCCTCTCCTCTAGGTGTTAAGACTTAAAAAGGGACTGACATGAGGACCGACATTGGAGAAAAACTCCCATCTGGGTAAAGGATGGAATGAAGGCATAAGATGGGAGGCAGGGAGGTGAGGCTTGAAGCTGTTGCAACAGCTCAGGCAAAAAAAATAAGAGTCTAAAGTGATGACAGGAGAAATACCATATTTTCCTTTTATATTTTAATGGAAGTGTTTTCCTTTTTTGTATGATGCTATTAGAAAGCTACAGTTTATGCTTTGGTCGAATGCATAAACCCATCCCATTAACCCATTAATAAAGTTTGTTTTCTGTTGTACTGAATGGCGATACTCCAAGAGGGATGTAAGTTCTTGTCCCCATCGCAGAAAGCTATTGTCAACTTTATTGAATGAGTTTATACGTTGGTAATAGGAAAAAAATCACAATCACTAGTTATTATTTCCTAAATCACCATATGAGTGAGTATACCAAGTCCAGTGACTTATAATAAAGAGGCTTAGACACTGTCTGGTGCTTCTTTCATTGATAGTCATTGAGCATTTCCAGGAACAGACTCTGTGATGGATGCCGGGAGTGTAGAGATGATGAGAGAGCCCTTGCCCTTGGGTAGCATGTGGTCCCATAAAGAAGACATATGGGCCAGGTGTGGTGGCTTATGCTTGTAATCCCAGCATTTTGGAAGGCCAAGGCAGGAGGATCACTTAAAGCCAGGAGTTTGAGGCCAGTCTGGACAACAAAGTGAGACCCCATCTCTACAAAATTTTTTTTTTAAGTTAGCCAAGTGCAGTAGCACATGCCTGTAGTCCCAGCTGAACTCACAAAGCTGAGGTGGGAGGATCCTTTGAGCCCAGGAGTTTGAGGCTGCAGTGAGCTATCATTGCGCCATAGCACGACAGTCTGGGCAACAGAGTGAGACCCTATCTCTTAAAAAGAAAAGGAGGAGGAGGAAGGAAGAGATAATTATAAGATAATTGTGATAAAGTGGTGTGTTGGAGTCAAATGCTAGATTCAGGTTGACATACTACTAAGTACCTTACATGTTATCTCATTTTCTTTTTTCTTTCTTTCTTTTTTTTTTTTTCTGCGACAGTCTTGTTCTATTGCCCAGGCCAGAATGCAGTGGCATGATCCCAGCTCACTGCAACCTCCGCCTCCCAGGTTCAAGCGATTCTCATGC
>NW_012107252.1:1529724-1587600 GCF_000951045.1 Mandrillus leucophaeus
GATCACGAGGTCAGGAGATCGAGACCATCCTGGCTAACACAATGAAACCCTGTGTCTACTAAAAATACAAAAAAAATTAGCCGCGCATGGTGGCAGGTGCCTGTAGTCCCAGCTACTCGGAAGGCTGAGGCAGAAGAATGGTGTGAACCCGGGAGGCGGAACTTGCAGTGAGCCAAGATCACACCACTGTAGCTGGGACTGCAGCACTTGGGAGGCTGGGGGAGGAGGAACCCTACAGCGAGCCACCATACCCACCTAGTTTTATTTTTGTTTTTTGTAGAGATGGCGTCTCGCTATGATGCACAGGCTGGTCCAAACTCTTGGCCTCAAGCAGCCCTCTCACCTCAGCCTCCCAAAGTGCTGGGATTACAGGCGTGAGTCACTGTACCCAGCTGGCATTATTATTAATGGCTGTACAATACACTGTTTTTCCCTACTGTGAGAGATTTAGATTATAATTTTTCATTTCATCATTCAATATGTATTGAATATTTATTAAGTGCCCATCATTTACCTGGCTCTATGATTTGTATTTTAAATAATACTGCCATTAACATCTTTGTGCATAAAGCTTTTTTTCCCCCCGTACCATAAGATTATTTCCTTGGTAGTGGGATGGCTGGGTCAGAGGAAATCAGCATTTTTAAGACTAGATAAAAATTGGCTGTATTGTTTTCCCGAAGGGTGTAGTGATTTCCATCCAGACCTTTTGTGATTAATGATCGAGCCTGTCTTTCTTCCCCTCCTGAGCAGACCCCTGTCTCTTCTTTGAAGAGTCATCTGACTTCTTAGTTGTCACCTTTACATCACTGTGCTTTCCCCACAGGTGGCGTGGGTGTCATGTGCCCGCTGACAGAACAAGGCAAGCAGTTGGCTATTCAGGTGTCCAACATCCTAGGCATGGACTTCTGTGGCATTGATCTCCTTATCATGGATGATGGCTCCTTTGTGGTGTGTGAGGCAAACGCTAATGTTGGCTTCCTAGCCTTCGACCAGGCATGCAACTTAGATGTGGGTGGGATCATTGCAGACTATACCATGTCCTTGCTGCCAAACAGGCAGACTGGAAAGATGGCTGTCCTCCCAGGACTGTCGAGTCCGAGGGAGAAGAACGAGCCGGATGGCTGTGCTTCAGCTCAGGGAGTTGCAGAGAGCGTCTATACCATCAACAGTGGGTCTACCTCTAGCGAAAGTGAGCCTGAACTGGGAGAGATCCGGGATTCCTCAGCAAGCACAATGGGGGCCCCACCCTCCATGCTGTCCGAACCTGGCTACAACATTAACAACAGGATTGCTTCTGAATTAAAACTTAAGTGAATTCCTGCTCTTTGGCAGCATTTAAACCAAATCCTACTGCTTCCCTAGTAGTTTTGAGTGAATAAAATCTGGACTAATGTGATTTCATTTGCACAGAAACTAGAAATCCCATCTGGGCACTCAGCATTTTTTCTAACGATGATTTAAGCAAATGGCCTAGCTTTGTGGTTTTTACAAAGACAAATATAAAAACACTCACCAAGAACAACATCCCGACTGATCAATATGAGACTGACGTCTGCTGTGAGCACGTGGATATTACAGCCGACTCTAAGGCACTGACCCTGCTGCTGCTTCTGACTTTTAGCAGTAGAACCCATTAACTCGAAATGGCTGATGGAAATATGTACTCAAAAGCAAGCACGGGATGGAAGCATGTGCAGGCGAGCTGGAATGTGACTGCAGTAATAGGTTCTTCACTAAGTGTGTGTGTGATGCTTGGAAAATACACAGTTCAAACACTATTAGAGGATCAATCTCTGCTCCCCATCAATCACCATCTTGACCATATTTCTCCGACACTCAGGATATGGTGTTTTAGGGAGCTTCCTCATTAGCGTTTTCAATGAAGCACTTTGTAGAAAGTGAGATTGAACGTTCTTTGACTTCACAGGTTGGCAACAGTCCTGCTTTGTAACTGGGCCTTTCTACAAATTGCTTTGCCACTCTGAATTTACAGACCCTGCTTCAACTAATGTCAGCTCTAGCAGCTTCTTGCACCTTTGCTGCCTTTGGCCTCAGCTGGAAATGCACTTCAATGAGCTAGTGGCCACACACTTTATTTCTTAAGCGTGCACTAGAATCTAACACCATGGACTTTCTTTTTCAATGGACTCTGTTCACTTGTCATCCAGAAGCCAGGGTTTTTACCATACAAAGCTACTTGGAGATCATCATTCTTCCCCTCCTC
The DNA here is from genome assembly GCF_000951045.1 of Mandrillus leucophaeus. NCBI lineage: Eukaryota > Metazoa > Chordata > Mammalia > Primates > Cercopithecidae > Mandrillus > Mandrillus leucophaeus. The sequence continues at coordinate 1,531,952 of NW_012107252.1, forward strand.
TACTGAAACTTTGTGTACTGCTTAGCTGTAGGAGGTTTCCTTGTATGAGTGGGTGTTGTAAGTCTATTGAGTAGATGGGAGCCATTGGAAACACTCCAATCCCCTTGAAATTCTACTTTTACCTAGGATCCAGACACCTGTCCTTACCCACTTTTCCAAACGGGGAAGACTCAGGTATCAGGAATTACTCATTGCACATTTTGGCGGGGCTAATGTAGACATGACACCAAGTGCTTTTTATTTTAATTCTCTAAGCAGTAGATGAGATCTTTCCCTTGGGAGAAATCACAGAGATGGAGTTTTCCATTTCTGCTTATATGAAATATGACTGAAAATAAGCAAAGATACCTTTTTAACCAAATACACTAGAACATATGCACTCAAGAGTTAGCATAATTGGAGTTATTTTCTTGAGGTTGCATGTGCTAAGAACACTTAGGGTTCCCCTTTGGGGTTACCTTTGAAGCCATGCAAGGCAAAAAGCCTCGCAACTTTATAGTCAGACCTTGTGTTTTATCCAACCCCTCCTCCTGCCCACCACGGTAATCCTGAGCTTCATCACCCATTTTATTTAGCAGACTTATTTTCTAATGCTCTTTAGCTGTTAAAAAAAAAAGTCATTCCTCAAAAAATAGATCTACCCTTAAAGGACAAAGATTTACCAACACTGAAGACCCTTACAAGTTGACAGTTTCTAAAGAGGGTTCTAGAAATGTTCTGTGTAAGGTCAGCTTCACTGGAATAAACATACGTCTTCCCAAGGTGACTACTTCGAAGGCAACACTACCCATTCGGGTGCAGAAATTACTGTACTTATTCTGTACAATGTGTATAAAGTTAAGCTATTGCATTTTTTCGTAACACATTTAAATAGAAATTGGCTTTTAAAGTATTGTAGTTAAAACCAGATCTCACCAAGTAATAGTTGTACAATTGACAAATGTTTGGTGCCATGTAATGGAGATGTCACACTACACAGTTGTAGTTTAAATGCAGTCCAACATAAGGTGCATGCCACTGAACTGTAACCCTAGTAATGTGTCTTGTACAGTTGAAAAATAATACTTCACCTTTATATAAGTTAAGACGTACCTTATCTTTACCACTCAGGGTGGCTTTAAAAGACGGACAGCTTTAGATTTGTTCTCACTGGAACTGGTTACACCTTCTGTGCAAACTTAACCAAGTGATGATCATCTGGAAGCTGCATTCCCTCATTTCCACTGTTTGGTGTGAATCTAGTCTCCCCACTTTATCTAAAAGGAGGCTAGCAGGGCCCCAGCCTGAGCAGAGCAGCTAGAGAGTGCTCCAGATTCCTTTGCCAAAGGAGGCCCATTTTCCAGCTGTGAGTGACATCTGTAGTCATTGGCTTCATTGCCTGGCACCAGTCCTGTCTAGAAGTGGAGAAAGCTGGATCACAGCTGGACCACAACCAGCCCCAATCCAGGATTTCCCATACCATGCTGGCTGTGGGCTCTGTGAGCCTCAGGCTATACTTGTCATAGCTGGCCACAGGCCTGCTAAAGGAACATGGGGTGCAGAGCCAGAGCCTAGTTCTGGCTCTCTGCTTGAACAGCTGACCTTGTGCAATGACAGGAACTCTATGTCTCCATGTTTCATTCAGATAGAGAAAATGCCTCATTTGTTTACCTCTTTGAGGCTGAAGTAAGTAAGTGATACTGGTGCATGTAAGTTAATGGTAGTAGAACACCTCCCACATCTGATTTGTAACAGTTTCACATCACTCCTTAACAAAGAAAACGGCCAGGCCGGGCGTGGTGGCTCACACCTGTAATCCCAGCACTTAGGAAGGCCGAGGCGGATGGATCACGAGGTCAGGAGATCGAGACCATCCTGGCTAACACAGTGAAACCCCGTCTCTACTAAAAATACAAAAAATTAGCCGGGTGTGATGGCGGGCGCCTGTAGTCCCAGCTACTCGGGAGGCTGAGGCAGGAGAATGGTGTGAACCCGAGAGGCGGAGCTTGCAGTGAGCTGAGATTGGGCCACTGCACTCCAGCCTGGGCAACAGAGTGAGACTCTATCTCAAAAAAAAAAGCCATACCTTCTTGGCATTAGCACACTGAACAGTGGTAAGGACCCTGAGAAAGGAATGCAGCTTCTCAGAGGCCTCACTTCCAGCCAGGGAAACTTAAGACCTGAAAGGAATATGGCTCTTTGTGTATTCAAACAGCCTTCTGGATGTATCGTATATAACCTGAAACTCTCCACTCTTGTATACCAACTAACGAAGTCTTCCTTATGTAACATAGATTGCAGTGTCTGTATATGGTCTTTCCATTATCTGGTAGTAGCATCTTGAAACTGGTCAAAACTTGAATGCCAATAGCTCAGTCACTCAGAATATATGATTCTGCACTTGGGAAAAGCGTCTTCATGCTGTTTTTCTGATCAGATATGGGGTTGCCAAAATGAGGATTTGGGGCTTTAGGTCTTTAGGATCTCAGAAACAATATAAGTGGATCATAAGCCACTAGTGTCAAAATTGCAGGCTCACTGGTTCCAGCTAAAAGGAGATTCCATGACCATGGGGACCAGGAGAGGAGGAAAGGAAAAAGGGAAAGGTCTGGAATAGTTTTGTGAAAGAAAGAAAAACTTGGGATCATTTGGAATTCTAGTAGGAAGGAGGGAAAAAATGGCTCTTCTGTGGGCTGTTTTAATGAAAGAATCATGAATATGTATTGATTAGAAGTAGATGTCTTTGAAGCTCTTCTGCATAAAGATAATGAGATGCATGGATTTCCATCCACCCTGGAGAAGTGGGGGAGATGTGCTTCCTCTCTTCTTTAAATCCTGAGGAATGCTGGTCTTGAGAACACTGAATGCAAATCTGGGGAAGATGTAAGCAGCTGGCTGGGGGGTTTTAGGACCGCCCAAATAAAAGCTGACCCTCCCAGAGTCTAATGAACCAGCATACTATGTGCAGGCATAGCCTTAGCAGGTCAGTTTAAGGAGTCAGGTCAGAGAATAAATCCAACCTTAGTCAAGTCACTACAGTTTAATATTTTCCTTTGCAACTGGAGGTAAGCCTGTTTGCCATTAGTCTGAGTGGATGTCTTGGGAAGGCCCCTGAAAATAGCCATATTTGTCACTGTCCCTAAAGTGAATGTTCTTAGATCTGGGACTATTTTTGACTCTACCTCTGAGACTCAAGATCAGTACAGATTGTTACTTTAAAATGTTACCTGGAAGACAATTCTTCTAAGGGATATAGTGTTTTAATCTTTTCCTAAAACTAAATCACGCCTCCATTCCAGGTCTATGGCTAGACTCTGCAGCCCTCCCTCCTAAAACCACAGGGCTGAATGTGAAAACTTTCTTTTAAGCCTCTCCATTTCCTTGTCTAGGTACAGTTCCTGTGCCAACATGCACTGTCCCAAGCCCTGTGCTGGCATTCCAACCTGGTTTGGTAATTTCGCTGTGTGGTGTTCTCTGGGGTTCCAGGGCCACACTAAGAAAGTCGCTTATGAGCCCCATTTGAGGTCATGGAAATAGCATTTTGGAGACCAGTCTAGTCCCCCATTTTATAAATAGGGAATCTTAGTTCCAGAGGCCGTGGTCACTTGCCAGTCAATAGCAAGGCTGGACTCAGGCAACCTGATTCCTCATCCACTTTGGCATGCTGCCGGGGGTAGCTCCATCCCTCCCTGGAATCGAGCACATGCTCCCATCCTGGGCCTACCCTCCGCCTCTTCCCCTTCTGATGAGCCTCTGTTCTGGATCAACACGGTGGTGATGTGCCAGCCGTCAAGGGTTCAGCACTTGGATGGCTTCTAGGTGAGAGCCCCAAAGGCATGTATATTTCCATGATGCAAGCTGGCTTCTGGCCCGCACCGTCTTTAGACCAGCCAAGACCATTTAACTCTACCCCACACTTTCAGTGGTGGGATGTGAGGAAGAAAGCCCATGCCAAGCTAACTGAAAGCTTATTTGGCTCCAGTTCAGCCAATGTTCCCTCACTGTGGAATGTCCTGGAACCCAAGGGTTTGCAGCTCCTAAACCTACTGCATTAGGCACACCCAAAAAGAAATCCTGTTTGATTCACATGCTCCGGTTTCAATCAGCAACAAGGTCAAAAGTTTCCCCCTACTTTCTGTTCCACAGTGCGTCCCCCTTGCAGCCAGACATTAGGCACAGATGCATCCCTGTTGTAACCCAAATGTCAGCTGAGGACTCCCTGCCTCTTGAAATCCAGATAGGTCTGATAACTGGATTCTGGTTCTGAACCTCTACATTTCTGTGATTTCTCAGAGACTTATATTTTTGCAGCCACTGCTGACTCCACACTTCTGCTACCTCATTTTAAACAGCGTCTTATCCCTGCAATGCATCAGCTGAGACATGAAGCTCAGTTCCCTCGCCCATTTCCACATAGCAAAATTCAAGTGAGTGAGTGTGTGTGCCTGTGTGTGTCTCAGTGACGTGGGAAGGAATGGCAGATGCTACAACAGTGCAGACTCGGCACCCCATTTATAGAATGTTCTTTTTATATACTATGGAGGAATCTCCACTCACCTTCCACTCCACGTGGTCCCTGTCTCCTGTCCTTGGGACAAAGCAGATCCATTTATATTCTCACATACAGCCAGATGGATAGCCATTCCTTTTCTTAATTTGATTCCTGCCAACACCCTTACCGTCACTACTTCACCTTTTACCATGAGTGGCTTATTAAAAGCATTTTCCTGGACAAAGACAGTTCCCTCTCAAGGGGAATTCGAGTGCCATCTCTTAAGGTGATGCATTATTTTATTCTCACGACACAAGCCAGGCATCACAATGACCATATTCACCACTCGTTGCCAGGGGCACGCCTTTTGGAAGGCAGCATGGACTAATGTGAATGGTACTAGTTTGAGTCAGATCCAGTTCAAATCCACGTAACTTAAAGCTTATGTGACCCAGGGACACTTTACTTCAACTTGCTAAACTTTAATTTTGTCACCTATAAATGTGATAAACTTGAATGTGTCGCACTTAACCACATGCCTGGCTTTCCATAGGTTCCTTCCCTCTTGCTCCCCCCACTGTGAGGAATACAAGCATCGCCTTCTTGAAATCAGGGCTCAGTGCCAAGGGATAAAAGCTGGCAGACAGCAGCGTTACAGCTGGGAAAAAGAGCTGCTGGGGGCAGGGCTGGCGGCAGCTCAAGCATGCTGTGGTTCAGGCCTAATGACTGGAAGGTCCCATCCATCCTTGAGGTTTTATGATGCTGTGTGCAAGATATAGCGAACGTATTTGGCTAAGAAAAATCCTGGAGGAAAGACTGCCTCAGACAACTGGGAGACTGGAAAGCCGACCTGGAAAGCAGCCTGACCTTGGATGATTTAGCACCTGGGTTTTTTGGCTCTTCCTGTATTAGGTTTGCTGGCTTCGCATCAAATGGAAGGAGGCGGTGCCAGGGACGTGAATTAAACCTGTCAAATAGAGGGTGAGGGGAGTGCAGAAGGCTGGGGGGAGGGGGGCTGTGTGGGGAACTCTGATAGTCCGACAGCACCATCTGGACTTGGCAGGGATGACAGCCCTGAAATCAGATGGAACTAACCAATAAAGCAGCTAAAATTCTGCTGTCCTGGGCCTATCCAGAGTGGGACTCCCATAATCTCCTATGTAGAAGGAACACGGATCTCCTGTAAGGGGAGAGCTGGGGCCCTTAATCGTTCTGCAGAGTTAATAAAGGTCACTGTAGAGGCAGGACTAGGCAGGTGCCTGGTTTGCTTAGTCCCACCTTGAGGGCTCGAGTTCCAGTGGTGTGTTGAACTGGTCTGCACTGGCCCATGAGAGAGTGGATTGTTCAATTTTCAGGAATTTTGTAAGCTGGCTGGTAAACACAGCCACAGTGACCATTAGAGATTATATTAACCTACAATTAAAGTATATTAAAAACAGTAATAAATACTCAAAACTCATCACTTCCTAGTTATTTTACTATTATCTATGTTCTTGAGGATACTGACATCTATTGTATTCGTATGGTGTGCTACAATATAATGGCGTGCTATTGCACATCTCTTCCCAACCTGACCATTCAGTGACATCCCATTGGTAGCTGGAGAATCGGCCCTACTGAGAGTATTTACACTACAGAGATTGGCAAACACTCTATATCAAGACCCCCTGCCCCAGAGCTGGTTGTTAAACATTTATCAGCACACCACTGCCACTGGGCGACAGAGAGAAGAAATTGATACACATAAGCACTGAAACATCTTAGTTCCAGGGAGGTAGCATTTGTGTTGTATTTCTCAGAAGCAAGTGTCCTAGTGTAATGTGCACAAGTGGCATGAAGTTTAACACCTAAAAGACTGCTTCTCTGCTTGTTCTGTCTAACTTCTGTGGTTTTAGCCCTTGAGAAAGATGTTTACTTTGCTACTAAACTTATTGGAGTGATTTGTAAAGTTCACTGTTACCTGTGGGCAGTAGTTCAGTTAAATTCCCTCCAGGAAAGTGGACTGTAGTTTTTCCTGCCCAACTGGCAAAATGAAAATGTGCTGGAAAGAATACATCTTAACTAGGCACTGAAATAGCTCATTTCCAAGTGGTTTATACAGCAATAACAGTGTTAACTTCTCCAACAGAGAAGAAATCATTTATAAATGATTGTTTTGCTGTTTTTGCTTTTTATTAAAATTATTACTATGGAACAGAATGCTTTGTTTGCTTTTGTCCCCAAAATTCTGTGCCTTTTGATGGTTCTTGTAAAGTAAGAATCACATGCTGAATCTACATTTTATTATTTTCATATCATAAAATGAGGAAAAGGCTTCACAGAAGAAACTTCGCCCTATTCACTTGCACACCAGCTGCATTCTGAAAAACTATAATTTTCCTTTCAAACGCAGAGTGCCGTCTGAATTGTAATACTGCCAACTCTCAACTGTCAAGATGATGGAGGAAAATACTAATGCAGATGGCGTGAGCTTGTCACGGGCCTGCTCAGCGTGCTCTCCTGGGCTGACATTTGAATTAAGATTCAAATAGCAAGTGAGAGCTGAAAGCTGTTTCAAATGGCTGTGTGGTGCAGTGAGGGGTCTCAGGGGATTGAAAGAATCTGTGTACTCACCAGAAGAACTCTGACAGGTCAGGCAGGGCCCTCAGGACTTGTGTTTGCCTGACATTTCAAGAGGCTTCCTGGGAGAAGCAGTGATAAGACCCTGGGGGACTAACTTACGGTCAAAACAAGGCCCAAGACCCTTGAACTAAGGCTGTTCCCCAGCTTCTGAGGGTCAGGGGGTCCAAACTGAGGTCAGAACATCAAAGGGATAGTGCCTGACTGCTGCAGCCAAGGATAATTTGGGGTATGGCATTATGTACCATTCATATTGTCCTTGAACCAAAACACGGGAATGTGGCCTATGTTTCTTTCTTCTCTTACATGAAAATCGTCAAACTACACAAAAGTGGAGAGAATAGTAAACTCCCCAGAAAAGGACATTTCCATTTGCCTTTACCACAAATAGTAAGATTGGCAATAATCCCTTGATACCATCTAATTCCCAGTCCATATTCAAATTCCCCCATTGTCTCACAGAGAACTGCGTTTAGCTCCATGGTAGACCAGCAATATTTGGTGGGAAAGGAAGTACTCTGGAAAGGTTGCTGATGGCTTTCCTACCCTCTTGACGGTGGCCTTGGCAGGAACCATGCTGCAGGGGCACAGGTTGAGCGATATTCAGGCTGGCTGCAGATGCCTTCCCAAGTTGTGGGATCTTGGGATTTCCTCTCCTCAAAGAATAAGCCTGTGACACTTCCCCTTCTACTTCCCAGAGTCACATGGTCTCCCTCTGGGACTCTCCCAGCTTCATGCTGCTGGCACCTACCTGTCTATCATGTTGGTACCCGCTGCTTTTCCTGCAGCTGTTGCTTTCACTAATAGCACTTCTTAAATCTGGGGAGAGGCTTCTCTCAAAAATGATCACTCTTCCACCAGCCTTATGCCTACTGTACTCTCGGTGAATCACAGCTCTTTAGAGCTCCCCAAGGGCCTAAGCATCTTCTTTTGTTAGAAAATTCTGGCTGAAATTCTCATGAGATAGGTCAGGGAACCTTGGAGTGGCAGCACTTGTGCCACGTCGAAAGGCACTCCTCTGACTAAAGAGAAGTGGCAGCTGAGCACACTGCCTGTCCAGGGATTTTCTTCTGCTCTAAAGGACATGATTAAGACAACTGGTCTGTACTATATTGCCTGATAGTATCATATCAATGTCAATTTCCTCATTTTGGTGATTGTTCCAATAAGAATATGTAAGAATATGTCCTTGTTTTTAGAAAATACACATTAAATATCAAGGGATAGAGGGACATCATGTCTGCAATTTGCTTTCAAATGGCTCAGAAAATAATGGGTTTCTAGAGATAGAAAATAAAGCAAATGTGGTGAGACGTTAACATTTGGGAGATCTGGGTGAAAGGTATTATAGGAATTCTTTGAATGAGTAGTCTGACTAAGTCTGAAATTACATAAGCCTCCTGTGCTGGGTTCACCTCTTCTCCATTGAATGTTGTTTCCTCCAGTGTTTCCTTAGGCTTTCTTCTATTCCTTAGCTGCGGGTTTCATCCCTACATGATCTCCATTTCCTTGGTATTAATTAGCATGTACATGATACTTTCAAATTTATCTCTGAACCCAGGCTTCTTTTTTTTGTTTGTTTTTTGTTTTTTTGAGACAGAGTCTCACTCTGTTGCCCAGGCTGGAGTGCAGTGGCATAATCTCGGCTCACTGCAGCCTCTACCTCTAAGGTTCAAGCAATTCTCCTGCCTCAGCCTCCTGAGTAGTTGGGACTACAGGTGTGTACCACCACGCCCAGCTCATTTTTTTGTATTTATAGTAGAGTCGGGGTTTCACCATGTTGGCCATGGTGGTCTTGAACTCCTGACCTCAGGTGATCCACCCGCCTCAGACTCCCATAGTGTGGAATTACAGGTGTGAGCCACCGTGCTCGGCCCAGGCTTCTTTTCTTAATGTCAGATGGCATATCCAGTTGGCCACCCTTCATCTCTCTTCGAATGTCTGATAAGCGTCTCAAATTCACCATGTTTAAAGCTGAATTCATGTTTTTATCTTTCCCCAACAAACCTGCCCCTCTTTCAGGGCCTCCTCAATTGAGTGCACAATGCCAACCACTTGCTCAAACCACACACACACAAAATAAAACAAAACTACAGTGGTCATTTTTGGCCGCTACCTTCCTCAACCCTTACCTCCAACTTGGTTTCTTGTGGTAAAACTTGACTTTTAAACCATGAACCACCTTTTTTCACTGAAAACTTTTATTTTTCTTTTTTGCCATGTTCATTAAGATGTTCTGGGAGATACACAATCCTGAAAAAGGTGTGCATGGGAAAACGCTTATAATATACAATCCTGGTTTTACATCCTGCTCCCAATAGTAACCTTGTTCATGTGCTGCTTTTAAAAAGTGCTTTATTTAAATATTAGCTATTAAAAGTGTGTTTGTGTATGTATGTACATAATATAAAATATTTATCTCTATCACATTGCACTGATATTGATGAATATTAGCAAAGACATATGTTTTCTGTTTGGCAAAATGATTGCATGGTTCTGTCATCCAAATAATGCTTCACCATCTTTTCTGAAGCATTTTCTTTGCCAATTGTTTGTTTTGTGTGACCTATTGTGTTTGAGAAATGTCGTACTTCACAGAGTCATCGTGAGAACAGGGACACCTCATTTGTACAATGTGTATCTGTAATGGGACATGGCAAGGCCTCTGGTGGTAGAGCAGTTTGGTTCCAATCTTGGTCATCTGAGGCCCTGTGGCAGAGCAGAAAGCCATAGAGTGCAATGATAAAATGCTATATAGTGAGAGCGTAGAGCAGCAACTCAGTGAATTTTTGTTAAATAAAGATTCATAGACGATATGATATATTTGTAACAGTGCATATGTGCTTGCTAGTGGAAAATTTTAATCAGGCCTTTCAGAGATGATCCTTCAGCTCCACCCTTGTGAATTCTGCTGAGGACGCTTAGGAAAGATGTGATTACCAGGTGGGAAGATAAGAGACACTCTATAGGGAACCTACAGCATCACCAGAAATCCTGGCTCGTTTCAACCTACTTATACTCTTTGGGGTCAAGTAAACCACTTTTCTTTTTTTTTGAGACGGGAGTCTCGCTCTGTTGCCCAGGCTGTAGTGCAGTGGTGCAATCTTGGCTCACTGCAAGCTCCACCTCCCGGGTTCACACCATTCTCCTGCCTCAGCCTCCCGAGTAGCTGGGACTACAGGCGCCCACCATCATGCCCGGCTAATTTTTTTGTATTTTTAGTAGAGATGGGGTTTCACCGTGTTAGCCAGGATGGCTTGATCTCCTGACCTCATGATCGACCCGCCTTGGCCTCCCAAAGTGCTGGGATTACAGGCGTGAGCCACTGCGTCCGGCCAAGTAAACCACATTTTGTAGAGCTGTTCAGAACTGAGATTATTTCCTGCCTCAATAAATCATATATAAAAATGAAATACATTTTCATTGAAGAGTAAAAAAAAAAATTAGGGCAAAATAAGAACACTTTCAAATTAATAAAAGAAAGAAAATCTGAGAATTTGCCATCTTTAGGCCCTCACTATAGGAAGTACTAACATATTTATCAGTAATGTGAGCCAAGATGGAAGATGTGAAAAGAAGGAATACGACGACTTTACAAAATAATTATGACATGAGTTTAAGATATATTTGAAATAAATAATAAGAAGGTATAAGTTGGGGGGAGGTAAATGTAGTTAAAAGATTCTAAAGACCTTCTATTGTCAGGGATGAGGGTTTCCTAAATAACTTTAAATTTTGTTAAGTAAGAAACAAATGCTTGGATTTCTGGGGCAATCACTAAAAGAATAGAAACACGGAATATAAACTACAAACTTGCAGAGTGGAAGAAATGGAAAGAGAAAAAATATGTAATCAATCCAAAAGAAAGAAAAGGAAAAAACAGAACACGCAGAACAAATAGAAGGCATAAAATAAGACCATAGATTTAAACTCTAATAACTTTTAAAAATCCACATCATTTAGTGTGTAAACAATGGACTAAATGATTCTTTAAGAATGACAGATATAAAAACATCTTAATCATATTATTTTTACAAGAGATGCATCACAAACATTAAGAGCTGGGCACAGTGGTGCCTGCTCCAATTCCACTACCCAAGGGGCTGGGGCAGAAGGATCTCTTGACCCCAGGAGTTCAAATCCAGCCTGCATAACATAGTGAGAACACCTCTGAGGATACAGATTGTTTGGAAGTAAAAGGTTGTGTGAAGAAATATCAAGAGTTTCAGTCAAGGTGTAGTCAGGAAAACAGAAACTTCCCTAGGCATTTTGAATAAAGAAATCTATTTAATATCGAGAATAAGAGGCATACACAATCTTTGAAGTAGCTGGGTGATCAAGATCGGGGGCAAAGGGCACAAGCTGCTTTCACAGGAAATCCGCATCCAGGAAAACAACAGTGGATGATTCGCAGGAAGGTAAATGGTTGTTCCTTATGCAGCTTCCAAATTTTGAGCAGTTGGTCCTCATTGACAGAATTTTATCCAGAATCATAAAAGGAGAGGGATACTGAGAACTGTAGCTCTAAGCTTCCCCTTAGAAGCAGAGGTAAATGATGAAGGGAACGGTAATGACGCCTAGCTGATAACAAGCAATCCAGCCCCAAAGGAAGTGAATGCAGCTATATTAATATAAGATCAAAATTAAGGCCCAAAACATTACTAGAGATAAAGAGACTCACACTTCATAATACAAAAAATTCCATTCACTAGGAAAATATAATATTTAAATGTGTACACATCTAATAACAAAGCCTCAAAAACTATAAAGCAAAAACAGGCCAGGGGCGGTGGCTCACGCTGTAATCCCAACCCTTTGGGAGGCTGAGGCAGGCGGATCACGAGGTCAGGAGTTCAAGACCAGCCTGGCCAAGATGGTCTCTGCTAAAAATACAAAAACTAGCCAGGCATGGTGGCACATGCCTGTAATCCCGAGGCAGGAGAATAGCTTGAACCCAGGTGGCAGAGGTTGCAGTGAGCCAAGATCGCACCACTCCACTCCAGCCTGGGCGACAGAGTGAGCCTCCGTCTCAAAACAATATATATATATATAATTATATATAATATATGTATAATAGAATATATGTATATTATATATGCATATATAATATATGTATATACATAAAATACATATACACACATATATATAAAGCAGAAACTAACAGGACTACAAGGAGAAATAGATAAATCCACAATGTTAGTGGATAGATTTTATACTTTTCTTAGAAATGAACAAAAAGTCAGCAAAAATATGCAAGAATTGAAAATATGAGCAAACTTGACTTAAGGGGCACTGCTCCCAATAACTTCATTATTTTCTAGCACACACAAAACACTTAAATATTGACCACATTCTATAAAGAACATTTCTAAAAATCAAAATTATATACAGTATGTTATAGAACCTCAATAAAGCTAGAAATCAATAGCAAAGAAGTTGTTTTAGAACTCCTATTTTAGAAATTAAGAATCATATTTCTAAGTGACTCATGAGTCATAAAAAATAAGAAATATTTAGAAAAATAAAATACTGCATTTTAAAAATGTATGGGATCAGCTAAAGCAGTATATAGAGTAAAATTTATAGCCTTAAATGCATGTGTTAGAAAAGAAGAAAAACTGAAAATTAAATTACTAAGCATGAAAAAAAAAAACAGAAAATTGTGGCCTACAGCCAAGAAGTAAATCAGCCTATAGAAATAATAAATTGGCCAGGCGCAGTGGCTCACACCTGTAATCCCAGCACTTTGGGAGGCTGAGGCAGGCAGATCACGAGGTCAGGAGATTGAGACCATCCTGGCTAACATGGTGAAACCCCATCTCTACTAAAAAAATACAAAAAATTAGCTGGGCGAGGTGGCGGGCGCCTGTAGTCCCAGCTACTCGGGAGGCTGAGGCAGGAGAACGGCGTGAACTCGGGAGGCGGAGCTTGCAGTGAGTGGAGATCGCGCCCCTGCACTCCAGCCTAGGTGATACAGCGAGACTCCATCTCAAAAAAATAATAATAAATAAAAATTTTAAAAAAGAAACAATAAATTTAAACAATAACTTCATAAATTTATTCAATGCAGAAGGGTTAATGAACAGGAATTCAGGAGAATAGATAAGACAGGAGTGAGAAGGCAGAAAGAGGCCAAGGAATAAAGAATAGAGTGAAAGTCTAATAAAATTGACTTTTTAGAATGTTTTTAGAAGAGGTAAGTTCTAATATTTTCTTCTAAATTGTCTGCTGAAGAGTTGTTGATCCTCCTCCTTACTCCTCCAGTCTTCATTAAGAGTCTATTTGAAAGAGCTGACTCATATTTGGGGTTATGAGTTAAGAGCTAAGAAGAAGGGGCTCTGTCCTTAAAGAGAAGAATAAAGTGCTACACAATGTTGACTGGAGAATGAGAATTCATCTGAGGCTGAAAATTAGATCAAGAGATGGCTGAAAGACAAGTAAGCCCCTGGGATTTCATAGCCATCTTGGAGAAGCATAAGAATGCCCAGAAGTATGGAAGGGTGGGGGGCGGGGTTCCAGCTGATTTTACCTGAAGGGACAGGGTGACCCATCTGACTTATTTTTATTATATGTGTCTGAGTGAATTAATTTACAGTGAGGAACATAAAACTCTCTGACAGGTTCTTGACCTGCATATCTTCTCCCTGGGTGCAGATCTACTCACGAAGCAAAATGCTGCTTGGCAAGTCTGGAAAGGAACTAAGGGAGAAAAAAAAGGATATGCTAAATTACCAGAGTCATCAAGATGGGACGAGCTGATACAGCTGTGGCCACATCTGGGCCATTTTACAATAGTAATGGATGAGGCTATGGGGAGATCAAGGTCACAAAGCAATGATGTGAGAGGGCTGGAATTTGAGCTCAGGCATGTCTGAGTCCTACGCTCACCCTCTGTCCTCTCCATCACAGGGGATCTTTCAGAGTGCCTCTCCCCTAGACTGTATAGATGGCCCATGTCTGCTTCCAATTATTGTCTGAGATAAGAAAGATACCACCCTGGAATGACGTCTCAGTCAATCTATACTGAAGCTCCTTGACAGGCCCAGGGGCCTCCTCTGGCACAGAAAGACCTTATGTGTAACTTATGCCTGCATTTTGCTATTTGCTTTCCATGTGTCTCATGTCCTTTTTGTTCGTCTATCCCACCTTCTTTTCTTTAAGCAGATATTTTCTAGCATACCATAGTAATCCCTTTGTTGATTTTTAACTATTTTTAGAGTTATTTTCTTAGTGATTGCTCTAGGAATTATAATGGGTACTTTATCACAATCTACCTCAGATTAACACTAAATTAATTCCAGCATAGAATTAAGAATAGAGAAACTTTGCTCCAATATAGCTTTATTCCCTACCCCCTCATTTACCCCTCCTTTAGCAAAAGTGTATGAGACATGCATCATTGGGAGACTTCTGGGAAAATGAAAAACTATTTGTAGTTTAATTACAAATACCATATTAGTGATCTGACTACATATTATTCATACAAAGTCATGATAAATCAAGTACAAAGGTCATGACAAACACAGTTTTTACTGATTTCTGTGCCTAAAGCTTTATATTCCCACAATATGCTGTGTAAGAAAAAAATAACAGCTATGTGTGTAATCCCAGGGGAAGAGGGTGGAAACTTCAGCCGTCTACAGTACCTCAAAGCAGTTGTGCAGGGCTGGAATATATTAGACGTTCCGTAGCTCCTGGAATAACCCTTGATGCAGAGCTCATGGGTCACTAAGTAATGCGACGGTCTTCAGTTGAAATGAGACTTAATAACTCTTGAATGGCGCTTTGCTCATGGACATCAAGCTGTTGTTCTTTGGCTAGACTGAGGGCCCTCATGCCATATTCCTGTGCCTGAAATAGAATTGTAGTGACAAAAGGAAGTCATCACAGGAAAGCATAACACTGGGAAGCCCCATCTGTGCTCAACGCCAGAAACATGAGAGAGAACTCATCACCTTTTCACACCACCCACTGAGCTCTTGTTGATAAACCTGTAAACACACTGGGCCCTTACAGCTAGCCACATGTGCACTGGGCGGGGCAGCAGGGCACCAGAAAAAAATCCCAACCTGACTTGACAAACTAAGCATAAACTAAGTATACCTTCTTAACAAAGTGAGATCTTTGTAGGACTTTACTCAGGCCCTAGAGGCCATCACTGGAAGGCATAGAGGTGACAGGTGCCACAAGTAAATTACCACCCTGGGGTGGTCCTGGGGGCCATGTGGCCCAGAGTTTTGACTGGTAAGAAGCTCTTCTTTCTTCCTCCCTTCTTCTCTTTCTTCCTTCCTTCCTTCCTATAAATAGTTATTGAATGGTTGCTATGTTCCAGGTCCTGTGAGTATAGGCAGAAATTCCTATTCTCATGGAACTTACAGTGAAGTAGAGGAGAAAGACAATAAAGAAGACAATTAAGTAAAACACGATAGTCTCTTAAATAGGGATAAATGCTAAGGAAAAAAATAAAGCATGAAAAAAGGGGATAGGAAGCATTAGAGGTAGTAGTGGGGGGTTGCAGTTTTAGACAGGGAGAGCAGGGAACGCTTCACTGAAAAGAAAACAGCTGAGTCAAGTGACGGCTTGAAGGAAGTGAGGTGCCAGTCTTGATGGACAGATAGATGTGTGCCTTTTGTCTAAGGCCTCTTGTAGATCTAACACACCCTGGGGTCATGACTTCCTTGAGTATACAGTGGAAAACTGAACATTGCACTGTAGAAAAGAGGTTTTGTCCAATGTAAATTTGAAAGTTCAGTGGAAATATTTTCCTATTCCTCACCCATTCCTACTCCTATCCCAGAGAGGGTTAGTGCCTTTCCTCTGTGCTCCTACAGTGCTCTGGGCTTCGCTCTCACACTCTATTATAACCCGTGAGCTCCTCCAGGCCTGGTATACTGCAGGTGCTTAGTAAAAGTTAGCTGAAGAAACAAAAGAAGACAGGGAGGAGGGAGGAAAGGAGTCTTAAATTTTCTCATGTCACCCACACAAAAAGGCCTTCCTCCAACCAGCCTCCTCTCTCTCCCCTGCCTACTGCTTTTTCTTCTTCTAATTTTTTTTTTTTTTGAGACAGGATCCTGCTCTGTCACCCAGGCTGGAGTGCAGTGGCACAAGCACGGCTCACTGCAGCCTCAATCTCCTGGGCTCAAGTAATTCTCTCATCTCAGCCTCCCAGGTAGCTGGGACTACAGATGCACACCTCTATGCCCGGCTGATTTTTTTTTTTTTTTAATTTTTAGTTGAGAGTGAGTCTCACTATGTTGCCCAGGCTGGTCTTGAACTCCTGGACATAAGCAATCATCCTGGCTTGGCCTCCAGAAGTACTGGGATTACAGGCATGAGACACTGTGCCTGGCCTAGTTTTCTTTATAGCAGTTCCTACTATCTGAAATTATATTAGACATACATATGTTTATTTCCACTCCTCCAAAAAACACCAGTGCCATGGAGATAAGAAACGTATGGATCACCACTGTATCCCCAGTCCCAAGAATAGTGCTTTGCAAATGGTAGGTTTTCAATAAATGTTTGAATGAATGAGATAATCAAACAATAAATCAATAAACCTGAGATACGCCACTTACTGTCTTTAAGACATTGGGCAAAGAATTGACCCTCTCAGTGCCTCAGTTTCCTTGTTTGTAGAGATAATAAAATACCTACCTTACCAATGTTGGTGTAAGCATTAAGTATGATAATTAAGTAAAGGGTTTAGGCCAACAACTAGTATGTAAAAGTACTCAAAAACAGTTACTTTTTGAATCATTTCATGGCAATGCATTTCTGTCTGAATCCCCGTAGCAACGGGGAACTCAGTAACCGAGTGGAGTTAGAGCTGCTACTTCATCCCTCCAAGCCTCCCCAGAGCCCTCCTGCCCTGCAGGCTTCCCAGCACTGCCCCAGACTCCCTTTGTCTATGCAAGCCTGGGAACCCTCGGGGGAAGAAGACAATCCAGCTTCCGTTATGCAGGCTGGACTCAACAAAGGAGAAACGTGAGCATCTGAACGTCCTTGGAGTGAGGGCTTGCCCTGAGGGCAAAAGCTATTGGAATTGGGCAAAACACAAATGAGTTCAACTAGATGAATTTCTACCTTCATTTTAGACATGTTGCTTTTTTAGGGAAACTTGCCTTTGAAGAATTCATCATCAGGTAGTAAAGCATGACCAGGATCTTCAGAACAAAGATAGTTTTTTGAGGGGCTTTGTCAGATGTAGATTCTCGAATGTTCAAGATTGAAGTCAGGATGCGAATGGCTTCTGCTTCTTGGGCTTCATCTGCGTTGGAAGCGGAAGAAAGAAAAAACAGGCTCTTGGCAACTGAGTCTGCCCTCATCAAAAACACTCAGCTGTTAAAGGGCCTGGTCTGCTGAAGCCTTCCCAGGGGCACTGGTGGAAATAGCACCAATTACAGCAAGTTTTTTACCTAGAGGACTCCCTCCACGTGCGTGGAAGCAGGAGTTTCAGTCCACTTTCCAGCTTTGCTTAGCATGTCATTATCAGAGTAGCCTAAAAATATGCTCACTCCCACAGGTCCCAAAGTTGCTAAGGTTTCTCTCTTTCGGAGTCCTGAACTCTAGATCTCTTGGGCTTGCAAACACAGAGAATTTGTCACAGGCAGATTCCTTGGGTCCAATTTAGCTTCCACTCTACAGCTGAGAGGAAAGAACTGGGGGAAGGGACTTCTTGCAGCTGTAGCAGCTTAACTCTTCTCGTCTAGGCCAAAGATGCATAAGCAACAACCTTCATGCTTCCCTCTGAGAGTCTGTTTACTATTTTCCCCAATAGTTTTTGGTCCTACTTTAGTCATCATTTACTGAGAAGTTACTACATGCACTTAAAAGCACTTATACAAGTACTAAGCTTAGAGAAAAAGATGAAAAGGATATACACCATCATGTTAAGGTTGGCTATCTTTGGATATCTATGATTTCCAAGTTTTCAGCTGTAACATGAACTATTTACATAATTAGAGAAAATTCAATAGTTATTAATTTTTTAAACTTTAGCTCAAAACCTCTCCTCCAAAGAATCTTCCTTCTTCAACACCACCCAGCTGTCCTCACCTCTTCATTCTGGGACTCATCTTGTAATATAATTTGTACTCACAGGAATGTTCTTTTGTTACTGCCTATAGATTCTAACTGCACTGTATGTCTCTTTTGAGCAGAAACTGGATCTTCTGTGTCTTTTGTCTCTGACGGCATGATGCTGTACGGTACTATTCAACACTTAGCCCCTTGCTGCGCTGGGGAATACAGTCTAATCCAGTTGGGCCCTGCCACTGAGCAGCTCACTGTTCAGTAAAGCATGAAGCTAAGGCACCAGAAGAAATCAGCAATGCAACTTCTGTGTAGAGTCTACTTTGGCTTACGTGTCCTGGAGCAAGAGTCCCCAATCCCCAGGCCATGGACCAGTACTGTTTTGTGGCCTGTTAGGAATCGGGCTGCGCAGCAGGAGGTGAGCAGGGGTGGTGGGGGTGAGCAAAGCTTCATCTGTATTTACAGCCACTCCCCATTGCTTGCATTACCACCTGAGCTCCACCTCCTGTCAGTTCAGCGGCAGCATCAGATTCTCTCAGGAGCGCGAACCCTAGTGTGAACTGTGCATGCAAAGGATCTAGGTCGTGCACTCCTTATGATAATCTAATGCCTGATGATCTGTCACTGTCACCCATCACTCCCAGATGGGACCATCTAGTTGTAGGAAAACAAGCTCAGGGCTCCCACTGGTTCTACATTATGATGCAAGGTATAATTATTTCATTATATATTACAATACATTAATAATAATAAAAATATAGTGCACAATAAATGTAATGCACTTGAATTCTCCTGAAACCATTCCTCCCCTACCCCCCAGTCCATGGAAAACTTGTCTTCCATGAAACGGGTCCCTGGTGCCAGAAAGATTGGGACTGCTGCCCTGGAGGGATAACATAAGAAATGGATGCTCTGCAGAAGTCACAGGGGGTTTTGATGGGGTCTTTTTTTCCTCTAAATCTGTCCCTTAGTAACTCCCGAATGGCTATGTGTGATGATAGGGATCTGAATTCTTCCCAACACTGGTAAAATCTCTTTGATCCCCGTGTCTCAGTTTTCTCCATCAGCAACATGGGGAAGGTGGCAATGGTGTGCTTCATGACAGGGACAGCTGCTTTCCCTCTTAGGGACGAGGTCTGTGTATTGGGTGAGATGAAGTCACTGCTCTGCCTTCAGGGAAAACTGCCACTTACCCAAGCCAGTGTCATTCTCAAATAGTTTGCCCAGTAAATCCACTTGTTGGGTGTGAGCCTGTGAGAGGACTTGATAGTGATTGTTCAAATATGCGTGCCAGATCTCAGAGACCTGTTGGGAAAAGAGAAGGTAATACAAAAAGCAGGCCAGATCTCAGCCTTCGGACCAGGCAGGTGAGGAGAATAGCGCATTTGGCCCGGCTTCTGGACAACCTGGAGGTTCTCTCTCATACTGTACCTGGAGGCAGAGGGAGCCCTAGGAGCCCAAACAGGCCTGACCAAGGTAAGTGTGACAAGTGATGCAAACGGCCTGTGGCAGCTCATCTTGGGGTAGCCCTAGTGGGGTCTTATCTTTTGTGCAGCACATACAACACGAAACCTCCACATCCTCATAACATCCCAATGTAATATTCTTATTATTAATATTAAGAATATTCTTATTCTTATTCTTCCCATTTTACATGTAAATAAACTGAGGCTCAGAGAAGTTCAGATCACACATGACTTCTGGTAAGAACTGTTAAGTGGCATAGCCAGAATTTAATCCCTGATCTATCTGATTCTAAAGCTTTTAAGCTACAGCAAAATGCCTCTTTTTCAGAAGCAGGTCTAAAACATGACTCAACAATCAGCAGAAAGTTTGTATTACACATTTATTACACAAATGATTGCCTGCTAAGCGAGGTGTTACCATATGGATACAAATGACATTTTAAAATATTCGAAACAGTATGAAATCTTTTCTATGTAAATACGGAAATTTCTCATGTTCTTGGATCCCTTGACAGGATCTTGTAGCAATAGATTTCCCTTGGAAACCTCTTCTTCTCTATTGCACACTTCAATATACCCACATTAGCTTGCTGCTATGGGTATGACACAGCATATAACAGTCTATTTGAAGGGTTTGGCTCTTACTGACCTATCCTTCATTATTCATTAATCACCCTGTGGATGTTAAGGGTTAGTCTATTTTGGTAGTGCGGACACGGGAAGAAAGAAAATTGAGTATATCATGTATCAGGCTATATAATCTTGGGCAAGCCACTTCATCTCTCTGTGCCTCTCTTTCTCATGAATGGTATGTTTTTCGTGAATAGTCTAATACAAGTTGTAAGACACCAAGCCTAAGAGTGAAGGCTCAACTCCCACATTCCCCAGCTCACCTTGGTGTACAATGTGTCTGCCAGGTCCAACTTTTTAAGGTCATAGAATATATTAGCCAGGTGGAAGTAGCCTCCTGAAGTCCTAATGTCCTCTGTTCCAAATGCACAACTGGCAAAATAAATCTACAGCAGGAGGAAGAAGGAGACTGCTTGAGTTCTTTTTGCAAATCATATATCTGATAAAGGACTTGTATCTAGAATACATATAAAAAACTGTTACAACATTCCAATTTAAAAATGGGCAAAAGATCTGAATTGACATTTCTCCAAAAAGATATTCAGATGAAAAATAAGCACATGAATAGATGCTAACATAGTTAGTAATTAGGTAGATGCAAAACAAAGCCATAATGAGATATCACTGCATCTAGGATGGCTAGAATCAAATGCAGAAAATAAAAAGTGTTGGGAAGGATATGGAGAAAATGAAACCCTCACACATTGCCAGTGGGAATGTAAAAGGGTGCAGCCTCTGTGGAAACAGTTTGGTAGTTCCTAAAAAAATTAAACATAGAGTTACTACATGACCCAGCAATTCCTCTTCTAAGTACCTACCCAAGGGAAATGGAAACGAATGTCCACACAGACTTGTACATAAATGTTTATATCAGCATTATTTAAAATACACAAAACATAGAAACAACCAAAACATCCATCAACTGATGAATGGACAGACAAACTGTGGTATATTTAGGAATGGAATGCTAATCAGCAATAAGAGGAATGAACTATTGATACATGCAACGACATGGATGAATCTCAAAATAATCATGCTAGGTGAGAGAGGTCAGAGCCAAAGGACCACTCATGATTCTGTCTGTTCGAACTGTCCTGAGAAGGCAAATCTGTAGAACCAGGAAGTGGTTGCCTGGGGCTGGAGCAGGAATGGGAAATGACTGCAAATGGATACATGGGATCTCTTTAGGGTAATGGAAATGTTCTGAAACTTGATTGCGCTGATGGTAGCACTACTCTGTAAATTTGCTAAAAATAATTTAATTGTACACTTAAAATGGGTGAATTTTCTGGTATATATCAATAAAGGGGTGTGTGTGTGTGTGTGTGTGTTTAAAAAGCTAGGCTACGGAATCTGAGGTTGTGCTAATTCTTTTTTTTTTTTTTTTTTTTTAAGACAGAGTCTCCCTCTGTTGCCCAGGTTGGAGTGCAGTGGTGTGATCTTGGCTCAACGCAACCTCGTCTCCCAGGTTCAAGCGATTCTTCTGCCTCAGCCTCCCGAGCAGCTGGGACTACAGGCACATACCACCTCAGCCTCCGAGCAGCAGGGACTACAGGCACACACCACCACACCTGGCTAATTTTTGTTGTTGTTTTTTTTTTTTTTTGGAGACTGAGTGCAATCCCGGCTCACTGCAACTTTTGCCTCCCAGGTTCAAGCAATTCTCCTGCCTCAGCCTCCCGAGTAGCTGGAATTACAGGCACATGCCTCCACACCCAGCGAATTTTGTATATTTAGCAGAGACGGGGTTTCACCATGTTAGTCAGGCTGATCTCAAACTCCCGACCTCTGGTGATCTGCCCACCTTGGCCTCCCAAAGTGCTGGGATTACAGGCGTGAGCCACCATGCCCGGCCAGCAAAGCCCTTCTCTTAACGAGTGTGCTGTTTTGCCTCCCTTTACTCTTCAGGGCAACTGAAACTTCAGGAATATGTGACCTGGCCAAGGTTGAATAGCTAGGAAGTAGAAATGCTTGATCTCAGGTTATTAGAATTGTGTTATGGCTAACATCCCACCGAATAATCAGTTGTAAACAGAAAGTTTTAGACAAATGCACAGTTTTAAAAAAAATAAAACAGACTTTGGAAATATACAGGGGTTATAATTTAGATTTTGGAAATATCCAGGTGTTATAACTTAGCTTGTTTACATCATTGGCCAGATGATAACGGGCTTCTTCATAGTTTTTCTTAGCTATATAGAGAAGTCCCAGGTTCCGATGCAGTAAAGAGTGGGTGGCATTACTACAGTCAGTTGATTTGAGGACTGTCCACTGGGCTTGGAATAGATATTCTTCAGCCTGAACGATTCGGCCCAGACCTGCCCAAAAGCAGAAAAGAAGGTTATAATTCCTATCTGGGTCAAAGAACACAAGAGGAAATATGAGTCATTACCCATTCACTCATGTATTCATTGACTCAAGTATTTATTGACATACAAAAACTCTCACAGGAATGTTCATAGCAGCTTATTTGGAAGAGTCAAAAAAAAACCAGAAACAATGTAAATGTCCATCAGCTGATGAGTGGATGAACAAAAGGAGGCATCTCCATCTCCATCTCCATCTCCATGAGTGGAATATTAGTCATAAGAAGGAATGAAGTAGTGATGCCTGCTATAATGTGGGTGAACTTTGAAAACACTACACTAAGTGAAAGAAACCAGACACCAAAGGCCACATATTATGTGATTCCATTTATATGAAATGTCCAGAACAGGCAAATCCATAGAGACGGAAAGTAGACTAGTGGTGGCCAAGCAACCACAGGGGGTCCAATGCAAGGGAGGCACTAAGAGGGAGTAACTGCTGACAATTGCAGGCTTTCTTTCAGGAGTGATGAAAATGTTGTGGAATTAGATCATGGTGACTGTTGCACAACCTACAGAATGTGCTAAAACCACTGGATTGTTTATTTATTTATTTATTTATTTATTTATTGACAGAGTCTCACTTTGTTACCCAGACCGGAGTGTAGTGGCACGATCTCGGCTCACTACAACCTCTGCCTCTAGGGTTCAAGTGATTCTTATGCCTCAGCCTCCCAAGTAGCTGGGACTGCAGGCATGCACCACCACGCCGGGCTAATTTTTGTATTTTTAGTAGAGACAGGGTTTCACCATGTTTGCCAGGCTGGTCTCAAACCCCTGACATCAGGTGATCCACCCGCCTTGACCTCCCAAAGTGCTGGGAACATAGGTGTGAGACACTGCGTCTGGCCTGAATTGTTCTTTAAAAGAGTGAATTTTATGATATGTGAATTATATCTCAATTGTGAAATATATATATGCATATTTAATACCCTTTATTTGCCAGGTCTTGTGTTGAGTGAATGGGGATTCAACGTGCAACATGAAAACAAATATATTTACAATATAGTATAATTGCAGTAGAAACACAAGCTTTGGAAGTGTCAGAGGATAGGAAATGTTTAATTCTACAGATGAGATGAGAGTGACACTGCAGCAGAGTCTGAGCTGGGTTTTGAGGATGAAAAGAAGTTTTCCAGGTAGATAAGGCAGGGAGAGCATCCCAGGCAGAAGTAACAGCATGTGCAATGTCACAGAAATATGAAATAATATGTTATGTTCATAGAACTATACAGAGTCATAGCTGCAGGGATTTGGTTCCAGAACCCCCATCAGATACCTAAATATAAGGATGCTCAAGGCTCTAATATAAAGTTGTGCAGTATTGCACATAACCTATGCACATCATTCCTCATACTTTAAATCATCTCTAAATTACTTATAATACCTAATACAATGTAAATGCTATGTAAATAGTTGTTCTACTATATCATTTGTCTTTTTTAAGTTTAAATTTTTTCTTTTTTTGTTTATAAGCCCACAAGTAACATCATGTATTGTTTTTATTTGTATCATTTTTAATCATTGTGTTATTTTTAAAAATATTTTTGACCCATGGTTGCTTGAATGGGCAGATGCAGAAACTGCAAATATGGAGGGCCAACTGTATTGGCCTGTGATGCTGGAGCACAAATTGTGAAGGACAGAGTGGCAGAAAATGACGCTACGGTGGTAGGCAGGGGGCAAGTCATGGAGGGCTTAGTGAGTTATGCCAAGGAACTTGATGCATGTGGATAAAAACTAGAGGATTTTCAAAAAGGGCGAGAGAATCGGATTTAAATTTAGAAAGTTCCTCTGGAACCAATGTGGAGGAGGGATCAGAAGGGAGGAATAAAGGTAGAAGATTCACTGGAAGATGTCTGAAACAGTTTGGGCAAGCACGCTTAAGAGCCTGAAACAAGACAGTGAAGGAAGTAGGAGGCAATCCAAAAGAGACAGGAAGTAGAACGGACAACACACGGTTACTAAGTAATGTGGAAGGTAAGAGAAAGGAAAGCCACCTTTATTGTTAATATTCAGATACTCTTGACACTTAAAGCTTTTTGTTTATTACCTATCATCTTTACACATACAGAGGCCTGCCTACCTGCTTGGCTCCTAGGGAAATGTGTCGGAACTGAATAGAAAGCCACTACGTCAGCATGCTGCAGGGCAGGAGGTGTGCTCTGGGGGTGAAGCATTGGTGTGACAGCTGCTGCAGCAGAAACCACACCAATGAAGGGTCAGGAGATAAGGACATGAACCCCTCATAAGCCAACCCTCTTCTCCTCTGTGTCCTTCCTGTCAGGCCTAGTTCATATGTAAGCATGCTTTTATTCTAGTTGTAACCCTACATCACTGAATAAAAGGAAAAGAGATGAAGAGGAAGCAGTCTACAAGAAGAACCAAGTAACTTTACCTGATAGAAGGTCAAAGGGCAAACTAAAATGGGAAACTACTAGATTAGGAGTTCGAGGCCTAGTCCCTGATCCTGGCTCATGTGAACATGGCTAGTCACATCTTCCCTCCAGGCTTTGTCTATAAAATATGAGGTTTAGACTGAAGTCCTCTCAAATTTGAAGAAGCAAATGACTCTTAACTAAGATTGTTTAGATGGGAAAAAAAAGGGTATAGGGCATTGACAGATATTGGAAATTTAAAATTTTCAACATCCAGTTCTCACTCAAGGAGGCAATGCCAAAGAAGGAAGACTCCAAGGCCCAGCTGAACCAGCAGCTAAACAAGCATCAGTCCTAAAGGAAAAGGCATACTTGGGAGAATAAACTGTGAGACTAGAGAGAGAGAGTAAGGTGAGAAGAATGGACTGCTACTAGCCCATGAGATTACAGTCAGAACTAAGCTTGTGACCAGTGAGTGTGTAAGTTCAGGCCTGCCTCTTATGGACAATGCCTGCCTGGAGAGGCATAGGGTGAAGTGGAGGTGGTGAAGACATAAAGGAAGTGATACTATCCCTTAGGGTGATTTTAATAGTTCATGGAATTGAGAAAGGACAGCCACTTACAGACCAGTGGTACTTGTCTGAAGGGTGAGGCCACAGGCTTACACTGCGTTAATGGCAGATCTGGGACATATTATGGGGGAAGATTTTGCAGGACTTGGTGATGAAAGTGAAGGAATGCAGCATACAGCGGTCACAGCTGAGTCAAAGGCTGTGGCTGTGAGGTGCCCAGGGGAAGAAAAGGGAATCTGCACTTACTGAAGACCTGTTATTTGCCCAACATTGTGCTAGTCCCTTTGCATCTGTGGTCTAAGTCTGCCAACAGCCCTGTGAAATAATTATCAGATGAGGAATTCAAAGAGGAGGCAACTTCATTCATTCATTCAACCAACCATATATTCACCTAATTGATTGATTATCACAATGTGTGACGCTCAATGCACACTGAGACATGATCCCTGACTCCAAGAAGCTTAAAATCAAGTGAAGTAGGCATACAATAAATAGACAAAACATGAGTGCTGTGAAGGAAATGAACAGAACACAGTAACCAAAATCCTAGCTCACTGCAGCCTCCATCTCCTGGGCTCAAGCAATCCTCCCACCTCAGCCTCCCAAATAGCTGGGACTACTACAAGTGCATGCCACCATGCCCACCTAATTTCTTTTCTTTTTTTTTTTTTTAGAGATGAGGTCTTGCTATGTTGCCCAGGCTGATCTTGAATGCCTGGGCTCAAGAGATCCTCCCATTTTGACCTCCCGAAGTGCTGAAATTACAGGTGTGAGTCACCACACCTGGCCAGTTGAAGCAGACACCTGAAGGATGGTCAAAAGCCAGCCATGTATGAGAAAGGAAAGAGCATCCCAGGCAGAAGGAGATATATGTGAAAGCTCTGAGTGAGGAAGAGCTTGGTGCCTACGATCACCCAGCCAGTAAAGAAAGAGCTGATATTTGAACCCAGGCTCTCCTGCTTCCAAAGCGCTGGTAACAGTGGGAGAAGATGAGTAGGTGGCTCCTCCTTGAAGTGTTACTGAAAATGTCATTTCTAGTTGATTAAAATTTCAAAGTTTTACTAAAAAGGAAAAATAAAGCTGAATATCTGTTATCTGTCCACTCCAGTCTGAAGGAATCTCTAAGATGGGAAAGAAACATGTATACAGGAAAGTGATTTCTTTAGACTTCCAAAAAGGTTAGCAAGGTTTTAAACCAATGGCTGTGAAGTTACAGTGAAATCTTCCATTTAGACAGCACTTTCCAGACTTCAAAGCACTTTCATGGTCATTACACTCATTTCGTCCTTAAAATAATCCTGTTAAGAGAACTCAGATTCAACACATACTTACACAGTGCTCACTAGGTTTCAGGTACTGTGAAATTATTTTTTTAGTACCTTCTCTGTGCTAAGTACTGGGCTGAGCATGAAGACATCCGTGATGAGTAAGAACAGACACAGATCCAGTTCTCCCTGAGCTTACAGTCTACTGGAGCAGGGAGACAATTAAATAATCTCATCAATGAATACAATTATTAATGGAGTAAGTGCTCAGAAGAAAGGAATAGGTCTTTAAATGAGTATATTAAAAAAGAGACCCAGCTCGGTGCGGTGGGTCACACCTGTAATCCCAGCACTTTGGGAGGCTGAGGTGGGTGGATCATTTGAAGTCAGGAGTTCAAGACCAGCCTGGGCAACATAGTGAAACCCTATCTCTACCAAAAATACAAAAAATAGCTGGGCATGGTGGCGTGTGCCTGTAGTCCCAGCTACTTGGGAGGCTGAGGCAGGAGAATCACTTGCTCCTGGGAGGCAGAGGTTACAGTGAGCAAGTCAGGCCATTGTACTCCAGCCTGTACAACAGACTGGGACTCTGTCTTAAAAAAAAAAAAAAAAAGGGAGACCCAACCTGGTCTGGAGCCCTGGGAAAGCTTCTAGACAAGGCGGTAGTCACCCTTGAGCTGAAACCTGAAAGATGATGAGGAGTTAATTCGGTGAAGGGAAGAGGAGGAGAAGCAGAGAGAGTGGCTACAGAAAAGCCTTTCCGAACAAAGAAATCATCATGCTTCTGAGGAACTGAGAGAAGGCTGGTCAGTGTAACCGGAAAGGAGGGAGAAAAGAATCCAAGAGAGACAAGGTGATAGAACTGATGTGGGAGAACCTGCTAAGGGCTAGATCAAGCACAGCCTCATGGGTTGCTTTAGAAATATGATCTTTATTCAGGGAGTGATGGGTCACATTTCTGTATGCAAACAAGATTGGAGGGAGGCCAGAGAAGATGTGGGGAGACCAGTTAGTAGGCAGTGGTCTAGATGAGAGATGATGAGACTTGGGCTAGGGTGAGTTTTCCAGAATCCCATAGCTAGCCAGTATCAGAGATAAACAGAACCTGGGCTATATTTTCTTGTCCAGTGCTTTTCTCATTAGTTTGGAGGAAAGACAGTCTGGAATGGGGTGTCAGACCTGAGCAGGGTAAGCAGGGCATTCCTGCAGGCAAACAGCCTGGTATCGGGGGTCAGAACCCCCACAAATGAGAAGGGATCCACACAGCAGAGGCAGCCTGGAATGGGGAGTCAGAGGCCATGGAGGGGGAGAAGGTATCTGTAAGGTGGAAAGGATGGAGTTAGAGAGCAGGGATTTGTTCATACAGGGGAACTGATTAACATATAAATAAACTAATGAAAGTGAAAGCTGTCAGCAAAGAGAGTTGCAATTACGGAATGGGAGTAAATCAGATTGAACCCTGTGGTGCTGTATTAGATCTGGATCAAACAGTATAGACTAGTGGTCATACAGATATTGATGTAGATATATAGATATAGGCCAGACACGGTGGCTCACACCTGTAATCCCAGCACTTTGGGAAGCTGAGGCAGGTGGATCACTTGAGGCCAGGAGTTCAAGATCAGCCTGGCCAACATGATGAAACCCCGTCTCTATTACAAATACAAAAATTAGCCAGGCATGGTGGTGTGCACCTGTAGTCCCAGCTACTTGGGAGACTGAGGCAGAAGAACTGCTTGAACCAGGGAGGGGGAAGCTGCAGTGAGCTCAGATTGCGCCACTGCACTCTAGCCTGGGTGACAGAGTGAGACTCGGTCCCCGCCCCCCCCAAAAAAAGATATATACATATAGAAATAAATACAGATGTAATGTGTGTATACATACACCCATTATTATATGTAAACTTACTCCCTAACTCCACTGAGAAGGCCTGGGAGCAGTAACACCCCAATGGCATGAGTACATCTAGTGCACAGCTTTTGGCTTCTGAATTTCACTTTCCACTGAAAGAAATCAGGGCTCTTTAGAGGTATGTTCCAGAAAGCAGGAAAGTGAGCAAAGAACAAATGGGGTTGTATCTAGGAGATGTAGAAGCCAGCTTGAGTGGGAGCTGTCACTGGTCAAATCAGGGACGGTTTGAGCATCAAATTAATGATAGTAATGGATTTAAGCCCACTGAATAAAGAGGCAATACTGATATAAATAACTAAATAAATATGCTGAAAATTTGATGACGAATGGAATATTTATATAGTTTCAACGGACCTCTCCAAGAGATGAAAATTAAGGTTATTAATTACAGAAGGGGGAAAGAGTAACATTACAGGGAGGAAGCCTGGCAGACACCATCCTAATAACGTAATTAAAATGAACATCATCAGTAATGAAAAAAAAATGAAAACATGCCAATTTATAGAATGGGATGAGAACAGAGCATCACCTCTGTACTATTTTTGCCAAAAATCCATAACCTGAGCCCCATCATTAGGAAATATCAGACAAACCCAAACTGAGAGATGTTTTATACAATTGGCCTGTAACTTTTAAAAGTGTCAAGGTCATAAAAGTCAATAAAAGGTTAAGAAACTATTCCAGAGTTTTGTTGCCAACACATGGCAACAAAATGAAAAGTGTGATCCTGAACTGTATCCTTTTGCTATAAAGATGTTATTGGGAAAATCTGAGAAACTTGCATAGGGTCTTCTTAGATGACAGGGTCCCCTTGTGTGGTTCCCACAAAGACATTTTCCTTCCTAACCAGAATACAATCTATCTCATTTACTAAGGGGACACTGAAGTATTCTAATGATAGGGAACCAGGAAGGCAACTTACTCTCAGAGAACTTAGGGGATAAAAGTTCTTTATACTGTACTTAATTTTAACAGTTTTACTTTTAAAAAAGTATTTTCTTAAATGGTGGCTATTAAAACATATGAAGCATTTTTTAAACGGTAGCTATTAAAATATATGAAGTCGTAGCACAGTGCCTAAAACACCGCATTGCTCAAAATATCAATTCCTCTCAAAATGCCAGTTTTCCTTTTGTAGTAGCCACCACGTAGGGTGTCTGCTAAGTCTGCTCCATACTCTCAGAATTGCCTCTCCCATCTATAGGGGTAGGTTCCTATATTTCTGAACTATGTGACTCTGATCCCAGGGAACAAAGGTGGATCCCACACTCAAGCTATGTCAACAAAATTCTGTCTTCTACGAATTTGTAATTGGAAATCAGAAGCTAATTAGTTTCTACTGCCTACCTTGAACCGAGAAAACATGTAAATTGAAAAACGCCATCTGACATTTTGGGGTAGCTGTCTTCTACAGTGAGCATAGGGTAGACAAATCTGGTCTGCAGAGAGGGAAAATAGCAAAGCAGACACCCAGAGAGAAGTAGAGACAGGAGACAAGGCCCAAGAGAGAGAATGAAAGACACCAGCCTTGGTTCCTTACAGCATTCCAATTCTAGTCCCTCATGAAGCCTCAGCTCCCGTAGGATACTACAGTACCCTCACAAAGTTCCTCCTTTATGTGCAGGCCAGCTTGAGTGGATTTCTGCCAGTTGTAGACAAAAGTCTGTGACATCTCCTTCCCTACCTTGTGCTAAACTTTTACAGCAACCCTGCTCCTTCTACAATAGGTGTCTTAGTGCCACTGTCAAGGGTGACTCTTCGATCATTGGTGTGACCCAAACATAGCACCACTTAAGGGATCCAGGGATCTCAAGTCGGTTTCACTCACCAAGGCTGGCCTCAGCCAACAGCAGGTAAGCAGGCACAAGCTCTACAGAGCTCAGGCCGTACAGGTTCACGCGGAAGCGAAGGGAATGCAAAGCTGCTGGTACAGCATCTTCGTGTTTCCCTTCAAAGAGGTATTTCTGGGCTACGGTGTAGCAGAATTCAATCAAATACTTCTGTGGAAGAGAGAAACAGACTATCTGAGACAGTCTAAAGTTAAAGGCAGAGGTGGATGTAGATGGCCCTGGGGATAAGGCCAACACCTAATGACCCAGTTAAGGGCACATAGTGAGCCTCCCTGTATTAGAGTGGATGTGAAGCCCCACATAAGTGATATAAGAAGGTAAACTCTGGACTATGAGTTCCTTAAGGCCCAGGAACATGTGTCTTTTTATCTTAGTTCAGTGCTTGACATAGATGAACATTCCATATAGAGTTATCAGATGAATAAATGAGTATTATTCTTATAGTTCTAATACAACTTTACTTTAGCAAAGCTAGCATGTCTCAGGATAATCGGAAACTTTCTGCCTTCATAGTTGAGTTAATTTTGAGAGAAACATCTCATTTTCCCTTCCAGAATTATCCTGTTTAGCTAACATCACAAAAAATTTTAACTCTGCATTGTTCTAAGGCCACTATCAAAGTGTCATAACACTAAAATGGATGGATCTTATGTCTAGGGATTTATGGCTTATAATAAGGCGCTAATTTTTTAGAGTGATTGAGATGCTCAATACTCAGTAATACTCAACATTATACATAATAGTGGCAAGTTTTGCTAACCTCCTTTATTTATTCAGTAGTATATCCATACATCATTCTTAACCCTCCTACGACATGGCCAGGCTCTTGGCATCTGTGGATGTTATGGGCTCAACTGTGTCCCCCGCCAAAATTCATGTGTTGAAGCCCTAACCTGCAGTCTGTCACAGTGTGACTATAATTGGAGCTAGGGCCTGTAGAAAGGTGATTAAGTTAGAATGAGGCCATTAGGGTAGGCTCTAATCTAATCTGACTTGTACCTTTATAAAAAGAGGAAATTGGACACACAAAGAGATACCAGGGATGCTTGCACACAAAGGACCACGTGAAGATACCGCAGGAAGGCAGCCATCTGCAAGCCAGGAAGAGAGGCCTCAGAAGAAACCAAACCTGCTGACCCCTTGATCTTGGACTTCCCAGCCTCCAGAGCTGTGAGGAAATAAATGTATGCTGTTTGAGCCACCCAGTTTGTGGTATTTGGTTGTGCACTAGCAGACTAATACAGTGAGTATTTAGTAAATGTGGAAAACAACAGACTGAATGGTACTGAGGACTTAAAAAGATATAAAACAAAGTCTCTGCCCTCAGTGAAGTTACAATTTAGTGATCTCAACACCGTTCGACCCTTGTCTTGGGCAGCTTCACCGCACCTACGACTTAACCTTGGAAAGTGCTGTAGGCCCTACCTGCCGCTGCTGCAGCTGCTGCAGGCCATGCTGCCGTTCTTCCTCTGAATTGTAGAAGGGCATAGAAGTGCGCAGTGGAATCAAGAGCTGACATATTTTCTCATGGATGCTGTCCCAGTCAGCTTTCTGATGTACCACCCCACTGACAACAGAAACATAGACTTCATGATCTTTATATCTGGCATGACTTAAGATTGCATTAACCCTCCTACTGACCTATCCCTAGACACCAGAAAAGTAAGCCAAACACAAACCAGGCAGGGAGCTCAAAGCCATTTCTGAGACTCAAATCTCTTTTTTTTTTTCATGTGGTTATTTGATGGTGTATAAACTGTGTTGGGATTGGAGGGCATATTGTTTCTGCAGGCACACATTCACATTCTGAAGTCACACAGGGATACTGGCATGCAACTGCTCATAGTGTTCTCTTATAATCTCTCTTATTTCTGCAAGGTTGGTAGTAATGTCTTCACTTTCATTTCTGATTTTAGTAATCTGAATCTTCTTTTCTAGGCCAGTCAACCTAGCTAAAGGTTTGTCAATTTTGTTGGTCTTTTCAAGGAGCCAATTTTTGGTCTCATTGATTCTCTCTGTAGTTTCTTTATTCTCTGTTTTATCTCTGCTATAATCTTTAATTTTCCTTTCTTCTGCTAGCTTGTGTCTATACCCAACACAGGGCTGTACATAAAGGAGTTTATAAATATGTTTTCATTTGCTCTTCTTTTTCTAGTTTCTTAAGATGAAATGCTAGGTTACTGATTTGAGATCTTTTTAATGTAATGTATATTAGTATAAATTCATATGAGTACTAAATTCATACAGTACCCTCTGAGTACTGCTTTGCCAGCATCTAAATTTTAGTATGTTGTTTTTGTTTTCATTTATCTCAAAGCATTTTCTAACTTCCCTTGTAATTTCTTCTGTGACTCATTGGTTAAGAGTGTGTTATTTCTACATATTTGTAAATTTACCAATTTTCCTTCTGTTATTGACTACTAATTTCATTCCATGTAGGTGGAGAACATACTCTGTATGAAATCAATCCTTATAAATTTATTGAGATTTACTTTATGGTCTAACATAGGGTCTATCCTGAAGAATGTTCTATATGCACTACAGAAGAATAGGCATTCTGCTGTTATTGAATGGTGTTCCATAGATATGTTAGGTCTAGTTGGTTTATAGTATGGTTCAAGTCTGATATTTCCTTGCTAATCTGTCTAATTGTTCTATGCATTACTGAAAGTGGGATATTTGATCTTCTATCTAGTTGTTCTATTCATTACTAAGAGTGGGATATTGGATCTCTCATCTAGTTCTGTTCATCACTGAAGGTAGGATATTGAAGTCTCCAACTATTATTATTAAATTGTCTATTTTTCTCTCTAATTTTGTCTGTTTTTGCTTCATGTATTTTGAGGCTCTGTTGTTAGATGCATACAATTATGAGTTTTTGCATTTCTATTGCTTATTACACATTTTCACTTAAATGTGAGTTAACTGTTTGATTCCATTTATACATATTTCAAAACAGGTAACAATAATCTAGAGGAGGGGTCAGAAAAGTTTTTCTGTAAAGGGTCAGATAAATATTTCAGGTTTGAGAGCTATAGGGTCTCTGTTGCAACTACTCAACTCTGCTGTTGTAGCACAAAAGCAGCCACAGACAATATACAGCCATGTTCAAGCACCTTCTTGGACAACAGAAATGCAATTGAAGTATTTTCTTTATAAGTTGTGACTGCTACCAAAGAAATAACAGAAACCATTTAAAAATGTTTTTGGGGAGGTAGAGAATTATTATAAACAGATCAATAAAAGCACTTAGCCAGGATATAGCTGAGTTCCACAGGGAATTTATCAAGTGGGGCTTGTAAGCAATGGAAATGTTAACTTAGATGCCTGAACTTTTGTTCCACTGAGAGCAACTGACATATTTTGCCTTTCTAAACAAAGTGAGCTTTATTTATATATTTGCGGGCTCCCTGCTTATTGATCTGTCCCACTCGTAACACAGGGTCAGGGATAAAGTAGGAATGGATAAATGCTTTCAATTGGGGCTCACGATTAAGTAGCTTGTGAGCCAGACATGTTTTATTCGGCTATTATCATGTTTTTTTAAGCTGAATTTGTATGTCTTTAGGCAGGGCATTCATTCTACAATTCACCACTGATCCTATAGCTTCCTATTATTGAATACCACTTCACTGTTTGTTAGTAATCTGCAACATTTTTTGCAACAATTTTTCCTTTTGTTTGACATATGGAGCACAAACTTAAATGCCTTCACTGGCCAGGAGGAAAAAACAAACGGTGAAGTGGTATTCAAGAACAGGAAGCAACAGTATTTGTAGTGAATCACAGAATGTATGCCCTGACTAAAGACATTTAAATTCATGCAAACCTATGATACTGAAGTCTCTTTTACCTGTCACCAATGTTTTAGTATATACTTCCATAAAATTACCTTTTCTTAAAAATGTTCTAATGTCCTGTAATCCCAGCACTTTGGGAGGCCGAGGAGGGCGGATCACAAGGTCAGGAATTCCAGACCAGCCTGACCAATATGGTGAAACACCATCTCTACTAAAAATACAAAAAAATTAGCCAGGCATGGTGGCGCATCCCTGTAATCCCAGCTACTTGGGAGGCTGAGGCAAAAGAATTGCTTGAACCTGGGAGTTGGAGGTTGCAGTGAGCTGAGATCGTGCCACTGCGCTGCAGCCTGGGCGACAGAGCAAGACTCTGTCACAAAAAAATAATAAAAAAATAAAAGTTCTACTGTGTCTCTAAGTAAATAAAAATGTGCTATTCTCTGAGAATGGTTGTAACCCACTATAGAGCAATATGCACAAGATTACACACAATATATAAAATAAATGTATTCAGAGAAAGGAAGGAAATTCATCAAAATTTCAGGTTATTAATCTCTCGGTTGTGGGATTATGGATTATTTTTCTTCTTTATTTTTTCTATTTTCAGGTTTTCTGCAGTGAGCATGAACTGCATTTATAATCAGGAAAAAAATTCTTTTACAGAAAAAAACTTTCACAAATTCAAACTGACTTTCTTGCTCCTTAAACTTGGGATGATGAAAAAGAACATTTACTGTGTGCCAATGTGGTTCCAGGCAGGGTACTAGGTGCTTTACATTCAACCATCAAAACCTACAGAACAACGACCTCAGTTTTGTTTTATCAAAAATCTTGAAAACTCCAAGACACAAAGACATAGAAATCTGGAGAAAAGGAAGCAAAAAAACAAAAGGAGAAGGTCTTAAAGAGAATTAAAAGCAAGTAAAATAAGTAAAAGAAAAAAAATAGAAGGGCATAGAAGATGATAATTCATACATGCATTCATCAGATATTAGTGCCAACTATTTCTTTCTTTTTTTCATGTTTTTATTTTTTATTTTTTGGCCCAAGGAATAAAAGCACAAATGCCAACGATTTCAAGACACTTTGCTAGAGACTACGGGGCATACAATGACAGGTCAGACATAGATCAAAAGTTAGCATACTTGATAGTCCCTCTGTACACATTTAACGTAGTATCTAGCATTAATGGAGCATAACAAAATTGAAATAACACACTCACCAACAATTAAAATGAAGGGAAATATGAGATGAGTCATCTGAGAGATACAGAGTACTGTAAAGTCAGTTCAGAGGAAGAAGGAATTACTTCCGGCTGGAGGGATAAAGAGGACAGGGGTGTTTTAAGGAAAAAGTCAGTGCTCACACCAGGCAAAAGGGTTGAATCTTTCCCAAGCCTGAGTGGCAGGTTTTACTCACGGCTGTTTACTGGTCATCTCTCCAGGGGTGACCCAAAGGCCTCTCAAACTCTATGCCCACAACCAAATCTGACGCCCACCATCTTTTCCCCCTGTGTTCCTTGCCCAAGTTAATGGGTTTATTATCCATTTAGTTTTATTCAACAGATGTTCATTGAGTGTCTGGTATGTGTGGGCACTGGGCCTAGTAAAAGACATAGACATCAGATAAGCAAACACAAAAATATAAAAGTACAGAAAAAGCAAAGAAAAGTGGTACTGTGAGTGAGAAAAGTATGACAGCGAGTTGAGACTGGGTTTAGACCTCTTTGAAGAAACGACATTTAAACTGAGAACTGAAGGATGAAAGAGAGCCAGGAAGGCTTGTAGTTGAAGGGGAGGTTCCTAGCAGAGAGAACAGTCCGGGAAAAGAAACAGAGGGAAGAAAGGACTTAGCAAATTAGAACTTCAGTTCTCTATAACTACAGCAAAGAAAAAAATGGGGTGAGTGCGGTGGTAAGTAAAGGTAGAGAAATAGCCAGGGCCTTGTATTTTCTGTTACAAATTCTGAATTATATTCTAAATGCAATGAAGCCACCAAAGAGGAGATAGCAATGAAAACACAGATGCCATCCCTACCGTTGTGGGGCATACGCCTAATGAAGGAAATAAATAAATGATTTCAGTCCATGTTCTAAGTGTTAGGATAGGGAACATACTCAGTGCTTTCAGAGCACTGAGGAAGGACACCTAGGCCAGTATGAGAAGGTACTGTAACAGCTTCTTAATTTGTTACGCAGCCGGCAGTGTCTACCTTCCTCTGTATCTTCCACACTGCAGCCCATCCTCTTTCGTTAACACAAATGAGAGTATGTCAGCTCAAAACCATCCATGGTTTCCCAGGGGATAAATTCCAAACCCTTGATCTCATGTCACTGTCTGGCCCTAACCTTTATCTTCTTGGTTTAAACTTCTACTACCTATCACAATGATATTCCAACTTTTTTTTTTTTTTTTTTTTTGAGACAGAGTTTCACTCTTGTTGCCCAAGCTGGAGTGCAATGGAGTGATCTTGGCTCACTGCAACCTCCGCCTCCCGGGTTCAAGCAATTCTCCTGCCTCAGCCTCCCGAGTAGCTGGGATTACAGGTGTGTGCCACCACACCTGGCTAATTTTGACTCAACCTATAGTAAGAAATACGTTTTCCCTGTACACACACCCACATAAAACACTAAGACAAAAGTTTCAAGAAACAGTTCAGGTAGGATTAACCTGATACGTTCTACTCATTCTATGCTCTTCTTTGTTGTTGTTGTTTTCTCTAAATGGTGGTTGTGACTTATTCATAAACTGCTAAAGGGCCCTGGCCTGCAGTTTCAAAATCACCGACTGCTCCCTCCACTACTATGTTCTCCACTCAGCTGTTAGCAAACTCTCTTCTTTTGCCATTTGCCCTAGCAGTCCCGGATGCCAGGAATGCCCTATCCTTCTTCACTACTGCTGTACACAGCAGGTTCTGACTGTCCTCTCAAAACGCAGCTCAAATGTTTCTTCCATAGAGAAAGCTTTCCACACACTGCCCCATTCACTATCATCTCACTCTCCTCGCCCAGGCTGGAGTGCAGTGGCGCTATCTCCACTCACTGCGAACTCCGCCTCCCGGGTTCAAGCGATTCTTCCGCCTTAGCCTCCGGAGTAGCTGAGATTACAGGCGCCCAGCACCACTCCCAGCTAATTTTTGTATTTTTAGTAGAGACAGGGTTTCACCACGTTGGCCAGGCTGGTCTCGAACTTCTGACCTCAGGTAATCCACCCACCTCGGCCTCCCAAAGTGCTGGGATTACAAGCGTGAGCCACCACGCCCGGCCTGTTTCTTTACTGATTTGTCTCCCACATTAGAATGTTAGATCTTTGAAGGAACTGATCTACCGAGCTACCAAAGTAACTTCAGCACCTAAAATAGTGCGTAACACATAGTAGGCCTTCAGAAAACATGAATGACGAATGAGTAAGTGGGAGATGAGGCAGATGAGGCCACGGGAGTCTTAGGGGCCTGTCTTAAAGCCCCTGTTTTTCAGGCATCCCTTGCAGAGTCAGGGGCCACGGCTAACGCAAGATACCCAAGCCAGACCCAGGAATGGGAGAGAGGGAGGGAGTTAAAGCGCCCAGGTGCCACGTTTCAGGGCCTACCAGTAATAAGTGACTGTGCAGGCCGCGCAGACCCGCTCAGCTGGGGCTTCGCACACCTCACAGCAGAGCCTGCGCCCCTTGGGGACCGCCAGTGGATAGATCACATTCATGTTGCAGCCAGAGATGCTGGTCTCTAAGACGGTTGCCCGGCGAGGATACGCTGAACCCCGGCGTCACGTGACAATCGCGGGCCCGCGCACTTGGCAGCATTTCGAGGGCAGAGGGCGGTGGGACGTGACTCGACTAACATTTGGGTCTATCGCTGAAGCTGAAAAAGGGAAAGAAAGAAATAAAAAGAAGCACAAAACCCACAAGTCCTACGGGTCAAATGGCCGAGAAACGACTCCCAAGGAGTCCAAGTCCATGAAGGCCCGTACAGTGGCCGGTAAGGGTCAAACATGGCCAGTTCTTCACCCAGGCTAGGAAACGAACGTGAAGGAGCGTGACCCTACCAGATGCCCACGCAGCCGGGGATCCCCCTCGTTGCAGTGTCACTTTCGCTGGGCTCTGGGGCAGAACAACTACGCATTTCCAGATTTGGCGAGATCGGGACCTAGTGTCAAAACGAGGGTAGTGAACCGCCCGCTCACTGCGGCCCGGCGTTTACACCAGGTAGGGGAAAAGGGGCGTGGCGCGTCTGCCGCGGAGCGTGCGCAGGCGCCGGCCGCTGCGGGGCAGATGGCGGAAATGGACCCGGTAGCCGAGTTCCCCCAACCTCCCGGTGCTGCGCGCTGGGCTGAGGTTATGGCTCGCTTCGCGGCCAGGCTGGGCGCGCAGGGCCGGCGGGTGGTGTTGGTCACGTCAGGCGGCACCAAGGTCCCACTGGAAGCGCGGCCGGTGCGCTTCTTGGACAACTTCAGCAGCGGGCGGCGTGGTGCAACCTCGGCCGAGGTCTTCCTAGCCGCCGGCTACGGGGTCCTGTTCTTGTATCGCGCTCGCTCCGCCTTCCCCTATGCCCACCGCTTCCCACCCCAGACTTGGCTGTCCGCTCTGCGGCCTTCGGGCCCAGCCCTTTCGGGCTTGCTGAGCCTGGAGGCCGAGGAGAATGCACTTCCGGGTTTTGCTGCGGCTCTGAGATGCTACCAGGAGGCTGCGGCTGCAGGCACCTTCCTGGCGGTGGAGTTCACCACTTTGGCGGACTATTTGCATCTGTTGCAGGCTGCGGCCCAGGCACTTAATCCGCTAGGTGCGTGCCCTAGGAGTACCCTTTTTGCCTGGAAGCACAGCCTTTCTCTGCAGCCACTTATCCCCTTGCCTCTCGCTTACCCACGGATCTCAGCTGGGGAACCCGAGTTGACAAGAAGCTGATCCTATACCGTACCTCGCCGATTTGTTACACCTTGTGTTTCTCTTTGCAGGCCCTTCTGCGATGTTTTACTTGGCTGCGGCTGTGTCAGATTTCTATGTTCCTGTCTCTGAAATGCCTGAACACAAGATCCAGTCATCTGGGGGCCCACTGCAGGTGATGGGCGCTTCTCTTCCAGAGATCTAATCTCATATAACCAATCTTGGGTTAATTTCCTCTTGATCTGGAGATGGCCTTTCTGCATCTGTATTCGCTAGGCACAGGGGATACAGAGATGAATAAGACACCGCCCTCCCTCATGGACCTCACAATCTAGTGAGGGAGCTGGACACAGACATAATTACAATACAGAGTGATAAATGCTCTAGTGGAGGTATGTACAAAGTGCAGTCAGATCATGGGGCGAGTGAATCCTGGGGGAGTCGATGAAGCTTCTTGGAGGAGATGAACTGGGTTTTAAAAGATGAGCAGAGCTGAGCGCGGTGGCTCACGCCTGTAATTCCGCACTTTGGGAGGCCAAGGAGGGCGGATCGCCTGAGGTCAGGAGTCTGAGACCAGCCTGGCCAACATGGTGAAACCCGTTCCCTACTAAAAAAATACAAAAATTAGGCAGGCCTGGTGGCAGGCGCCTGTAATCCCAGCTACTCCGGAGGCTGAGGCAGAAGAATCGCCTGAACCCGGGAGGCGGAGGTTGCAGTGAGCCGAGATCGTGCCATTGCACTCCAGCCTGGGCGACGAGAGCGAGACTCCGTCTCAAAAAAACAAAAAACAAAACAAAATGAGCAGAGGGTGTACGAAATGGGAAAGGTCATTCCAAGTGGAGTATGGCACTTGGAATTTGGAAGTGGGCAGTGGGCTGTGAACCGAAGTGCTTTGGTAAGGCTGGAGAGCTGGCCGAAGAGATGGCTTGCTTTGTAGAAGACTTTGTTTTCCTTTTTTAAGGAGCTTGGACTTTTTCTTGTGGAGCTAAGGGACACATAAGTAGGAGAATGAGATAAAGTTTTTGTTTGAGAACAATATTCTGGCATCAGTATGAAAGATGAAGCCAGAGAGGGAGAAAGTGGAGTGGGTAGATTAGTTGGGGGCTATTGTAGATTAAGGAAGAAATATGGACAAGGTAGGTTGTGATTTTAGGTGATCTGACTTCTTGGAACCTTCGGGAGTTCTTAGTCATTTATTGGGTGATACAGGTAGGATTTTATTAGGAGAAACTCTTATCTGTGGAGCATTTGCCGACTTTGTAGAATAGTTGATTGAGGTCCTACGCTGCTGTAGGACCTGGAGATGAAAGCAGTGAAAAGAAACATACCCTGCCCTTGTGTTGCTTCCTCTGCAGAGGAGACAATAAATTAAGTCAAATACATACCTCATTTGGTAGTGATAAATGCTAAGGAGAAAAATAAAGTATAAATAAACAGGTATATGATCCCTATCACACTAACAGCTTTTTTTTAGGGGAAATTCTGATGATTAGCTTAGTGATTTCACACTTTTAAATCTCTGGGATCTTTAGTTTATCTCATAGTTTTTAGTTCTATCTTGAAAGTAACAAAGCAACTGAACATTACCCTGAGAAGGGATTGGGGATGAGGTACTAGGAGTTTTGGTCAAGTGAAAATAAAATCAGTTTCCTCACTGCTAAGTTGTGTTACAAGTGACTATTTTAAAATGGAATCTAAGAGCCATTCTACCAATGCAAGAAATATTTAGGCTGAGAGGTTTAAAAACCCAACTTTATTTCGGCTTCTGCCAAACATTTGTATGAACAGATTCTTTGTATCTGTTTAGTTGAGGGTTTGGTTCAAACCCTCAAAAATGGTGGTAAGGGTGGCAGAGCAGGGCAGAGCTTATTCAGAAGACATGGTTTGCCCCAGAATATGTATGGAGCCTTGAATTTAGGCATCCCTGTGAACTCTACAGAACCAAGGCTTTTTTTTTTTTTTTTTTTGAGACAAAGTCTTGCTCTGTTGCCCAGGCTGAAGTGCAGTGGCACGAATACAGCTCACTGCATCCTCAACCTCCCAGGCTCAAGTAATCCTCCCATCTCAGCCTCCTGAGTAGCTGGGACTACAGGTGGGTGCCACCATGATTGGCTAATTTTTTTATTTTTTTTTGGTAGAGACCTGGTTTTGCCATGTTGCCCAGGCTGGTCTTGAACTGGGCTCAAGCGATGCACCCACCTTGGCCTTCCAAAGTGCTGGGATTACAGGCCAAGCCACTGTGTTCCCCTAAGGCTTTTTAAACTAAGCATTTAATTGAAAAGTTTGATAGTTGAGAAATCCCACTTAAATTTGATTCCTTAGTTTCCGTAGTTTCCCATGAGATTGACCTGGTAGATAATGGCCATTGTTTGCTTATTAAGCTTTTCTTTTTCCAATACAGATAACAATGAAGATGGTGCCAAAACTGCTTTCTCCTTTGGTTAAAGATTGGGCTCCCAAAGCATTTATAATTTCCTTTAAGTTGGAGACTGACCCCGCCATTGTAATTAATCGAGCTCGGAAGGCTTTGGAAGTTTATCAGCATCAAGTGGTGGTGGCTAATATCCTTGAGTCACGACAGTCCTTTGTGTTTATTGTAACTAAAGACTCGGAAACCAAGTTATTGCTATCAGAGGAAGAAATAGAAAAAGGCATAGAGATAGAAGAGAAGATAGTGGATAATCTTCAGTCTCGACACACAGCTTTTATAGGTGACAAAAACTGAAGTAAAAAGCCCTTACAGGATCAAAAATTGTTCAGGGCTCTTAGAGATGGTGAAAACTATAATAAAACCGTGGCTTTCATATGGACAGAGAAAATGAAAGAAAGGGAAAAGGCAGTGGTATGCAGGCAAATATGGTTTGGTATTTTGTCTTTTAATGACACCTGATACACTCACCTGAATGTTACTTTGATTTTGAAATTGAACACTAGAACTGTTTCTTACCTTTAAAAAGAAGAGCTTATTGGGAATTACATATTCCTTAAAATATACATGGGGGCCTGAATATCAGCCATCTTTATACTATAAAAAGAGGATTATGGATGCATGAATGGTCATGCTTTGGTGATCAAATATTGGTTGAATGCCTATGTATGTCAGGCCCTGTGCTGAGCCATGAGGATTAAAAAGATGAATAAACATGTCTTGTTTAGGAAATGGATGTATAAAAAATTAAGTGCAATAAAGTGTGTGTCCAAAAGTTGACCCAATGGAAAGGATGTTTCGTTTTGTTTGAAATTTATCAAACATAGGAGTAGGAAAGAAGGATACCTCCCTGAAGATAGATTGTAGAATGATGAGCTTTTCACTGCATTTACTTTTTGCTTCTTATTGTAGATGCACCTCATATTAGGGTAACAGTTTACATTTCAAGTATTTTAGGACTGCTCTTCAGGTTAACTTAATATGTCCTTCCACCTGGGACCAGGCAGGGGCCACTTAGTGATCTCTGTCCTGAGGGAGGCATTACAGTGTGGTCGAGTATGGGCTAGGAGTCAACTTAGCCAGCCGTGCCACCTATTAGCTTTATAAACTTAGGCATTTGACTTAATCTCAGTGTCCGCATGCATAAAATGGGGATAATCTCTCTGCAAAGTAATGCCATTTATTGTGAGGATTAAATGAAATAGCAAACAAAAAGCATCAGTCTGGTGCCTAGCACTTGATTGACACTCACTAAATGGTTGCAATTATTGTTTTTCTCACTTAGCAAAGCAGTGTTACACCAGTGCCCTCCTTAATCTTTGAATCCTTGAGAATCTTTGAAAAACTTTGAATACATCTCTTGCTGTCCTGGGTTTTGGGTTGGGAGTGCACAAGTAGCATAGTGCAAAAAAATTCCCTAAATGATCTGTAGTATAGTCCAGGGTACAATTTGAAAAATTAGCATTAATGACTAAGGTAGAAGCAGGTACTGTGTTTCACATAAATATTTGACTTAAAATACAATTCATGGTGTTTCATGGAGTAGGGAAGGGTAGCCCCAGTGTCTGTCTGATAATAGAAGTACAATAAATTTAATTGAGAAGATTTGACAAATTCTAAGGCTGAAATACTTCATTAATCAGGAAGTGTGACCTTGAACAGAAGAAAAATAACTGCAGCAGTCAAGACTGTTCTGGAAGCAGCAGTTCCTTTGAACAAACATTTTTTTTTTCTTAGAGACAAGGTCTTGCTTTGTCACCCAGGTTGGAGTGCAATAGTCCAATCATAGTTCAGTGTAATCTTGAATTCCTGGACTCAAGCACTCCTGCCACAGCCTTCTGAGCAGCTGAGACTACAGGCGTGTGCCACCATGCCCGTCTAAATATTTTATTTTTCATAGAGACAAGGTCTTATTATGTTACCCAGGTTCCTTTGACAACTTTTTTAAGTGAACTTCAGGTCCAATTTGCAAAACCCCAAAAGCAGTGGGCTCTGTCAGTGGCTGCAGTACTGAAGGGCAAGTAGTAGAATATGTTCTTCTCTGCATTCATAGCTTCATGTGGATGATGACTGTCATAATCTTTGAATGTACAATGGGCATATGTGGGGTTAAAAGTAGAAGTGATCTTAATGTTTGTCTTTACCATAATTATTACCTCCCTTGGGAATCATTTTATATCCTGACTTGTTAACACTTAAAAACAATCAGTGTTCTACATGAAATTATTTAGTGTTTTCCACTTCAGTTTAATTTATATTCAGAGCACTTAAAAAGATATTTACACAAGTAAAAATTCCAGGGGGGTGGGGGGGAGAGGGAGAGAGAGAGAGAGTGTGTGTGTGTGTGTGTGTGTGTGTGTGTGTTTTAACAGCAAATGGAAGTGTATAAAGAAAAGGAACATGAGTCAATGAGGGTAAGTAAGAACCTGATCTTGGATGGAGGATCAAGGAATGTCTCCCTGAGTAGGTGATACTTAAACTGATAAACAGGAGTGAAGTGGGCTACAAGTGCTACTGGTGAGCATTTTAGTTCAGAAAAAACACTTGCAAGAGGTCTAGTGC
The DNA here is from genome assembly GCF_000951045.1 of Mandrillus leucophaeus. NCBI lineage: Eukaryota > Metazoa > Chordata > Mammalia > Primates > Cercopithecidae > Mandrillus > Mandrillus leucophaeus. The sequence continues at coordinate 1,576,178 of NW_012107252.1, forward strand.
CAGAAGGAGAGGTTGAGGCACTTTATTATATAAAGAGTAAGATACGTCCAGATAATGCATGTAGAACCAGCAAAGATTTGGAAAGTATCCTCTTGGGGAACTAGAGTTAAAACCAAGAAATGTTGTGTTTGGGATACCAGCAAAGCAAGGGCCCCCAAAACATGAGTAAAATCGAGTTTTGATAGTTAACTTGAATTCTGCTATAAAGGCATCTAAAAAGATATCAATTGAGTATGTTAAATTTTGTGTCATTTATAAGTTTTTATTTTGCATTACATAGGTGGGGGAGATAAAGTTCACCTTACCTGAATTTTCAGTGCTTAGGACTTCTAAAGGGCTTCAGCCTTAGGCATAATTCTAGTCAAGCCCAGTGTCTTCCTTTTTACAATAATAAGCTCGGTCCAAAAATTGTGATTTATCTTGCGTGCCCCACGTGGCTAGTGACACGCTCTAGGCCTAAAATTCAGAACTCTTGAGCTAGCACTCCCTGCCCCTTTAAGAATGAAGGAACTTAGATAAAAATAAATCCAAGTTTAGTAGGCACGGGCTGTAGTTGAGGCCTGGCGGGAAGCTCTTTGAGAACTAGAACGCCCCAAGACAAAATGTATTCGCTAAGTCGCAAACGCGCGACATGCCGTTACCATGGTTACAGTTGTCTCCAAAGCCAATGGAATGAATTGTACTGTCGATACGGCCGGGACAACTCCGCCCCCGAGCCGAAGGCCAATGGTATGAGCTGTAATAACAGTCTCCACAAGAAGCACAGTCTCTGGCGCCATTGGCGTGCGTCGTCTCTATGGTTCCCGCCGGAAGGACCCCTTTGCGTCTCTGTGGCGAGCGCGGTTGCTATGACGCCCAGGTCTCCTTCTGCACCTGCCGCTGGCAGCTGGGCGCCTAGGGGCCGAGCGACCCCGGGACCCTCGCGGCACCCTCCGCAGGAAAATTTCCGACTTGGTTCCTGAGGTTCCTGCCTCAGCCCTAAGGAGGAAAGCACCCATTCTCCCCTCTTTTCCGCATTCCGGGCCTTTTCTGCTTCTCCCCAGCATGGCCCGAAACTACAGGAGGGGAAACCCTCCTGGCCCGGCCTTTCTAGCCCCTGGCTGCAGTGATTCCGCCTGAAGGAGAATTAACCGTTTTCCCCGGACCCAGCTGCCACAAGCATTTAGTATTAGGCTGCCGCCTATTATTAGAGCGGGCTTAGAACATCCTCAGCGAGGTAGGTCGGCGTTCCTTTTCTCACTTAAAGGTGAGGTGTCGAGACGCGTCCCTGGACAGACAGCGCCCGAAGGTCCAGGCCACTATGAAGTCCACGGAGGCGGAGCTTTCCCCTGCGTGTAGGCCCGCGAACAAAGAACTACCGTGTTCTGATTTTTTTTTTTTTTTTTTTTTTTTTTTTGGCTGATGTTCGTCATGCAGAACCTTGAATCCCGATGAAGATTTGGAGGCCTTTTGTATCCTCAGCATCAGAGGTCATGAAGTCAGTTACCTTCTGCCTTTCAAGCTACAACTTTTTTCACTTCACTCATCACTCCAAGCACCAGTTTTCTTCTCATCCTGCTTATTTCACAGCCATTTTAACCTTTCCCTGTTAACGCTGCACATTATTGAATGTCCATTTGTCTCCACCACCTCTGTCATCTATAGACCACCTCCTTCTGCATTCCTGCTGCAATGCTTTGTGTACCTACGTATTTCGCATTCTCCAGCTCTGCAGTCATTGGGAAGATTTTTTGTTTTTCTTTGCGTTATGGCAACCTTTCAGTCTTGGGTAAACTAGAGACTAGGAGAAGTGCACATTGGTAAATATAAACATTAAATACTGCAGGCCTAGTGTGTTTTGAAAATGGAAAAAAAATCAAAATTGCAGTATTGGACCCATTTCAGGCTTATATAATGAAAGAAGGTTGTTCCTTGTTTAATTAAATTTTATTGATGTGTTTATCAATGTGAAAAGGGCATTCAAAATGATCATGTAAGATAGGATTTCAACTTTAAGCCTGTACGAACCCAACATTGGGGATATGATGTAATTTTCCGGAGAGGAGATAATTGAATTGAAACAGTACTTGTGCCTTCTTTTCCTGACAATTTCTGAATCAGAAAACATTCTTTGTGACGTAAGCCAAGAAACAAAACAATAAAGAGTGATTGAAAATAAATATTTTTGGCAAGGGAGCAGACACAATAGTTCTAAAAAGACTGGAACAGAGGGCCTTAAATATGGCATAAGATTAACTTAGATCCAGTGCAATTTTATTTTTGCTTGGAAAGCTTGCCTTAATTTGTCTTACAATATGCATTCCTTGTTGAATCTTACTATTTCTTCTTCAGTATTCAGGTTTAAAAGTAAACCTATTTTGAGGATATACAGAACATATACATTTTAAACAGCTGTTTGGGGCTACGATGATTTGGATATTTTGATTTCTCAGTCCAATCGAAGCAGTTGTTTGTGATGTCTCATGCTTAGAGCCAGGTCAAGTTTTTAAATATTGAGAAATTCAGCTTTCTCCTCTAGAACAGATCAGAAAACAAAAACAAGTTCTGCAGCCTTTTCAATCTTGCACATAAAATTGGAACTGGATAAACCCTAACTCTTGAAAAAAGAGTATATTAGATGCTATATTGCAAGGGGCTTTCCTTTCCTTTACTCTTCTAATATGTATTTATTGAATAGCAAGGCATAAATTTTAAAAAAATTTAACCTGGGCAAACATGACAAAAACCTGACTCTACAAAAAATGCAAAAAATTAGCCAGGCATGGTGGAGCACTCCTGTAGTCCTGGCTACTCTGGAGGCTGAGGTGGGAGGATCACTTGAGCCTGGGAGGTTGAGGCTGCAGTGAGCTATGATCACACCACTGCACTCCAACCTGGGCTACAGAGTGAGACCCTGTCTCAAAAAAATAAATTCCTGTCATTCTAGCACAGTTTTTTGTTTTTGTTTTGTTTGTTTTGTTTTGTTTTGAGATGGAGTTTCACTCTTGTTGCCCAGGCTGGAGTGCAATGGCGCGATCTCGGCTCACTGCAACCTCTGCCTCCCGGGTTCAAGTGATTCTCCTGCCTCAGCCTCCTGAGTAGCTGGGATTATAGGCATGGGCCACCACACCCTGCCAATTTTGTATTTTTAATAGAGACGGGGTTTCTCCACGTTGGTCAGGCTGAGTCTCGAACTCCCAACCCCAGGTGATCTGCCTGCCTCAGCCTCCCAAAGTGCTGGGATTACAGGCGTGAGCCACGGCACCCGGCCTCTTGCACAGTTTTAAACCTGGGGAGCAGGGTGGGGTTCTGCCAAATGTGAGACATTTGGCAATGTATGTAAACATTTTTAGTTGTCACAGCTAGGGATATGCTACTGGCATCTAGTTGGTAGAGACCAGGGATGCTACTCCATATCCTATTATACACAGAACTGCCTCCACAACAGCTCAGAATGTCAGTAGTGCCAAGGTTGAGAAACTCTGTCTTAACACATCAATAGTTCATTTTTTTGTTCTGTGTCAGTCTTGTTCAGCTGTGTACATTTTTACATAGTTATGTACATTTTGCCTTTCTTTTTCACTTAATTTTATATTTTAAACATTTTTTACATTGCTACACTGTTTTCAACTTTTGAAAAAAGTATACTAATTTTATTTGGGAATTGAAAAACTGTGCATAATATGTATTGTATTTAAGATGTGTGTGAGTTTTAAATTATATTTGTGTGAAAGGAGTGGAAGATAGAAGAAAGAAAGGTTACAGTGAAAAGTCACCTACTGGATATTTCAGTTTTTGTGGCCGTGCTATGTACTTTGTTCCCTAGCGTCACTCAAAGACTTTGGAATCCAAAGCTCAGCCTTTGCTCAGAGGCAGATGTGCTATGGCATAAGATAGGGTCCTGGCCCCTGCAATGCAGTTGGAGAGTACCTACTAGGAGAAAAAACAACAGGTAGACAGAACCATTATCCTTGACCTCTTCTCGTTTAAAATTCTTTGTCTCAGTTTGCTTTACCACTTTATTCTTTACATCGAGAAGTTTTTTGGAGGCCTAAAACCATTTCAGGATGCACTTCTTTCCAGAGATTGGATTTTTAAGAGATTTAATGAGCATTTACTTAGTATCTACTTTGGACAGAATAGTTTTTTGGTTTTTGTTTATTGAATTTTTTTTTTTTTTTTTTTTTTTTTTTTTTTTTGAGATGGAGCCTTGCTCTGTTGCCCAGGCTGGAGTGCAGTGGCAAGATCTCGGCTCACTGCAGCCTCTGCTTCCTGGGTTCCAGCGATTCTCCTGCCTCAGCCTCCTGGGTAGCTGGGATTACAGGCACATGCCACCATGCCCGGCTAATTTTTGTTTTTTTAGTAGAGACGGGGTTTCACCATGTTGGCCAGGCTGGTCTTGAACTCCTGACCTCAGGTGATCCACCCACCTCGGCCTCCCAAAGTGCTGGGATTACAGACGTAAGCCACCGTGCCCAGCCAAGAATATTATTCTTATGTACTTTGTTGTGTGGGCAATTTTAGGTACAGTTTAGATATCAGAGCATTTATAATTTAGTTTTATTTCTTCAAGATCTAGTTTACCAGAATTTGAAAGTTAATCATCAAGTCTCAATAAATCCACTGGGAAAATGTTTGTTTGGGGATCTCACAGCACCATTCCAGGCAGAGTGACTTGAATGTCAAAATTTGTGGAAATATAAGCAGCATGATGGGGACCAATAAGTATACTGACATGAATGGCTAATGTCAAGGCGTGGCAGAAGACAAGGCTAGAGAGACTGGGAGGAACCAGATTGCGAAGAATATCTGGTCCCAAGCTAAAGGGTTTGAACTCTACCTGAAAGCGACAAGAAGGTTAAGCAGCAAGTGATTTGCATTCGGGAGGATCAGTGTGGAGTTTTGCTGAGAACAGATTGGATGGGGGCCACCTGGCAGCAGGAACATCAGTTAAGGACGCTATTACACTAAACTGAACCAATAGTGAGGCAAGCCTAAGGCAGTAGACACGGAGAGGATGAATTAGAAAATGATGAAAGAAGTACTGCAAATTCAGTGACTGATTGCATACCAGAGTAGAATGAATAGGAAGGAGGGTCAAGGATGAATCCTGGGTTTCTGGCTTGGGAAACTGTTGACAGTGATTTTAACTATGAAATATAGGAGGAAAAGATGAATGGGTTATTCAAGCTGAATTGTTCACTAGAAAACTGGAATGCATTGGTCTTAAACCGTAGACTCATTTTATATTGCTCTCCTAGCTTAGAGCTTCTTCTCTGGAACTTGCATTTCTCTGCCAAATCTTGCTTAAAGAGTAGGCCCTCAGAGGCCATATTTGTACCCCTACTTTCAACGTTATTCCATGTACAGCTGACTGAATGGGGAAAATACAGGTAACTTTGAAGAGGCAGGCACAGCCTATTCAGTGAGCAACAAACAATTGTCTCTTTCAAAAATTTGAACTAAGAGATACAAAGATAGAAATGACTTAATCTAAAAAGTCACGTAGGCTAAGGACTTGAATAGCTGTTTTCAGCCTTGCTGATGAGCAAGCAGAGGAAGTTCACCTCTGTAGAGAAGCAAGAGGAGCATACTCACAGGGAAGCTCAGAGACAAAAGACCTCATGGGTCAGGAGAGACCGTTAATGGCTGTGTAGTTCCGTATCCAACTCCTGTGTAGCCACATTTAGTTTCCAGCGTATGTCCTTGTACCTCATCCACTCAATAACCCTCATATAGTAGTTGGGATTGGCTGGTTGTGTGAGGGACAGAAAGCCCAAAATAATGCACTGAAAAAGAAAGAAATGTATTCCTCCCACATAGAAGTCAAGAAGAAAGCAATCTATAACTGGTAGAGCAGCACCCTGAAATGGTCAGAGACCCAGGTTTCTTCTCTCCTGATATTACAGCATCCATGGCATATGGTTTCCAGCTAATGGTGCCCAGGATGGCTGCTCAGGCTTCAGCTATCTTGTCTGAATTCCAGCTAGTAGAAAGGAGGAAGGAGAAAGAAAGGGGGTATCATGTTCCTTAAGGACAGTTTCTGGAAGCAGCACATAATTCCATTTACACCCATTGGTCAGAACTTGGTCACCTGACCATATCTATCAGTAAGGAAGTCAGCCTTGTGATCAGTCAAAGCACTAAATGTCTTATTTCTGTGGAAGAAGGGAATAGTAAATATTAAAGGACACCAGCAGTCTCTGCTACCCTCACCTGTATTCCAACTTCAATGTGTTTCTGTTTCTTGCCACTCCTTCTAGATTGATCTGGAGCATAGCAGAAAGAGATTCTTATTTAATCTTCCAAACAACCCAGTGAGGTAGGCAATACTATTACACTTATTCTACACACAGAATAAAAATTTAAAGAAGTTACCTGACTTGTGTAAGTCACACAATTACAAAGTAGCAAAGCCAAGGTTTGAGCCAAGATATGTTAGACTGTTGTGCCCAAGCTGTTAATGACATGGTAGTGAGAAGGGTGGAGAGCTAAAGGCAGGGTTCTTGGAAATGGCAGCATTTGAAGGGATGGAAGAGGAGGAAGCCAGGAAGAATACTGAGAAGGAAAGGGTAGAGACATATGAGTCAAAACAGGACAAAGTGACATCACAACAGAATAATAAAAAATAAACTTTCAGGGAAGGAGTGAAGAGGTACGGCAAAGAGATCATATCTTAAAACAAACAAAAACAGGGCCAGACACAGTGGCTCACACCTGTAATCCCAGCACTTTGAGAGGCTGAAATGGGAGGATCACTTGAGCTCAGGTGTTCAATTCCAGCCTGGGCAACATACCAAGACCCTTGTTTCTACAAAAAATAATTTAAAAACCAAGATGGGCATGGTGGCACACTCCTGTAGTCCTAGCTCCTCATGAGACTGAGACGGGAGGATCACTAAAGCCCATGAGTTTGAAACTGTAGTGAGCTATGGATGTGGCATTTTGAGTTCATTGTTAACTGATAATTTGAGTACAATGGTCAGAGCAGAAGGCAAAATGCAGCAAATGTGGGAGTGTGGAAGCCAAACACAGAAGCCACAATATAGGAGTGTGGGAGACAAATTGTCCAAAAGAGGATGTAGCTAGAGAGGTATATGGTGGGGCTAAAGAAAGGTTATTTTTTGTATCTTTAAGACCAGAGATGTCTTGAGCTGAGGACAAGAGAACAGTAGAGAAGGAGATAAGGAACATACAGAAGAGAAAATGCTTCCCTAAGGAAGCAGTATGGGATGGGGCCTAGAATACGGGTAACGGGATTAACCTTGATCAGGAGGATAGGAAGCTCTTCCACTGAGAAGGGAAAGAGGACAAGATTGGTAAAGATGAAGGTTGGTATGTTGGTGAGGAGAAGCAGCTGACAGTTTTATGATGACCTTAGTTTTACTAGTTTTCTGGGAGACAAGGTCATTTGTCAAGAGTGAGGGGAGAGGTGAGATATTCAGTTTGATGGAGAGGTGAAAGTTTCGAATAGTTGCTGAGTGAAATAGTAACAGAAACTAGCAACTCATTAATGACCCAGTGATTGAGAAGCTTGGCTCAGACCAGAAGCCATGAATTTGTAATGGTTCAAGTTTGCATGCTTGATTTTGTTCTCTACCAGCACTCAGCAACCTAAAATAGGTGGAGAATAGTCAAATGCATGAACTTTTCCAGGGCTGAGATTTGCAAGGAAGGTGGGACAAAGGGATAAGATAACTGGGAATGTTGGTGAAGGACTGAAATGATCAACAGTTGGGTTTAGGCTTGAGGGGCAAACAAGTGAAGCCAAAGAGTATCTGGTAGTTTGAGAGAGGATGTAATGGTCCAGAGACTGGAGGTATTATTGTAATTGTAGAATTCCTTTAGTTTAAGAGAGCAACTGCTTCACACCCATTAGGATGACTTTTTTTTTTTTAAAGTAACCCAAAGTAAGTGTTGACAAGGATGTGAAGATATTAAGACCGTCTGCATTGCTGGCAGGAACGTAAAATGGTGCAGCTACAGTAGAAGACAGTAGGACAGTTCCTCAAAAAAAAAAAAAAAGTTAAACACAGAATTATATATCTAACAATTCCACTCTTACGTGTATACCTCAAAGAATTGAAAACAGGGACTCAGATACTTTTAAACACCGGTGTTCATAGCAGCATCATTCACAATAGTTGAAAGGTGGAAACAACCCCAATGTCCATCAACAGGTGAATGTATAAATAAAGTGTGCTATGTACATACAATGGAATCTTATTCAGTCTTAAAAATAAATGAAATTATGATTAGTGATACAACATGGATTAACCTTGAAGACATTATGCTGCGTGAAATAAGCCAGTACAAAAGGACAAATATTGTATGATTCCACTTCTATGAGTGATATAAAATAAGCAGGTTTATAGAGACAGAAAGTAGAATAGAGATTCTGAGAGCTGGGAAAGAGGAGGATGAGAAGTTACTGTTTAATAGGTGTAGAGTTTCTGTTTGGGATGATGAAAACTTTCTGAAAATGACAGTGGTGATGGTTAGACAACATGGTGATTGTACTTCATCCCATGGAATTGTACAGTTAAAAATGGTTAAAATGGTAAATTTTAAGTTACGTATATTTACAACAATTAAGAAAAAGAGGGGAAGAGGCACAGAAGGCGTTAGAGGGAGACACATGGAATTTAGGATGGCAGGGTTTCAACATTAGTTCAGGCTGTTCATAAGGACTTAGGTGTAGCCATGAAGATGGGCGGCTAGAAAATGGTGAATAAAGATGACTGGCTTTGGGAGAATGGTCAAGTGATGGAGCATGGGTGATTTGTGCACTTGAGTATTGACCTGAAGCCTATAGTGTCCTCTTGATCAGCAAGGATCGGATCCAAAGGTTTTTCCAATATCCCTAATCCATTTTTCCTTTCAACATCCTCCAATCTAAGACTCCCCTACTCCACCCCTACAGCATGGGGATTATGCTGTTGGGCAAGCAACCACAGTACAGGACTTCTAATAATTTAAGCATTTATTTTCTAATCACCTCATCAGTTTATCACAACTGCTTTTAGCACTTTGAGGTATTTGCTTCCAGTCTTTTCTTTGTGTCTCTGGTGTTCACATAGTTATAATAATACTTTTGCATTCTGCTTTTCCTCTTAGCACTATCACAGAAGCATTTTTGCATATTGCCAAATAGTCCTCACAGGATGCTATGTATTCTTAGTATCTTGGGCTCTCTGCTACCCAGGACTAAAACCACAAGTAACTATGATGCTCAGAGACCTGGTAGGGAGAAGGGGGAAGATATGAGTGGGGACCAGGTGAAGAAGGTTGGGGGAACAAAAGAAAATTTTTAGTTATATGTCATGAGGAGGACCCACAGAGGTGCAGGATTCAGACTTGCATTCTTTTTCATCAGTATGAGTATCAGCTGATAATTAAAACCATGTATGGTCTAAAAATACTGTTGATGTGGAAATGGTAAGACTCTAGAAAGCTTGGCAATCAAGGAGAAAAATAATAAAGATATGGTTTTGCTTTTTAAAAAGCAAAATAGTATATTTATGTGGACTGAAGCACAATAACAATTATGTCTGTCACTGCAGTTTGGGTCAGATTAACTTCGTTAAAAGTTGTATTTGATTAGAACAGCAAGTCCTATTAATAGTTAGTGGTTCTAATCACTTGAGGTCAGGAGTTTGAGACCAGCCTGACCAACATGGTGAAAGCTTGTCTCTACTAAAAATACAAAAATTAGCCAGGCGTGGTGGTGCACACCTGTAATCCCAGCTACTCAGGAGGCTGAGGCAGGAGAATCGCTTGAACCCCGGAGGCAGAGGTTGCAGTGAGCTGAGATCATACCACTGCACTCCAGCCTGGGCAACAGAGCTAGACTCCATCTCAAAAAAAAATAGTTAATGGTTCTAGTAACACAGATATCACTTCATCAATCAGCAGATATTTATCTTTCATATACTGTCATAGTGCAAACTGTTATGTCGTGATTACTTGCAACCTAAAAAAATTAAAGACAATATCGATAGCAGACTTAGATCAAGAAGTTGCAGAAGAGAACTGAATTAATGAGAAGTCAACATAAATTATAAGACATATTCTGTGAGTAAAATCAATCCTGGATAGTATAGAATTGGGGCCTCTCTAGCTTCCAGAGGAGTCCTTTTATTTCTAAATATGCAATAAAAGGAACAAAGACTTCTTTGGACTTTAAAAAAGAAACAAGAGCCCTTTGGGAGACTTCAGATAAAAGTTGCAAACTTCAGAACAGACAGAAAAACTTTTTCTTTCCATTGTACATAATTTTCATTAAATATGTCATTTGTTATTTTAGAAGATATACAGTTGTTCAAAGCTTAAATTTTTCGGTATTAGCAGCTATTTCATTTAAGTGCTCACAACTAGATAACAGTAGGAAAAGTAATATATGCATTGTAGAGAGTCTGACTCTAGTCATATATACATAGACTTATTTATTCCTGCTTTCAATTTTCCTCACATAGCAGCTTTGTATGTATATTGCCAGTTGTATTTTGTTCTTTAGAAATATCTTAGATTTTCCAAGCTGTATATACACACACATACATAAGTGTGATGAAGGATCAGGTGGCTTACTAGCTTTCTATCACTAGTACCCTAAAGATTAGTACTCTAATAAGGAGCCTAAGGTGGCACCTACATAGATATCTTGCATCCTCAGTTGTGTGTGTGTGTGTGTACATACACATATGCTTATTTCTTCTATCAAGGGAAAAGTTCAGTTAGAAGACATACTTCACCATCTTGAAAAAGAAGAAATCGATCCCGTTGCTAATACAGAAGAATAACTCTGTTTGGTGCTTATTCCAGCCAGCACAGTGAAGACAGGCTGAGGACCGCTACCAGAGATGTAGAAGAGCTTGTAGTGCAGCACATGAACAAAACAAAAGAAGTAAGAACTAATAGTATAGAATTTTAAAGACGCCTGTGATTTTGTTCATTGCCCTTCATTAAATTGACATATTTAGAACTAATGTTTGGCTATTACTGTGTAGTTGGAAAAGCACCCACGTGTAGACTTTTTTTTTTAATGAAACATGGCAACAGTCTGTATTGGTTTCCACCAAGACTACATGTATAGGATGTTGCCCAGTGATAACTGGTTGAACATCTAAACGGGACTGCTCCAGGTAGCTTAGGTGACTCTTTTCTTTGAAGGCTTAGAAACTAATGTCAGCATGGTATCAGTGAATCTGCTTCTCAAAGGTGGACTTGTATCAACCAAAGTCGTACAGATGAGACACCTCCTTTTTAATTGACAATAAGAAATGTAATTGCCAGAGGAACTAAACATGTATTTTTGGTGGCTGATGTATTCTCTTACAGACACATTATGTGGGAAGCCAACTTTTAATTAGATGTTTACTTGGTGAACAAATGATTCTAATTTTTTTTTTTTTTTTTTGAGACGGAGTCTTACTCTGTTGCCCAGG
>NW_012107252.1:1587650-1592893 GCF_000951045.1 Mandrillus leucophaeus
TTTTTTGAGATGGAGTCTTGCTCTGTTGCCCAGGCTGGAGTGCAGTGGCATGATCTTGGTTTACTACAACCTCCACCTCTTGGGTTCAAGCAATTCTTCTGCCTCAGCCTCCCGAGTAGCTGGGATTACAGGCACCCACCATCACACCCAGCTAATTTTTGTATTTTCAATAGAGATGGGGTTTCAGCATGTTGGCCAGATAGTGCTTGAACTCCTGAGCTCAGGTGATCCACCTACCTCAGCCTCCCAAAGTGCTGGGATTACAGTGTGAGACACCATGCCCAGCCTTAACCATTTTTTAATGTACAATTCAGTGGCATTAATTACACTGACAATGTGCATAACTATCACCACTATTTATTTCCAAAATAAAAGAGAAACTCTGTTCCCATTAAGCAATTCTCCATTCCCCCCTTCTCCTAGCCCCTGGTTACCTGTAATCTACTTTCTGTCTCTATAAATTTGCCTAGTTTAGTCTAGATATTTCACTTAAGTGGAATAATACAATATTTGTCCTTTTACAATCTGGCTTATTTCACTTAGCATGTTTTCAAGTTTCATCCATGTTGTAGCACGTGTCACACTTTCATTCCTTTTTTTTCTTTTTGAGACGGAGTCTCGCTCTGTCGCCCAGGCTGGAGTGCAGTGGCGTGATCTTGGCTCAATGCAAGCTCCACCTCCCAGGTTCACGCCATTCTCCTGCCTCAGCCTCCCGAGTAGCTGGGACTACAGACACCCACCACCATGCCCGGCTAATTTTTTATATTTTTATTAGAGATGGGGTTTCACCGTGTTAACCCAGATGGTCTCGATCTCCTGACCTCGTGATCCGCCCGCCTCGGCCTCCCAAAGTGCTGGGATTACAGGCATGAGCCACCGTGCCTGGCTAATTTTTGTATTTTTAGTAGAGACGGAGTTTCACCGTGTTAGCCAGGATGGTCTCCATCTCCTGACCTCGTGATCCGCCCCCCTCAGCCTCCCAAAGTGCTGGGATTACAGGCGTGAGCCACCGCGCCCGGCCATGATTGTAAATTTTTATAGCATTGGCTGAGATAGTCAGGTTTCCACGATAGGGCTATCTATATCTACCCTTATTTCTGGACCTCATATCCTAGGACCAGGCACCTAGTGCTTAGAGGAGTAGATAAAGCTATTTTTTGACCGTATTGTTACTCTTTTGGATGTTTCCAATACTGATCAACATACTTTCTACATACTTTCTTTAAATGAACTAATGAATTATCTCAGGTTGCCTGGGAATCACTCTGCTATGTTTTCACAGCTCACACAGGTAATTTTTTAAATTTAATTCTTAAAGGACAATTCAATTTCCAAATTCTAAAGAAGAAAGCAGCTCCTTTAGAATGAAAAGTGGTATAGCCTCATAGAGTGTGAACTTTAACATTAGGCAGATGGGGGTGAAAAATTGCCTTTAGCATTATCTTTCTGTTTAACCCTGGGCAAGTAACTCAACTGCTTTGAGCTTGAAATTTCTGTCTGTAAGATGGAGATGTTAATAGCATCTTCAAAGGGATTTGTGAGATTTATACAGGTTAGCGTGTATAAATTACCCACGTACTTGGCATCTAGCAAGTGTTCAATAAATGATAGCTATTATCATTAGAAATGGATATTGTTCCTGCCATTTTAAAGAGGAAACTAAAGTTTGCCAGGAAGTGATAAAGTTGGACTGTGATTCCTATGTTTCTTCTATATGATTCAACTTTTTATACATATTTTGAGGAGTTTTCCTATAGGCTTCCAAAGAATTCACCAAAATGCAATTCAGTTATTTTGATAGTCTACTTCCAAGCACTTTGGCATAGTTAGAGCTCAGTCTCTGGTTTCTACCCATCAGAGTATGAATTCTAGCTCCTCTCCTTATTCCCTATGTGATAAGGCAAGTCTCAGCCTCTCGAAGCCTGCTGCTTCACCTCCCAAGTGGGAGAATAATAGTCCCATGTGGTTGTGGTGACAATTAAATATTTGATGTCCTTAATGTAGTGCCTGGAGCATGTTAGCTTTCTACCTGTTACTATGCACATAAAAGTATCTTTTTGTGAAGCCGTTGTATTAACTGGAAACTATTTTCAAAGAATACCCAATAATTTGTTTTAATGTAATCTCCTGTTAACATTTAATCATCTTAGCCATCAGTTTCAGCATAGCAGTATAAACCTAATTATTATGTAGATTTTTCTCTGTTCATGGATATCATGACCATATTTCCTAAACCACAGATAGGGAGACTTGATTTGAAACCTGGTATGTTGATAGAAAAAAATATTAGAGATTGGGACTGTCCCAGAAATTTGTGGCTACGTATCATCATACCTATGGGAAACATAGTGTATGATAATGTAAGACAGCTGGAAAGAAGTTTAGAGCCAGATGCCAACACTTGAGGAAAGCTGAGTTTTCCATTGATTTCTCAGATTATAGTCATGGTAGAATGGTGATCTCTTAATTGCTCTTTCACTTCCTGGACCTTTAATGTGGATTAAAATATGAGCCATGGACTAAATGTAAGAAAATGTGTTTTTTTTAGGTGGAAAATTATGCAAACTATATTTGTATCCTAACAGAGGGAAGAGAAGCATTTTCTCATGGTTATGATGAAAAGGAAAATAAATAGCTTAGACATGAGTTTAAAGAGCTCCAACTCAAACAGAGTTGTTTTTCCTTTTGTGGGAATGTCATTTTAAAACTTCTTCCCTAATTCTAGAAATTAACATATTATATAAAATTTGAGAAATGCATACAAGTATAAAGAAGGAAAAAATTATATCTTCTACCCCAAGAAAAGTATGATACTTCTAATGTTTCAGGTGTATTTTCTGCCTGTCTTTTTAAAACGTATGTGTTCTGAAATAGTCTGAAACGTGTGTGAGAGTGCAGGGTATTTTTTTTTTTTAGTGTTTATTACAGCTCTTTCCACTCTATATTACAATCTGTGTCAGCTCCTCTGGAGTAGAGATCATGTCCTAGTTTTAGCGATTTGTGTCTCTCACAGTACCTGGCTTGTAAAGTACCTAGTTTAGGGGAGGCAAAACTTTACCTCTTCCTCTTTAGGTTTTTTTTTTTTTTTCCCCCAGCTGGGCCTGAGAATTAAGTTTATATAAGACAGATTAACAGGAGAAAAGCATACAAACATATTTAAATTGGAAATAAATGGAAATGAAGACCCAAAGAAGCAATTAGAATCAATCTCTCATATACTGAGTTGGACAGATACTAGTAAGTTGTGAAAAAGCAACTAAATATATGGAAAAGCTGAAAAGATAAAAGAGTTACTTTAACAAGGTCTGTACAGACTTCTCTTGACCTCAACTTCCCATCCTTAATTATAAGAGTGTTGCTTTCCTTCTAGCAAAGGGAGGGCATTTTTCAACATGGGAGTTTCATCTCCTGCTTTTAAGAAATAGAAGGAAGATCAGAATGATCTTGCACCTGCTGTTTTTCAAGTGTGTTTAACTCAAAATAGTCAATACACCAGAGTGGTATATTTTTAACTCCTTCACTAGCATATTAAGGACTTAGAAAATATTAAGTACTTCAAAACTTCAAAGGAAAATACAGATAGAACCCCTTTAGAATATTCTATATTTGTGTAACTACACACTTAGGTGCTATTAGGCCGGGCATGGTGGCTTACGCCTATAATCCCAGCTCTTTGGGAGGCTGAGGCGGGTGGATCACCGGAGATGATGAGTATGAGACCAGCTTGACCAACATGGAAAAACCCTGTCTCTACTAAAAATACAAAATTAGCCTGGCGTGGTGGCGCATGCCTGTAATCCCAGCTACTTGGGAGGCTGAGGCAGGAGAATTGCTTGAACCTGGGAGGCAGAGGTTGTGGTGAGCGGAGATCGTGCCATTGTACTCCAGCCTGGGCAACAAGAGTGAAACTCTGTCTCAAAAAAAAAAAAAGATTAAAATATTAGGTGCTATTATTATACATATTATTATACATGGCCAGTGATTATATTTACCACACATTTATTATTTTCTTTACCTCAGCATTTTTCCTTGCATCTCAGATATTCCATTTGGGATCATTTTCCTTTTTCCCTTTAGAAATTCCTTTTACAAGATGGCAGGGTTTTTTTTGTTTTTTTTGTTTTTGTTTTTGTTTTTGTTTTTTTGCCTCAGGTGCAGAGAAAATTGAGTTAATCATAGGACATGTTACATATGTATTGTATCCTCATTTTTTCCTTTCTTGCTTTCTACTGGGTAGACTGAATTTTCTTCTGATGATTTAAAGTTTATATTATATTTTTGTTTGCATAATGGTTGCATTTTAAGAGTTTTCTTTAATTCCAACTTTTTTTTTTTTCCCTCTACAAAGCTTCTGGAAAATTTCTTCCAGCATTTTGGTAATTCTCAGTAGGAAGGTTGTTCAAGGGTTCTAATCTGCCACACTGCAAGAAACAGAAGATGCTATATGTCCTTCTGCCAACATGTGTTTTTCTTTGTTTTGTTTTTTTTGAGACAGAGTCTCACTCTTTCACCCAGGCTGGAGCGTGGTGGCACAATCTTGGCTCACTGCAACCTCTGCCTCCTGGCTTCAAGGGATTCTCCTGCCTCAGCCTCCCTAGTAGCTAGGACTACAGATGCACGCCACCAGGCCTGGCTAATTTTTGTATTTTTAGTAAAGACGGGGTTTCACCATGTTGGCCAGGATGGTCTTGATCTCTTGACCTCATGATCCGCTTGCCTCGGCTTCCCAAAGTGCTGGGATTACAGGCCACGTGTTTTTGCAACATAAATTAGCTCATGATGATTGATAATAGGAGAATGATGTCATTATAATGCAGAAGTTCCTATACAATTTTCCCTAGCATGTTAATGATTTGGACTACCAGTAAGCCTCAGTTTGTACACGAATCCTATTCATCCCACATTCTTCAAATTAGACTTAATCTGAACTTGCAATAAATCTGTAAACTATGAAGGAAAGAGATAAGCCAGTGGTTGTAGTTCAGTGTGGATAGTCCCGTGCTAAGGGAAAGCAGAGAACACTAGGAAAATTCAGGGGAGGTGATGAGATAGACATGATGGGTAGGGTGACCAGAAAAGGCTTCCAAAGGAGATTGTATTGAGTTGTGTTTTGAAAGGTGCTAGCTAGATTAAGAAGCTGGGAAAGGCATTCCTGGCAAAGGGAACAGAGTCGATAATACATACTGGTTCACGTGAGTGAATGCTAAGAAGAAATGTGGCTGGAGATTTTTTTTTTTTTTTTT
>NW_012107252.1:1599141-1600125 GCF_000951045.1 Mandrillus leucophaeus
GGGAGGCGGAGCTTGCAGTGAGCCGAGATCACGCCCCTGCACTCCAGCCTGGGCGACAGAGCGAGACTCCGTCTCCAAAAAAAAAAAAGAACCTGTGTAACAGTCTAAAAAAATCTAAGTGAGGTTAAAAAAAGAAATTATAATCCTTTACTTCATAATTGTGGCTAATTACAAATCAGCTTTTACCTTGGAAGTATTTTGTTTCAATATATGAAAATGTATAGATTCATGGCCAGATGTGGTGGCTCATGCCTATAATCCCAGCACTTTGGGAGACCAAAACTGGAGGATGACCTGAGGCCAGGAGTTCAAGACCAACCTGGGCAACATAGTCAGACTCAGTTTCTATGAAAAATAAAAAAATTTAGCTGGATGTGGTGGTATGTGCCTGTAGTCCCAGTTACATGGGAGGCTGAGGTGGGAGGATTGCTTGAGCCCAGGAGTTGGAGGCTGCAGTGAGCTATGGTCACGCCACTGCACTCTAGCCTGGGTGACAGAGCATGACCTCATCTCTTTAAAAAAAAAGTCACGTTGTAAAAATTATCAAATTATGCATAAAAGTATTATGAACACATCACAAAAATTTGAGGAGGAAAAAATCACTCATTTAACATCATAGCTGATTTTTATTGAATGTATTAAAATTTAAACAATCTATGTATGTTATGTGCTTTTAAAAATCACCATGAGACTAGGCCAGGTGCGGTGGCTCATACCTATAATCCCAGCACTTTGGGAGCCCGAAGCAGACAGATTACCAGAGGTCAGGAGTTCAAGACCTGTCTGGCCAACATGGTGAAACTCTGTCTTTACCAAAAAATATATAAATTAGCCAGGCATCATGATGCACACCTGTAATCCCAGCTACTAGGGAGACTGAGGCAGGAGAATTGCTTGAATTTGGGAGGTGTAGGTTGCAGTGAACTGAGATTATGTCACTGCACTCCAGCCTGGGTGACAGAGCAAAACCTTATCTCAAAAAAA
>NW_012107252.1:1601725-1604679 GCF_000951045.1 Mandrillus leucophaeus
TAGCCAGGATGGTCTCGATCTCCTGACCTCGTGATCCGCCCGTCTCGGCCTCCCAAAGTGCTGGGATTACAGGCTTGAGCCACCGCGCCCGGGCTGGCTGGAGATATTTTCAGGAACCACGTCATGGTGAAACCATATGCTAAACTAAGGCGTTTGGATTTGACACCTGGGCTATGCTTGATGTTCCTGGATTATGCTAAAGGCATAAAAATATTTTTGAATATATGAATTATTGACTTTGTTATAAAAGATCTGGAGAATCACTAAATCATTTTAAGAGGGCAGTTAACATGATCTGATTCATGTTTTAGAAAAATTACTCTAGCAACAGTAGGGGGATGGATTACATAGGGACCAGATTGAAAGTGGGAAACTTAGGGGTAGTTTTGCAGTAATAATCAAAGAATGAGAACGAAAACAAAGCTCAGAGTGTAAATGGTGAAGGGAAGATGAACTAAGTTATTAATGAAAAGGAATCTGTACAACAAATTGAGAATGGTGGATGAAATCTTGGATGACTCTAATGCCATCTACTCAATCACTTTTAGATCATAGTTTTCTAATAATAGCCAGAAAGAATTAACACAGATTCTCCAGCCATGTACGGTGGCTCACGCCTGTAATCCCAGCACTTTGGGAGGCCAAGGGAGGTATATTGCTTGAACCTAGGAATTTGAGACCAACCAGGGGAACATGGCAAAACCCCATCTCTACAAAAAGTACAAAAATTAACCAGGCATGGTGGCATGCACCTGTAGTCTCAGCTACTCGGGAGGCAGAGGTGGGAGGATCACCTGAGCCTGGGAGGTCGAGGCTGTGGTGAGCCATGATTGCATCACTGCACTCCAGCCTGCGGAATGGAGTGAGACCCTGTCTCAAACAACAGAACAAAACAAAACAGAACAAAACCAAAACAAACAAACAAAAAACCCCCCAGATACTCATTTTATGATAAAATATGGCCTGTAACATTTGTGTTACATTCCCAATTTGCTTAAAGCTAATATTTTGTTTTAACTAATGTTGTAAAGAGCCTGAGCATAAAATAATTAGCAGAGTCACTTTTTTTATGTGTAGAAACTGACAAAGTGATTCTAAAATTGATGTGGACATGCAAGGTCCTAAACTAGTCAAAAAACTGAAAAAGAACAAAGTTGGAGGACTAACACTTCCTGGTTTCGAGACTTAACCATAAAGCTGTAGCAATCAATAAAATATACTCCTGGGCTGGATGCAATGTTTCACACCTGTAATCCCAGCACTTTGGGAGGCCAAGGTGGGCAGATCAACGGAGGGCAGCAGTTCACGACCAGCCTAGCCAACCCCCTGTCTATACTAAAAAGACAAAAATTAGTCAGGCGTGGTTGTGAGTGCCTGTAATCCTAACTATTCAGGAGGCTGACGCAGGAGAATCGCTTGAACATGGGAGGTAGAGGTTGCAGTGAGCCGAGATTGTACCACTGCACTCCAGCCTGGGCTAAAGAGTGAGACTCCATCTCAGAAAAAGAAAATGCATTCTTGGCATTCAGATAGATCTATAGATCAATGGAACTCTCAATAGAGAGTTCAGAGATAAGCCCACAAGTACACCATCAACAGATTTTCAACAAAGGTGACAAGGTAATTCAATGAGAAAAGGATAACCTTTTCAACAAATGGAACAATTAGATACAGACATATGCTAAAAAAAAAAAACAAAAAAAAAAACAAAAAAAACGCCCCCCAAATCCTGATCGAAATTCTGTTTCCCATTGGTGAGGAATGCCTGCCCTCAATACCACGGGATAGCCAAATACATAACACCTGACACTAGACAGAGATGAGATTGATAACAGTTTATTAGTCACATATATTCACAGCCTATGGGAAGAGGATAGATATGCTACGCTATGCAGGGCCACAAGGGGTTACTCTGAGGAATAGAATGAACTCGTAGAGGGTATGGGAGGCAGGCTTTGTAGTGACAAGAAGATGAGGTGCCTCCTGGTTCCCCTGGGAATATGTGATTGGCTTGTCTGAAAAATTCCATGGGCTGGCAGGGAAGTGAAACCCATTAGTTTGAGGACTGGGTGGAGTACAGCTGCTCCGGCTGATAGAGGAACTGGTCAGATGGAGACTCTTTCTCTCTGGATGGGGGACATACTCTGGCCAAGAAACTGATGGCTAGGCTTTTTTGGGGCTTCTGTGAGGCTGAAAGATGTCAAGTCCATACATGAAATTTTAGACCTTGCAATAAATTTATCTCACGCCATATATAAACTCAAATTGTTTGCTAGATATCTGTGATTATGAAATATCTATTAATTTACTAATGTATATAGGTACATTTTTATAATTTTCCCCTCAAAGATCTTGCATATTTTTCTTAGATTTATTCCGAGGTACTTCATATTTTTAGATGCTATTAATAAATGCTATCTTTTTTTAAAAATTAATTTTCTACTTATTTGTCACTGGTATTTTAAATTATAATATTTTTATATATTGACCTTATATCTAGCAATCTTGCTAAAATTTATCATTCATTTTTATACTTTAGTTGAAGATTTAAACATTTTCTCTCTCTCTGTTTTTCTTGTCCAGGTTGGAGTGCCGGAGTGCAGTAGCACGAGCTCCTCTCACTGCAGCCTCAACCTCCTGGGCTCAAGTAATCCTCCTGTCTTGTCCTCCCAAAATGCTGGGATTACAGGTAAGCCACCACACCCAGCCAAAATGACATTTTTGTTCACAAAGACTGATTTATGTACATTTCATTTATATGTTGAATTTTGTTAAGAAGAAATTGGAACAAATCCACCAGCCTCTACAAAGAGAACATCAAGAACCTGTGTAACAGGCCGGGCGCGGTGGCTCAAGCCTATAATCCCAGCACTTTGGGAGGCCGAGGCGGGCAGATCACGAGGTCAGGAGATCAAGACCATCCTGGCTAACACAGTGAAACCTCGTCTCTACTA
>NW_012107252.1:1605704-1642193 GCF_000951045.1 Mandrillus leucophaeus
AAAAAAAAAAAAAAAAATCACCTTGGGACTATACATATTTTTTATTTACAAATATGTTTGTAGTTCACCTTTTAAGGAGTTCTTTAGAGTATATAGTACATTATTTTAAATATATTCAATTCTGTTCATGGAATTTAATGTTTTTGATCTAGAGAAATGTTATTAATAGGTAAGTCTGGTGAATAAAGTGTACACTATGAATTTAAGCATGGGAGATAACCCAAGATTAGACTGTACATCACAGTATTATTTTCAATAGCAAAAATCGGAAGCTATCCAAATTTTTAAGTGAGACAGAAATAATATTATAGCCATGCTGGAACACAATACAGCCTTTAAAAATTATCATTACAAGCTGGGCGCAGTGGCTCATGCCTGTAATCCCAGCACTTTGGAAGGCCAAGGTGGGCAGATCATGAGGTCAGGAGTTCGAGATTAGCTTGGCTAACATAGTGAAATCACATCTCTACTAAAGATACAAAAAATGAGCTGGTCGTGGTGGTGCGTGCCTGTAATCCCAGCTATTTGGGAGTCTGAGGTAGGAGAATCGCTTGAACCTGGGAGGCGGAGGTTACAGTAAGCTGAGATTGCATCATTGCACTCTAACCTGGGTGACCGGGCGAGGCTCCATCTCAAAAAAAAAAAAAAAATTGTCATTACAAAATCTGTACAGGAATTTACAAAGAGGTGTTCCTGTATAATGTTAAATTTAAAAAGCCAGACAGAAACTTGTACATGTATTAGTATTATGACTATGTAAAAATGTATATGAATAAAAAATACTGCAAAGCAATATAACAATACGCTTATATGTCTTGGATGTTAGGTTGAACCATATGAAACTGCATTTTCATAAGTAAAAACAATCAAATATTACCAGTTTTGTTTGGTTCAACCTAAGAAAAGAAATACACACACACACACACACACACACACACACACAGAAATACACATAGATATTGTTTGCTAATTTTCTTTAAAACATTAATAGAAAATAGCAAAATGTCATGAGAGTACATTTGCTCTTTGTTTTATTACTAACAGAAGTTTTATTTCAGTCTCATAATGAAGACCTGGAAAAAGACAAAACATCACAAAACTACCTAGGAAAAGGAATGGAACAAGTAGCAAAGAAGTTAGGGGTGGCCCATGAAGAGATTCAAAGACTCACTGATGAACTACAAGTGAAGGAGAAAGAACAGTGTAAATTAGGTAAGCTGTGGTTTCAGATGACCATTTCTGATCATGCTTTAACTGTACTGGTCTCATCTCAGGGTGGAACATGAGAAAAAAAACACTGAGAAAAAAGTCTTTAAGATAAACACATAGAAGTGATGAACAGCCTCGTTTTCTACCATGCTAGGAATTTTTGTCAAAGCCCAAACATATCTACCAAAAGTTCACAACTCATAAGTGTTTACCACTCACCACAAGAAATTCCCAGCCTCTCAGAAGCCCGCTGTGTTCCTTCTCTCTGTCTCTACATCCTTCCTCCTCCTTCAGAGTAACTACTGTCCTGACTTTGAATGCAGTTTCTGTGTTTGACTACATGCAGTATGCCTTCTAAGGTTTGCTTCTCCTGCTCAGTCTTACAAGATTCATTCATTTTGTTATATGTAGCAGTTGTTTGTTCACTCTGCTGTTTATAATATTTCATTAATAAACATACTACAATCTATCTGTTCTACTGATGGACAATTGTGTTGTCAGTTTTTGTCTATTATAAATATTGCTGCTATAAACATTTTGGTATATGTCTCAGTGTGCTTATTACACATTTCTGATTGTGGTAAGAGTAGAATTACTGAATCCAAGGGTTATGGGCAGGTTCTACTTTGGTCTTCCAAGGTAGTTATACTAATTTAAGCTTTCTTCAATTGTATGTGAGATTTTAGTTCCTCCACCTTGGTTTTCAATACTTGGTACTATCGGTCTTATTCACTTCACCTTTTATGTTGAGTGCATAGTGGTATTTAAGTGTTGCTTTAATTGGTATTCCCTGACTGCTAATTAAGTTGAAAATCTTTTCGTATGTTTGTTGTTGTTGTTGTTACTCATTTGGATATACAACTTTGTGAAGTTCCTGCTCAAGTCTCTTGTATATTTTTCCTATTTTATTTATTTGTGGGAGTTCTTTATATATTGTGGATATCAGCCTTTTGTTGGTTATAAATGTTATGTTGTTGTTGTTATTTTTTTTACTATAAATGCTAATATTGATCAAGTTGGGTTTAAGTGAATTATTCTTTATGCCTTCTGAGTTTTCATGTTTAAAGCCTTTTCTTCACTACAAGATTATTGAAGATATTTACCCTGGTTTTGGGGGGGGTACTTTTATTGTTTATATTTACATCTTTGCTTTATCTAGAATTTAGTATAAAATTTTTAAATTATAATTATCTCCTTTCTATATTTTTAATCCGTGACTGATTCTTTTACAAATACAATATATAGGTTACTTCAGAATCATAAACATTAAAAATGTTAAATGTATAAAACAACAATGATTACGCCAAACTGTGTGATTAATAACAAATAATAAAAAAACAGAATATCAGGATGTAAATTTTTTATAAATACATTTTAAACAGTGGACACAAATAACTTTTCAGAATGATGGAAATGTTCCATATCCTGTTTGGGTTGGTGGATATACAATTGTACATATTTGTCAGAATTCATCAAACTATACACTTAAAAGGGTGAATTTTACTGTATGCAATTTATCAGTAAACACAATTTAAAAAGAAAATAAATTTGGCCACATGAGCGTGATGAGAAGCAATATTTGCTGCTTGCAATACAAGAGGAAAAAGGAAAAGCAGGATATTCAGCACCCATAGTGGTTATATTTGGACACAACACAACACAATCACATAGCAATCTCTTCTATCAGCAGTTGCTCTGTAGGGTAAATCCCAAACGTATCAATTGAAAGCCACCTCTACAGTGAGTCTGTTAGGACTTTTAGGAAGCTGAATTAGCAAGTCCTTTTGGAATGTTGTGTGCAGTATCAATGTGTGCACCATCTGTAACTTCCTGAGTCATCCACTTACAGCAGAATTTGTAGCTAGGCATGTGTAATATGACAGTGTTTCCCAAGTATTAGCTTGTTTCTTTCAACAAACTCTTTTTAAAATAAATCCCTTTAGCTCTCTTTAGTTTATTCTTTAACTCACTATCACATCATAAAATTTGGATGAAAATGAAAAATTTTTTCAATGATAATTTTTTCAAGAATGAAAAAGAATTCATATAAAATATTTATTCCTTGACAAATGAATATCAAGAAAAAAGATGAATTTTTAAAGATTTAAGAGACTTATTAACCAATTATGATGTGTGGCCTTTATTGAATCCTGATTCAAATTTTTAACATTTATAAAACAATTTGAAATTTGAACACTTGCTAGACATATGAATTAAAGAATTGTTAAATTTTTGTTAAAAAATAGTTCTTATTTTTTAGAGATATATAGTGAAACATTCATAAGTGAATGAAATGATGTCTAGGATTTGCTTCAAAATAATACAGGTCTCTACAGCTACACAAAAATTAATTCAAAATGGATTGCAGAGCTAAATGTAAGTTAAAACTATAAAACTATTAGAAGAAAACAAGGAATACATCTTCATGATCTTGGGTTAAGCAGTGATACATTAAATATGACACCAAAAGCAAAAGTGAAGAGAAAAACTAATACATTGGACTAAATCAAAATTTAAAACCTTTACACTTTAAAACATACCATCAGAAAGTGAAAAGACAACTCACAGACTAGAAGAAAATATTTGTGAATCGTGTTTGATATGGATCTTATATCCAGAATATGTAACAAATTCTTACAATTTAATAATTAAAAGACAGCCCAATTTAAAAATGAGCAAAGGGGCTGGGCGTCATGACATGTGCCTGTAGTCCTAGCTACTTGGGAGGCTGAGGTGGAAGGATGGCTTGAGCCCAGGAGTTTAAGGCTGCAGTGGGCAATGATTGTTACTGCTTTCCAGCCTGGGTGACAGAGTGAGACCCTGTCTTAAAGAAAAAACACGGGCAAAGGATTTGAAAAGACATTTCCAGGAAGAAGATATGTGAATGACCAACAGGCACATGAAAAGATGCTCAGCACCTCCCATCACAAAAATTGATAGGTATGTGACGTGGTAGATGTGTTAATGAACTTGATTTAATCACCCCACAATATAAACATATGTCAAAACATTACATTGTACCCCATAAACGTATATAATTATTATTTGTCGATTAAAAAAATGATGTTCGATACCATTAGTTATTAGGGAAGTGCAAAGCAAAACCACAATGAGAGTCTACTTCATACCCACTAGAACGGCTGTGCTAAACAAGACAGACAGTGACAATTGTTGGCAAGGATGTGGAAACATTAAAACCCTTATACATTGCTGGTAAGAAGGTAAGATAGTGAAGATACTTTGGAAAACATTTAACAGTTTCTCAAAATATTAAACACAACCCAGAAATTCCATTCCTAGCTATCTACCCAGGAGAAACACAGACTTGTATGTAAATGTTCATAGCACTATTAGTTACAATAGCCAAGAGTTAGAAATAACCAAAATGTCTGTCAATTGGTGAACTGATAAACAAAATGCAGTATATCCATACTGGGCAGAAAGTAGCTAACAGCACATCCAACACTGCTGCTATCCTTAGAGAAAGGACTGCTATAACAGTCACAAGCATCTGGTTGACATCTGAGAACTTGGATTTTGGGAGGGTTTCCACCATTCCTTAACCAATAGTGGCTCACTGTACCTAAGCTGTTTATACAATGTGGTCCATGCAGAATACCTGCTTTCCTTTAAGAGTCTTGGTATATGCTAGGCAGAAAGTGTGTGTGTGACCAGCCCTCAACAAAACCTTAGGTGCTGAGTCTTTCATGAGCTTCCCAGGTAGACAACATTTTACATGTATTGTCACAGTTTACTGCTGGAGACATATCCTGTGTGACTCCACTGGGAGCAGACTCTTGGAAGCTTGTTCCTGGTTTCTTCTGGCCTTTGCCCTGTGCATCCTTTCCCTTTGCTTCATCTTTTTGATTTTGCTTCATCTTTTTGCTGTAGGAAATCTTAGCTTTGAGTATGAACATATGTTGAGTCTTGTGAGTCCTCTTAGCATATCACCAAATCTGGGGGTGATCTTGAGGACTCCTGATACTCATATGATATAATACTATCTGCCAGTAAAAAGGAAGGAAGGAAGTACTTATACCTGCTACATTGATGAATCTCAAAAACAAGCTAAGTGAAAGAAGTCAGATGCAAAAGATCATGTATTGTGTGATTCCACTGAGATGAAATGCACATAAAAGGCAATCCTATAGAGATAGGAAGTAGATTGGCATAGCTGGGCACAGTAACACATGCCTATGTCCCCAACTACTTGCCACTTGGGAGGCTGAGGCAGAAGAATCACCTAGCCTATGAGTTTGAGTCCAACCTGAGCAACATAGTGATACCCTGTCTCAAAAAAAAAAAAAAAAAAAAAAAAAAGGAAAGTAGATTAGTGGTTGTCTAGGGCTAGGGATGAGAATTGGGACTAAGTGGGTATGATTTTCTTAATAGGGTGATGGAAATGTTCTAAAATTCGATTGTGATAGTGGCATACCTGTAGATATACTAAAAACCATTGAATTGTCCACTTGAAATAAGTCATTTTTAAGGTATGTAAACTGTACCTCAATAAAGCTGTTAAAAATATAAGAACTGGGGGAAATAAGTATATTAGGTGAAAATCTAAGGTGGCTTCCAAGAGCCCCACCCCCGGTATATACACATTTTTTCCCAGTGATTCAACAAAATACAATCTAGATGCTGCTGTGAAGAGATTTTGTAAGTGTAGTTATGGTCCCAAACCAACTGACTTTAAAGAAGGGAGATTTTCTTGCATGAGCCTGATCTAATCAGGTGAGCTCTTGAAAGAGTCAGGACATTTCGTGGCAAAAAAGATTTGAAGTGCAAGAGGGATTTAACATGAGGGAGACTCTTCATTAATGACTTAAAAAAAGAAATAATGACTTTGAAGATGGAGAAGATCACGTGACAAAGAATGCAGGCAGCCTCCAAGAGCCAAGAGAGACCTCCAACTGACAGTCAGCAAGGAGATGGGGACCTCAGTCTTACACCCTCAAGGACTGAATTCAGCTAACAAGCTGAATCAGATTGGAAATGAATTCTTCTCCAGAGCCTTCAGAGAGAAACATAGCCTGGCCAACAGCCTGATTTCAGCCTTGTAAGACTTTGATCACAGAACTCAGGCACACCATGCCCAGACTCCTGACCTAGAGAACTGTGAACTAGTAGATGGATGCTGTTGTAAGCCACTAAGTTTGTGGTAATTTGTTATACAACATTAGAAAATTAATATAATAGGTAAGGGTATAAGTGAAACAAGATTGACCGTGAGTTGGTGATTGTTAAAAACTGGGTGATGGATGTAGGTATTACCATAACTCTGTTCTAGCTACTTTTGTATGTATATGAAATTTTCCATCAGTAAAAAAGTTTTTTTTTTTAATCTATGCTAACCAGACTTAGAAAGAGACTTAGAAATACACTAAGAAAGTAAAACTGTTAATCTGATAGAGAGATCTCAAGAACAGTTACAACCAATACAATTTTAGAAATATTACTGGTTTAAGAGGACTATTGGAAAGCTACAACTAGCTACAATTTTCTCTTTTTTTTTTTTCTTTCTTTTTTTAGAGATAGGGTTTCACTCTGTTGCCCAAATTGGAGTACAGTGGCATGATCATCACTCACTCACTGAGTTCCTGGGTTCAAGTGATCCTCCTGCCTCAGTCTCATGAGTAGCTAGGACTGTAGGCGTGTAGTGCCACAGTTGGCTGATTTTTAAATCTTTTGTAGAGAAGGGGGTTTTACTTGCCCAGGCTGGTCTCAAACTCCTGACCTCAAGCAATCCTTATGCCTCAGCCTCCCAAGTGTTGTATAGGTGTGAACCACTGTGCCCAACCCCAGAAAGCTATAGTTTTCAAGTATCTTCACAAACATGGCAGAAACTAACCTGACGATACAAGTTAATAAATTTGGTAGTCCGATATTATTTAAATTTGGAGCAATATACTTCACTATGTGTGCTATTCCAAAAATAGTTTTTTTTTTTTTTCAAATAGCAATTAAGTCAAATGTTTTCAGAACACCTGAAGTACCTCTTCAGAACTCTGAGGTTCACAGAATACAGTTAGGAAGCCCCTGTTCACATAATAAATTCTGAGCTCTCTTGTATAGCAAATAAGGTCTTTCTGGTTTGGCCTCTGCCTATGTATTCAGCTCATATCCCACACTTCCCTAATTCTCTGCACTACAGACTGGGCAGTATTAGACTATATGTAGTTCCTGAACTACTCAGTGTCTCCTCCTATGTCGTCTCCTTTGTTCTGTGCTACCTCCTGTATTACTCATGTTATTCCCTCTTTGTAGAATATCCTTTCCACCTGCCCTCACTTTACTTTCTCTCCTTCTTCCATAGAGGAATACATTTGGAAAACTGTTCTTTTAGTAAAACAGAAGCTATTTTTACATCTCTGGCTCAGTGTAAACAGACCTAGGTTCACATCCCAGTCATACCGTTTACTAGTTGTGTAATGTTAAGCAAGTTGCTTAACTTTTCTGAGTCTTGCTTATCTCATCTATAAAATGGAAGCATGAATATCTACTTTGCAGCTTTGTTATGATGATACATATATCTGGCACTGCTAGTTGCTGCTATGGTAACAGTAGTAGTAATAGTATTGCTATAATTAGGAATACAGTTTTAGGTGAATCTGGTAGGTTATCCTGGGATTTACTCTAAAGAACTGAGTGTTAACAGATGTAATAATAAAACCTTCACAATTGTGCTGATGAACTCACTCTGTGGTTAGAAGTGACCTGTTATAAAATTCATGTTAGTCTCTTACTTCTGGGAGGTTCTTCATTCTGATAATATAGGAGATCCACCAGCAATATTGCTGGTGATGAGGAGACCACAGGAGACAAAGGGATAAAACCTGAAGTAGAGAACCCAAATCAAATAGACTCCAATGCGTCATGTCTTCCTAAATATCATTGTGCCATCCTTATACAATTCTCGCATAGTATCAAAAGCTATTTCCTGAAATTTTGTTATTTTGATATTTCTAGCAGCTATTGGCAAAATTCTAAATATGACTGATTGCAGGAATTATTTTTACTTTTTTCTGGGTGTAGTTTCTTTTCACTAAACTGGTAGTACCATGCCTAAAAACTTTCGGCTTTTCCCATTGTTTACAGTGGTTTAAATTCCTCTTAATCATGAAATCTGATGGAGGAAACTATTAGGGAAAGACAATTACGAGATCAGATAAGCAGGGATAGGGCTAAATATAGGGTGCAGTAGGAACTCTAAGAGGGAAGTCTGGGAAAATTCCCTGAGGAGCTGACATTTAAGCAGAAACTCCAGGGCAGTAGCCAGGTGAAAGAAAGTGTTCCAGAGAGAGAGAGTCATTGGAAATTTAATTATTATACGAATCATTTGTTCCTTATACAAATATTTTGTTTCTTTTTGTAGATTCTGCGCTTAAGAAGGCTCAACTAGAAATTGACAAATTGAAGGAAAATTTGGTAAAGCAGAAAGAAAATGGTAAGTCATTCTAGAAGATATAATAGTTATTATTTAGTAGCCAAGAACGGTGGTACATGCCTGCAGTCCCAAAGACTTGGGAGGCTTGGGCCTAGGAGTTGGAGGTTGCAGTGAGCCATGTCTGTGCCACTGCATTCCAGCCTGGGCAATAATGCAAGACCCCATCTCAAAAGAATAAATTTTTTAAAAAATTATTATTTAATAATAATACATTAAGAAATAATATAATATACATTAATAATAGGTTTTAAAATAATAATATTTTGGAATTAAAATAATGAGTACTACTACTGTTATTGCTGTTGCTACTACTGTTATTATTACTTCCACTACTACTACCATTTAATAGTGACAGGTACTAAGTGCTTACTAAGTGACAGGTACTCTGCCAGGCACTTCACATGCTTTATCTCTAATCTTCACAACAGTCTGTGGCCATACTACCCTGAATACACATATCTCATCTAATCCTCATAGCAGTTCCAAGTAGTGAGTAGTAGTATCCCCTTTTCTTAGGTAAGCAAACTGAGTCATGGCAAAGTTAAGTGAGTTATCCAATAGCTACAATAAGTACCCGAGCTGGTATTTGAATCTTTGTATGTCTGACTCCCAAACCTGTGATCAACACAAATCATGCATCTTTTACTGGGACCACTGATACCAATATACTTTATAATGCATTTAACAATACTTTATACATATTTGTTCACTGGGAAGCCAGTAAGCTTGAATCAGTGGTGAATTAATCTGACCCTAGCTTGCCTATATAAAAATGCTACCAGTTAGCAATAATATAATGAAATTTGAATATTTGAATGGTAACAGCTAAAAAATTTTTAAATATGTTTACCAGTTTTTAAATAATTCTACAACTAGGCATCCCTCCTTTTAAAAATATATGAGTACAATTATAAAATGAATACTGCTTTTTTAGTAATTAATAGAACAAGTAAACAGAAATAAATCAGTAGGGATATAAAAGCCCTAAAAATACTAGCAATCAAAATGACCTAATTGATATTTATAGAAACAGAACACACATTCTTTTCATATACCCATGAAACATTCACCAAGAGAGACCATCCTGGTGGAACTGGAGGTCATTATGCTAACAGAAATAAGCCAGGCACAGAAAGACAAACATTGCATGCTCTCACTTATATGTGGAATCTAAAAATCAAAACAGTTGAACTCACCGACATAGAGAGCAGAAAGATTGTTACCAGAGGCTGGGAAGGAGAGTAGAGGGGCAGTTTCAGCGGGAGGCAGGGAATGGCTAATGGGTAAAAAAAGAAAGAGTGAATAAAATCTAGTATTTGATAGCACAACAGGGTGACTACAGTCAATAATAATTTAATTGTACATTTTAAAATAACTTAAAGAGTATAATTGGATTGTTTGTAACACAAAGGATAAATACTTGAGGGGATGGATAACCCATTTTCCATGACATGATTATTACGCATTGCATGCCTGTATCAAAACATCTCATGTAGCCTTTGGCTCTGTGAGCAGCACCACGGCTGTTGGCAAGAACAAGCACCTTATGAAAGGTAGCAAAAAGGGAGCCAAAAATAAAGTGGTTGATCCATTTTCTAAGAAAGATTGGTGTGATGTAAAAGCACTCGCTATGTTCAATATAAGAAATATTGGAGAGACGCTAGTCACCAGGACTCAAGGAACCAAAATTGCATCTAATAGCCTCAGGGGTCGTGTGTTTGAAGTGAGTCTTGCTGATCTGCAGAATGATGAAGTTGCGTTTAGAAAATTCAAGCTGATGCTGAAGATGTTCAGGACAAAAACTGACTAACTTCCAGGGCATAGATTTACCCGTGACAAAATGTGTTCCATTGTCAAAAAAAGGCAGACCATGATTGAACCTCACGCTGATGTCAAGACTACTGATGATTATTTGTTTCATCTATTCTGTGTTGATTTTACTAAAAAGCACAACAATCTGACACAGAAGGCCTCTTATGCTCAGCACCAACAGGTCTGCAAAATCCAGAAGAAGATGATGGAAATTATGACCTGAAAGGTGCGAATGACTTGAAAGAAGTGGTCAATAGATTGATTCCAGACAGCACTGGAAAAGAGAAAAGCTTTGCCAATCTAGTTATCTTCTCCATGATGTCTTTATTAGAAAAGTAAAAATGCTGAAGATACCCAAGTTTGGTTGGGGAAAATTCATGAAGGTAATTGTTCTGGAAAAGCTACTGGGGATGAGACAGGTCCTAAAGTCGAATTAGCTGATGGATATGAAGCACTGGTCCAAGAATCTATTTAAAGTTCAAAATTTAAAAAAGAGAGGCCATCCTGGGCCATAAAGTAAATCTCTCTGAAAAAAATGAAATACAAATTATGTTCTCTGATTATAATGGAATTAAACTAAAAATTGGTAACAGAAGTAGGTTAGTTGGAAATATTTGGAAATTACAAATTTTTTTTTTTTTTTTTTTTGAGATGGATTCTCATGTTGTTGCCCAGGCTGGAGTATAGTGGCATGATCTCGGCTCACTGCAACCTCTGCCTCCCAGGTTCAAGCAGTTCTCTGCCTCAGCCTCCCGAGTAGCTGGGATTACAGGAACCTGCCACCACACCCAGCTAATTTTTGTATTTTTAGTAGAGACGGGGTTTCACCATGTTGGCCAGGCTGATCTTGAACTCCTGACCTCGTGATCCACCCGCCTCAGCCTCCCTAAGTGCTGGGATTACAGGCGTGAGCCACTGCACCTGGCCTAAAAAGATATTTATAAAAAGACTATGCCTTCAGAGAAAAAAATTAAGAGAGATATTAGAAAATATTTTGAATTGAAGAAAATGAAACTGCAACAATATCATCATTTCTGTGACATAGCTAAATCAGTACTTAGAGGGAATTTTATAATATTTAATGCTTATATTAGAAATCAAGAAAGGACTCAAAATAATCTGAGTCTATACCTCAGAAACCCAGAATAAGGTGAGCAGAATAAGAATAAAAAAAATAATTAAATATAATAATAATAAGAAGAATAAGAACAGAATAAGAAGAGAAAATTAAATCCAAGGCATGCAGAAGGAAGGAGATATTAAAATAAGAGCTAAAATCAACAAAAGTGGCTGGGCACGGTGGCTCACGCCTGTAATCCCAGCACTTTGGGAGGCTGAAGCAGGTGGATCACAAGGTCAAGAGATCAAGACCATCCTGGCCAACATGGTGAAACCCCGTCTCTACTAAAAATACAAAAATTAGCTGGGCGTGGTGGCGCACGCTTGTAATTCCAGCTAACTCAGGAGGCTGAGGCAGGAGAGTCGCTTGAACCTGGGATGCAGAAGTTGCAGTGACCCGAGATAGTGCCACTGCACTCCAGTCTGGTGACAGATCGAGACTCCATCTCAAAAAAGAAAAAAAAAATCAACAAAACTAAAACAGAACCACAATAGAGTAAATCAGTGGAACCATGAGCTGCATCTTCAGAGAGAACAACATTGACAAACTTCTAACTAGATTGGTCATGAAAAAAGAGAGAACTCACAAACTACCAGTATAAAAAATAACAGAATATTTCTACAGAATAAAAAGATAATATGGGAATATTATGAAAAACTTTATGCCAATAAATTGACGACCTGGATGACGTGGACACATTCCTTAAAAGACACAAACCACCAAACCTCACCTGAGAAGAAATAGCTCTAAATCTATGTAAAGAGACAGAATTTTTAGTTAAAAACCTTCCCATGGGCCAGACATGGTGGCTCATGCCTGTAATCCCAGCACTTTGGGAGGCCGAGAGGGTGAATCACTTGAGGTCAAGAGTTCAAGACCAGCCTGGCGAGCATGGTGAAACCCCGTCTCTACTAAAAATACAAAAATTAGCCAGGTGTGGTGGCCTATGCCTGTAATCCCAGCTACTCAGGAGGCTGAGGCAAGAGAATCACTTGAACCCAGGAGGTGGAGGCTGCAGTGAGATTGCACCACTGCACTCCAGCCTGGGCACAGCAAGACGGACTCAAATGAAAAATAAAAATAAAAATAAAAATAAAAATCTTCCCATGAGGAAGACTCCAGGCTCAGATGGCTTCATTAGTGAATTCTAATAAGAGGAATTATTTAAGGAATAAATAATACTAAATTTATATAATTTCTTCCAGAAAATGGAAGAAGAGAGAATACTTCCCACTTTTTTAAGTGGCCAGTTAACAAAGAAGTACAGAGAATAAGAAATAACTTGTTGGGTAGTAAAATTAAATGCAGTATGTTTACCAATAATAGATTGTTAAATAAGTGACTATACAAAGCATACTTTGCAGATATTAAAGATGACATGGAGCCAAGTGTGCATTGACATGAATAGATTTCTGTGATATATTATCAAGTGAATAAGGTAAGTTGTAGAGTAAGATGTGTGGTATAATGTCATTTGGGTTTTTTATTTGTGGAGTTTGTGTGTGTGTACCCACAGGACTACTGTGAGCTGGTATATACTTGTATGGCAGTAAAGTTGTGAAGGTACTGGAATAATTCTGTGTTGACTTATAACTAGCTGTTGTCCTGAGTCTTCTAAACATTCCTACCTGCCCTAATTGTCTTAGCTCCTTCCAGCCCCATGTCTTCCCAGCCACTAAAGAGATAATATTTAGCACAGCAAAATGTTCTCTAGAACTCTACTTCAGAGCTACATTCTTATAGATGAGGGTGCATGCTTAACCAGTTGTTAAATATTTTTAACACAACTTTGTCTGTTTGTATATTACTATAAATATATATATATATTTCTGAAAATATTTACTATGTGTTAAAAATATTATTTTGGGACACGGTACCAGCTGAAGGTGGGATAAAAATATTCACTTTGAACAAAACCATGTAGCTTGATTAACAAAAAGCCTATGTTCCATTTGTGATCAATAAAAGTTAAGGTGTTAACACTTTACAATTTCAAGATTTACAGTAAAGCTACAGCATGGAATTATTCTAAGAATAGATTTGTAAACAAATGGACTAGGAGGTATGTAAAAGAGACAGGACTGAAAGGCATGTAGGAAGACCATTTTTTTGGTCATTTAACTTTTAAAAGCTAAGCTAGGCTAAATTGTTTTAAAATTCTAGGTCCTAGAAGAACCTCTATTGCTGGAAACCCTTCACTCAAAAAGTCCAATTCATTGGTCTGGTGTGAGTAATATAAAACTTTCTCTGTTGTTTCTTTGGGTTGGTAGAATATTCTAGGACTAGACTTGAGAGCCTTGTGGCTCTCCTGCATAGAGAGCCAGCCACATATGCAGAGACACGATAGGACTAACAAGAAGGGCAGGCAATAGCACTTCCTTTGTTTTTAGAGTTAGTGCCCCTAAAACTAAAACTTTGATCCAGTTGAGTAAACTGTGTTCTTCTCTGTTTTAGATGCAGCTGACCTACAGAAAGCAAAGGAACACAATCAGAGACTGGATGAGGAAATTCTGGCTTTAAGAAATAGGGTTCGATCACTTGACTCAGAAAAAAAGGTGCTTGGTGAAATGGTAAGTTTAATTTACTTCTTAGAACTTATTTAAATGTGTCTACCATAACAATCAACAGCATAAGCAACACAGATATACAACATGTAGGTTGGTCTTTAGCAGGGACCAATACTGGGGGCTGTAACATCTCAGCGGGATGCCATGCTTTGACCTAGATATATTCTATCAGTACTTACATTTTATACATTTTAACTACCTATGCTACACAGCAACATTGTTGCTATATGTAAATCTAGGATCTTTTAAATAAGGGATTAGATAATAGTTTATAGTTAACACGTTCACCACATAGAAAATATTACCCTATTATATTGGATAAGTTTAAGATTATTAATACTAAATCTTTAATTGTTTATATTTTTAACCATTTCTTCTTAGCAATTTACTGATTTTTAAAAATATGTACTTCCAAATTTTAAATACATCTCTTCAATTTTAGTTTATATTCATTAAATAATCATATATCTAATGTCCACAAAAATACCTGGCATAATACTAAGTGCTTTAGAAATTTTTTTTGTAAGAATGACTAAAGACCCATCAGGATGACTGCTAGCAAAACAAGAGAGAATAACAAATGTTGGTGTGGAAAAATTGGAACCTTTGTGCATTGCTGGGGAGAATCTAAAATAGTGCAGTCACCATGGAAAACAGTTACTCTAAAAGTTAAATATAGAATCACCATGTGGTCTGACAATTCCACTTCTGGATATATGCCCCAGAGAATTGAAGACAGAGACTTAAACATATATTTGTACATCCATATTCATAGCAGCATTATTCACAATAGCCAAAAGGTGGAAGCAGCTCAGATGCTCATTGATAGAGGAACAGATAAGCAAAATGTGGTATAGCCTTACAATGGAATATTATTCAGCCTTAAAAAGGAAAGAAATTCATACACATGCTGCAACATGAATGAACATTGAAGACATTATTCTAAATGAAATAATCCAGTCACAAAAGGACAAATAATATATGATTACACTTATATGACATGCTTAGAGTAGTGAAAGTCATAGAGACAGAAAGTATTAATAGAATGGTGGTTGCCAGTGGCTGGGGAGAGGGAGTAATGGGAGTTATTGTTTAATGGGTATAGAGTTTCAGTGCAAGATGAAGCGTTCTGGAGATGGATGGTGGTAACGGTGGCACAACAGTGTGCTTGACAATGTGCTTAATAATATGCTTAATGATGCTTAATGCCACTGAACTGTACACTTAAAAATGGCTAACATGGTACATTTTGTGTTATGTGTATTTTACCACAATAAAAATGCAATCATAAAAAGAATGAATAAATAAGTGAAGATTGGTAAGTTGTCTAAGTCTTTGTAAATTTATGTATCTAACCCATTTATATATTTAATACATGTGTGTATGCATGAAAAAGTTCAGGTAGGGTACATTCCAAGCAGTGTTATTTCTGGAAAGGGAGGAACAGTTGTAATATCAAGGAAAATACAGTTTTTTATTCTGTATACCTATGTGTTGAAGTTTTACAAGGACAGCGTATTTGTATGTTACTTGTATAATTAAAAAACAAAGCAATGATTTATCCAAACAAAAATTGAGAAGTCTACAAGATGTTTTCTTTTGTATTTAAGGTTGAAAGACTTAAAGGAGAGGTGTGTGAATCTCAAGACAATAAGCAACTTGAAGAGCACTCCCCTGGAAAAACTGTGGGTGGTGAACAGAGAGAACAGGTATGGTATTTTAAAGTTCTGTTCTTTCTGATTTCTAATTTTTGAGTTGTACTTTTACAGAGCGTACTAGAGTAATTGGTGCTAATCATTTGCTACTCTCCTTATTGGGCTGTCTTTTTCTATTGCTCAGCTAATTAGAGTGGAAGAGGAAAGAGGGCTACAGGGGATGTGTTTCTGTTCACTTCTTCCTCATAAAGAACAATTAATTTGGAGAATATAGTAGATTGTTTCTCTGAAAAGAATCTTATGAAGATACAACCAATTTGAGCGTATCATGGAGAACTAATAAGGTGTAGGCTCCAGTGTGTACAGTATATACTATATTCAGCATGATCAGCCTCTGAAGTGGTGAGCAAAGCAATCAAACCCAAGACAGACTGATGCAAGTGCCAGGGTTTATCTAGTAAATAGTAGTTTTAATTTGCCTTTTGAGCATGTCTAATGACCATGAATATGTTTTGGCCATGTATATATTCTTTTGTGAAGCATCTGTTCAAATCTTTTGTACGTTTTCAGTGGAGTGGTCTGTATTCTTAAAAAAATTTTATTTTTATTATTATTATTATTTTTAGAGATAGATTCTCACTCTGTTGCCCAGGCTGGAGTACAGGGGTCCAGTCCTGGCTCGCTGAAGCCTCAACCTTCCAGGCCCAAGCCATCCTCCTGCCCCAGCCTCTCAAGTAGCTGGGACTATAGGCATGCAGCACCACACCCAGCTAATTTAAAAAAATCTTTTTTGTAGAGATGAGGTCTCACTGTGTTGTCCAGGCCAGTCTCAAACTCCTGGCCTCAGGTAATCTTGCCTCCCAAAGTGTTGGGATTACAGGCATGCACCACTCTTTCTGGTTTGTATTCTTTTTATTGAGTTGTAGAAGTAGTTTCATTTTGTTTTTTACATATTAGAGATGATATCTCACTATGTTGCCCAAGCTGGTCTCAAACACCTGGCCTGAAGTGATTCTCCATCTTTGACTTCTTAAAGTGCTGGGATTACATGCATAAGCCACCACACCTGGCCAAGAGTTCTTTATATATATTCAAACTAGTCCTTTGTTTTAGATATATGTATTATAAATCTTTTCTTATTCTATGCCATGTCTTTCATTTTCTTAATAGTGTTTTATAAAGAGTAGAAGTTTTAAAATTTTGATGGAGGTGAATTCATCAATGTTTTCTTTTATAATTTTGTGGTGGGACACAAAAAGCCTATTTAAGAAATCTTTGTCTACTCTAAGGTCACAAAATATGTTTCTTATACTTTCTTCTAAAAATTTTATAGTTTTTAGTTTCTACATTTAGGTTTATGGTCTACTGCAGGTAATTTTTGTATATACTGTGTGGTAAAATTGAGAGGTTCATTCATTTTCAGTGTATATCCAGTTATTCCAGAAATATTTGGTAAAAAGAGTTATTTCCTTACTGATAAAGGTTAGCACCTTTATTAAAAAAATTTATAAAGGTCTACTTCTGGACTCTGTATTCTATTCTGTTAACCCACCCATGTGTTTATTCTTAGAACAATTCTAGAACAATCTTAGAACAATGCTGTAACTTTATTGTAAGTCTTGAAATTATAAGGTGTAACACCTCCTTCTCTTAACTCATCAAAGTCATTCTCTGTCCAGCTTTGTTCCGTTGCTGGCGAGGAGCTGTGTTCCTTTGGAGGAGAACAGGCACTCTGATTTTTAGAATTTTCAGCTTTTCTGCTCTAGTTTCTCCCTATCTTTGTGGTTTTATCCACTTTTGGTCTTTGATGATGGTGATGTACAGATGGAGTTTTGGTGTGGATGTCCTTTCTGTTGGTTAGGTTTCCTTCTAAGTTAGGACCCTCAGCTGCAGGTTTGTTGGAGTTTGCTGGAGGTCCACTCCAGACCCTGTTTGCCCGGATATCACCAGCAGAGGCTGCAGAACAGCAAATATTGCAGAATGGCAAATGTTACTGCCTGATCCTTCCTCTGGAAGCTTCATCTCAGAGGGGCACCCGGCCATATGAGGTATCAGTCTGCCCCTACTAGGAGGTGACTCCCAGTTAGGCTACTCGAGTGTCAGAGACCCACTTGAGAAGGCAGTCTGTCCATTCTCAGATCTCAAACTCCATGCTGGGAGAACCACTACTCTCTTCAAAGCTATCAGACAGGGACGTTTAAGTCTGCAGAAGTTTCCGCTGCCTTTTGTTCAGCTATACCCTGCCCCCAGAGGTGGAGTCTACAGAGGCAGGCAGGCCTCCTTGAACTGCGGTGGGCTCCACCCAGTTCGAGCTTCCTGGCCACTTTGTTTACCTACTCAAGCCTCAGCAATGGCAGATGCCCCTCCCCCAGCCTCACTGCCGCCTTGCAGTTCCATCTCAGACTGCTGTACTAGCAGTGAGCGAGGCTCCATGGGCGTGGGACCCTCCAAGCCAGGCATGGGATAGAATCTCCTGGTGTGCCATTTGCTAAGACTGTTGGAAAACCACAGTATTAGGGTGGGAGTGTCCCAATTTTCCAGATAGTGTCTGTCATGGCTTCCCTTGGCTAGGAAAGGGAATTCCCTGACCATTTGTGCTTCCCGGGTGAGGCAGTGCCCTGCTTTGTATCGGCTCACGCTCCATGGGCTGTACCCACTGTCCAACAAGGCCCTTTGAGATGAACCTGGTACCTCAGTTGGAAATGCAGAAATCACCTGTCTTCTGTGTCACTCACGCTAGGAGCTGTAGACTGGAGCTTTTCCTATTCAGCTGTCTTGGAACCTCCCTTGTGAATTCTTGTCAGGAAATTTTTATCCCCCAAGAAAGAAACTCCATATCCATTAGTATTCATTTCTTATTTTTCTACCTGCCCCCTCCCCCCAGCCTCTGGCAACCACTAAAGTACTTTCTGCCTTTGAATTTGGCTATCTTGTACATTTTACATAAGTAGAACCATACAATATATGGACATTTGTGTCTGCTTTCTTTCACTTAGCATAATTTTTTCAAAATTCCTATTGTAGTATGAATTAGTACTTTATCCCTTTCTATGGCTGAATATTTTATTGTATGGATTTTCTTTTTGAGACAGGGTCCCACTCTGTTACCCAGGCTGGAGTACATGATCACTGCAGACTTGACCTCCCAGGCTTAAGCAATTTTCCCACCTCATCCTCCTGAGTAGCTGGGACTATAAATGCGCACCATCACACCCAACTAATTTTTGTGATTTCTAGTAAAGATAAGGTCTGGCTATGTTCCCAAGCTAGTTTCAAACTCCTGAGCTCAAGCAATCCTTCCACTTGACCTCCCAAAATGCTGAGATTATAGACATGA
This sequence comes from Mandrillus leucophaeus, assembly GCF_000951045.1. Classification (NCBI taxonomy): domain Eukaryota; kingdom Metazoa; phylum Chordata; class Mammalia; order Primates; family Cercopithecidae; genus Mandrillus; species Mandrillus leucophaeus. The sequence continues at coordinate 1,624,852 of NW_012107252.1, forward strand.
GCCACTACACCCCATCCTTAGTGAAGTGGCATTGTTGTCAGGGGTAAACACCTAGGGTTCATCATCTCACGCTAAGAAGATTAAAGACATAGACACACGTGGTTGGGTTAAGGAGTGGAAAGTTTAATAGGCAGAAGAAAGGAGAGAGGAGAGCAGCTTTCTCTCTTGTGAGAGAGAGGAGCATCCAAAAGGTAAAAGCCGGCCTGCGACAGACTGCAGCAGATTTTATAGGCTAGCTTGAGGAGGCAGTGTCTAGGGTCCACAGATTGGTTCAACTAGGTGTGACGTTTACATAGCGTGTGGGGAAGGCTTGTCACCCCACCCTAATCTTAATATGCCAATAGGCTTTCTACTTGGCCAGCACCATCTTGTCTGCTCCATACTGTACACGTGGCTGGCAAAGAGAAGGGAAGATAGAGCCACCATTTTGATCATGCCTGGTCCCAGGTAGCCTTTTCCTATTGGCACAACTGCCAGCATTCACCTTTGCAAGCTTCTAGCTTACTTGTCTATGTCTGCAGCTCAGTTTTACAGGTTGCTCTTTGTTAGAGAAGAAAATGATTTGGGGTCTGTTTTTCATTAAAAGTAAAACCTTAATGAGGACTTCCTTACCCTCACTATCTGCCTAAATAATTTCTTTTTCACTCCTATCTTATTCCCCCCCTGAGGAGTGGTAACCCTAACTGTTATTAAGGGGTATTAGATAATGACTCTTTCTGACTAATTCCTGCCAAAAAGGGGTGCCCTGACAGTTAGGGCTTCTCCTGGGGTCAGTCTAAGGGTCCTCAGAAGAAAGGCATGTCCATGCATGGTTCTGTCCACAGTACCATTTGGAGTTTGATTGCTGTCCACCTTTCCGATGGGTTGTAATACTGGTTTGCCTCCACCAGGTGCTGCTAAAATGTTAATAGTGTTAATATAAAAGTAACATTAACAAATGTTAATACTGTTAATATAGAAGGATAAGTGGCATTGGATTTGGGTGGCTAGAGTAACTTTAGTGTTAACCTTGGCTGAATCTTTCCTGCAATTATTAATTCTTTCACAACTTCCACAGACCATTTATGACATGCTTATACTTTCTGACTTTTCCTAAACATCCCTCTTTTTAAACAAGCAGTTATTCTCTTTAGGATAAGAATTTACCATACAAGATCATTTCTTATATAAAATCTATTTTCTTTATAACCTTCTTTGCGTAGCTAGGGTGTGACATATTACCAAACCCAATAAAAAGTCCTGGTGGACTCAGTGATAGTAAAACCTTCATGTTTACCTCTTGTCAGTAGCTATTATTCCTGCTCTAAGGATAATAATTAAGCAAAATACTACAGTAGTGGAAACTCTCTGTCCAGTATTTCAGTTAGAAGGTGCTACCATGTATAACTCTACCTCAAATAGTAGAGTGAGTGTAGCGATTCCACAAGGGTGGGATTATTAGATCATTCCATCTAAAATTTTAGTGCCAAGATATAGAATTTCCCTTTTGGAAGGTCTATGAAGTTCCTTGATTTTATTTTCCCAAAGAAATCTCTGGCTTATGAGCAACCTACTCACATTTATTACCTGGCAGGATTTGCAGGATAATTGGCCAGAACTAGCATATTGATCCAGATTTTTACATTGCCCATACATTTTTGTTTTTCTCAACCTGCAGGAAATCATTACTTGATTCACAGGAATAAGCATGGCTAGTCTAAAATGTAGGCAAAAAAAAAATTAAAAATAACCAATGAAACTAGAATTTAATGACAAATGTATACGTTTTGGAGCATATTTTTTTTCTCTCCAGTCCTCATTTTCAGTAAAAACAAATTATGATAGGACCATGTTATTTGTAGAATAAAGTTTAGTCATATACTTGGCCTGATGATTTGCATAAAGTACAACAAGAATAATTATTTCTACATAGGCCTTTTAGATTGGATTTGATGAAACTCTGTTCCAGAAGAAATCTCAGATAAGACCTTTTAAAGCCAAGTCCAGCCATGGGTCTATATCCTTAAATACCTGTGAGTTGGGTGATCCTTTCCTCTTAAGGTCCTAACATATGCTTGGAGCACCTGGACCTGTCAGAAAGTGACATTTTTTACTGACCATAGGTCAGGAATCTACCTGGGGGACTGTGTAGGCAAGAGCATGAGGCCAGTCTTCCCCAAAGGGCATTTATTGGCTCTTCAAGTCAAGCTTGTTTCCTTAAAAAGAAATACAGACTTCTAGTCAAAGACTTGGTAAAGACAACCAGTTTCTCCAATTGTGTTCTGTTGAAAAAGAAAATGGATTCTTATTGTACTGATGCAAATAACTATATTGCCATAAGTTAAGAATACTCACAAATAGTTTCCAAATTTTAGAGGAACCAGGCAATGAGAAAGAAGTATGCCTTAAATTTTGTTCACAAGAGTATATCTTACTTAATTGTTAAAAGCTATAGATAGCTTAGAATAAAAGTTTCCTTGACATTGAAGGACAAAATAAGGATGAGCAATGTTTCAAGCAAAAAGTTAAAAAAGATTATGTCAGACTTCTATTAGTGTAGTTCATGCAGTTAACTCCTGTTTGATATTCATGAACATTTCAGCTCCTCATGAATCCTGTATGTTTTTTCTCTATTCCAATGTTAGAAACCTGCATTTGAGAACACCTGTAAAAGTCCTATATCTTGATTATAAACTATCTTTTGAAAAGGAACAAAGCAAGACAACAATTGTCTGCAGATGACAAAATTTCCAGCATAGTTACACTTAAAAACACAACTGACAAAGAGATTTGGTTATCTTTGTGGTTTACAATAACTTCAATCTTAATTATGATTAATAGCATATACATAGACATTAGAATTTTAAAAATCTCATACAATTTTGGAACATGTATTAGTATTGTTCAACAAAATAAAAACCTAAAGAAGACTGGATATCATTTTAGCAATTTCACGTAATTAAATATGTCAAATAATTCTGTTTACCTCTTCTCTGGATGATTCAGAGGCCTGCTGAACCATCCAGAAAGCCAGGCATCAGGAAAGACAATTTTGAAACTTGGAGTTTGATTTTTGGAAGACTGATAAATATGTTAGAGGTTTAAAACACTTGATGTTATGAAATAGAAGTCTAGATTACCATAAATTATTTATTTTGCTAAAATGATAACTCAAAAAGCAAAAATCTTCCATTAACCTTTACTATTACATGAAAATCCTGTTCAAAGCCAAAATTTATCCTTGCATTAGTTTAATGTCAGCCCCATTTGTTTTTTTGTTTTTTTTTTGAGATGGAATATTGCTCTTGTTGTCCAGGCTGGAGTGCAGTGGTGTAATCTCAGCTCACTGCAACCTCTGCCTCTCAGGTTCAAGTGATTCTTCTGCCTCAGCCTCCCAAGTAGTTGGGATTACTGGCATGTGCCACCATGCCTGGGTAGTTTCTGTATTTTTAGTAGAGATGGGGTTTCACCATGTTGGTCAGGCTGGTCTCTTAACTCCTGATCTCAGGTGATCCATCCACCTTGGTCTCCCAAAGTGCTCGGATTACAGACATGAGCCACTGCACCCAGCCTCAATTTTTTAATGAAACCTCATAGACAATACCATCTAATCATAACCAATTTGACCATGAGGTGAAATCTTTACAAACCTTTTGTAACCCTTTTGCTGAAAGGTGAGTTAGCATCTTAAGACAACGTTGCTGTGCTTTTATTTCAATGCTCAATTTATGAAAAAACCATATAATACCCTTTTGAATTTAGTTAAGGTTTACACATGGGATTTTTGCCAGATTAATTTTTATAATCTTTCCATAACTTGCTTAAACCTTCAGCTTTATCTGATCTAATTTAAGACAATTCTTTATCACTAGGTAAAATTTACATTTCCATGCCTTCTTATAATCTCTTACTAAAAAACACATTTTACTGTTTTTACACACCTTACATGTAAATCTATTTTTAGTAGTCAAAATTGCATATTATGATAGTAACTCTTAGCAATTTTTGACTTTAATCTGAAATCTGGTAAGTTGTTTTGATTATGTACTAGGCACAGAGAAAGTCACTTACTTTTTCCAGCATAGTTACAGGGGTGGTTAATTTTGTATGTCCCCAGGGCTTACCAAATTGTGAAGCAGGTGGTTTACAACCTTGAAAGCTTTAGCAAACCTAGTATTTGACTTATATGATTTAGATCACCTGTTTATATTGCTAACACTTGTATTTTACCAATAATCTTTAAGACCTTTTTATTTCTTAAAAATTAAAGTCATGTTAACTAAGAGGCATTACAGCTTTTATCTTTCCTTTAAAAATATTTAATTTAAGCACTTATTTTTCTCTAAGCCAATTAATTAGAACTCTTTTTATAGATATTACACACAACACATGTATAGCTACCCAGACAGAAGATTCAGCACTTGTAAAATTTTTCATTTGCTAGCTTCTTAATTGGATTACTGACTTCAGGGTGGAGACCTTGGAGGAACAAGACCAGGAAAGCATGCATTTTTAGGGCTTAATAAGCTGGCACAGCTGAAGGCAAAGACAGATCCTCAAAATTAAGGGTGCCATTTTATAGTGGATCCTGGATCCCCAAAAGGAGGGAAATACTATAGGGAGAAGACAGTGTAGTGCTTCTACCATGCATTTCATTGCAAGGCAACCCAAAGCCAATCAGCCCATTTTGTAATCGGCCCATTCCATGTGGGAGTCTTATCCCTTAATTTGGAGTGGGAGTGTTTCCATATCCTCCAGGTGGCCAAGAGCATGCTTCTCTGATCCAGATGTGCAAAGAAATAAGTATTCGTCCATAACTACTATTAGCCATCCCTTAAGGTATATTTTTTACCTAGTTATTATTACACAAAGCCATCTCATAATGCAAAGTAATTTGATACCCCCAAAACTTAAAACCATCAGATAACACAATGCGAAACAGAACAACACCTTTTATTTTGAGAGAGATCTAGCTGCTTTTAATTCCTGGGGTTTCATGAGGAAAACAGAGGGGGTGTGTGTGTGTGTGTGTGTGTGTGTGTGTGTGTGTGTTTTCCCAAAACAGGGTCTGTGGCACCTCCTCTGTTTTTCACAAGGAGTCCCAGACTACCAGAAGTTATATTAGGGCCTGTTATGTGTGCATTAAGAGTGGCAAGACAAAAAAAGATGAAGAAAAATAGTTCAGTCGACTGAGAAGAAAAAAACCCTTTTTCAAAAAACCAGGATCCAAGAAGAGAAAAGTGTAAAGGTTTTAAAAATATACCTTTGCTTGGATATCCACTTTTAATTAAACTGAGCACTCTTTAAGAAAATCCCTTTAGGCCGGGCGCGGTGGCTCAAGCCTGTAATCCCAGCACTTTGGGAGGCCAAGACGGGCGGATCACGAGGTCAGGAGATCGAGACCATCCTGGCTAATACGGTGAAACCCCGTCTCTACTAAAAATACAAAAAACTAGCCGGGCGAGGTGGTGGGCGCCTGTAGTCCCAGCTACTGGGGAGGCTGAGGCAGGAGAATGGCGTAAACCCGGGAGGCGGAGCTTGCAGTGAGCTGAGATCCGGCCACTGCACTCCAGCCTGGGCGACAGAGCAAGACTCCATCTCAAAAAAAAAAAAAAAAAGAAAAACCCTTTAAATCCCTTGTTACTTGACTTTAGCCACACCAAGCAGTTAAGTTTTTCAGCTTTTGAACTTTAAAAAACCTCACAGGTGAAACCAACCAGCCTAAATTAGGTTATGACTTAGCTGCGAGTATATGAGGTACTTTCAAAGGAGTGGTAAGCAGCTTTTGAAACCTTCATTGCAAAACTGTGATGAGACAGTGAAAGAGTTTTGACCCAACCTGCTCCATCTTGCTTCCAGCCCCAAAGCTGTCCTTCCCCATCCCTAGGCATAGGTTGAACCAACTCTGGAAGGAGCATGGTTTACAGTTTATAGTCTAAAACAAAGGTGATAACCATCCCTCTTTCCTGGGAAGCAGACCAAGAAAGTAGCCACAAGATTAGAAACCATTGCTTAGGAGCCATGCAGCTGGAGGCTACAAGATTTTGACTCTCCCTAAACTGCTGTCAAGGTCAGTGCTTAAGATATTTTGCAAACCCTGCCCTTGATGGATCAACTAGCACCACCCAGATCGATAAGCTGGCTTATCTGATTTTGTGACCCCTACCCAGGAACTGACTTAGCACAGAAGACAGACACCATTTTACAATGGTGGGGACTAAAACAAAGTATTGCCATGTGGCTACAGGTCATGTTCCCAAGGACATAAAACAAGATAGAGGCCTGGAGCAAAGTTTGTTACTGAACATTTTGTTGGGCTGACTTGATCAACAGGCTTATGAGGTCCTGGGCCTGTATCCTAACCTAAGGTACCCTTTCTTTTAACAGAATCATGCAGAAAGAGACACAATGCACACTGTACTGGCTGCAACTTAAGACCAACTTCACAAATCCTCTTTCATTAATTAAAACTTTACAGAGAATATAAACGGTGATACTTATTCATTTTACCAGTTTGCACAGACAGAGAGAGAAGCCAAAAGCCCAACTGGTTAAAAAAAAAAAAAAAACATAAAAATACATAAAACATTTACCCTTTTGCCAGCATGTCAAGCTTCTGGGTTCCCTTCCTCCAAGCTCAACTCTAAGCCAAGCATTTTAAGGTTTGGGGAAATTAACTTTTCCCAGTTTGGAGGAACATTATAAACCATGAAAAAAGGAAGGAAAAATACCATGGAAAGTGTAGGGGGTTTGTGTTGTAGAATTGTAGGAGCTGACAATGTAGATGGTGGGCAGGAAGGACCAGGGCTTCTGGAAGTTGCATTTGAGGGTTTGAATTAGGGTTGTCAAGAAGTACTGCCTCTCTTCCAATTGGGAATGATGGTTCCCCTGTTTCTTCACTCTCTCTATTTTCTCTTTTCCTTTTGACCTACCATAGGATACATTTTGCTCATCTCTGAATTTCTCTGCTGTCTGCAGAGCTGGCTGTTTTTCAGCCATGGTTAGGGTTTGGCTTAGGAACAGCATAAAATCCCTTTGTGAGAGGTTAAACACTTGAGTTAAATTTTGGAGGCCAGGCACGGTGGCTCATGCCTGTAATCCCAGCACTTTGGCAAGCCAAGTGGCAGATCATGAGGTCAGGAGATCAAGACCATCCTGGCCAATATGGTGAAACCCCGTCTCTACTAAAGATACAAAAATTAGCTGGATGTGGTGGCACGCACCTCTGGTCCCAGCTACTTGGGAGGCTGAGGCAGGAGAATCACTTAAACCTGGGAAGTGGAGGTTGCAGTGAGCTGAGATCACACCACTGCACTCCAGTCTGGGTGACAGAGCAAGACTCCATCTCAAAAAAGAAAAAAATGTGGAAAGCTTCTATATACTTATCAGCATCGTCAGAAAATTGGCCTAAGTCTCCCTTTATTTGTCTAAGGTCCTGTAATGAGAAGGGAACTTGAGGGGGCCCTGAATAAGGGGAATCCTCAGATGGCTTCCCTGGAAGTTGCTTCTCTAATTTGGGGGAATCATTCTCTGTAGGTCTGCCTGATATGACTGCTATAAGGGTTGGGTTGATTGTGCAACTCTTGTGAAGATCTAGTAAAAAGGCCATGCTCTTGTGTAAAAGAAAATGAGCCACTTTTTCTTCAAAGTCTCAGGGTCAAAGGAGTCCTTGTGCTTCAGAATGCACTACAGAGAGATGCAAGCTGAAGATGATCTGTTACCCATTTAGAAAGGGAAGCGAGAAAAAGACGTCCCTTTAATCCCCTTCCTTTCAGTGTGACCCAGGGTGGAGGGGAAGACAGTGAGGGCATCCCCCTTACTGTTTTCCCTCCTTGGTTCCTGGGTCCCAGCACCTTGTTAGATGTGCCACCCATGGTTGCAGGCACGACTCCCAGCTGTGGAACCAGAGGAACTAAGCAATTGGGATTAGTCACAATTACCCATGTGACTCTAGTCCTCCACTTGTGATTTCCCTTTGACTTCCTAGACTTATGTGATCTACGTGGCTCCCTCAAAGATGGATCTCAGGAAATACTATGTAATAGTTGCATTTGGACAAGGCCAATCTAGTACCCTTTAATGGAGAAAGGGTACTAGATTGAACTCTATATCCTGCTATTATGGCCCATGCTAAAGCGTTTCCCCTTAGAGAATGGTTCTGGTTAACTTCTGGACCTAAAATTCCCTTACTATTTAAGTACTGTTCTAATTGGAGATAGACTAGGTGCCTTAAAAGAACATAGGGACCAAATGGCGTTTTTCCTGCCAATGGGACAGTATCAAGACTAAATTTGGTGCCAGAGGACATTTTACTCCTAATTGTTGAAAGCAGAGTTTTCCCATTTACAGAACAGCCATATAGCCTGATTTTTAGTATATGGGTGCAAAAAGGGAGGAGAATTGGGAAGCTAGAGTGCTTTGGCAAAGGAATGACATTCTGCCTCATGGAGAGGAATTTTATTCCTCTAGGTGGTGCTTTTGACCTTGAAATGCCATGTGCTCTCCAGACCAAGGGCAGAGAGTGACCTGTGCTGAGACCAGCTCAGTCGTGGAGACCCTAACCCAGCAGCACTAGAGGAATTAAAGACACACACACACAGAAATATAGAGTGTGGAGTGGGAAATCAGGGGTCTCACAGCCTTCAGAGCTGAGAACCTTGAACAGAGATTTACCCACATATTTATTGACAGTAAGCCAGTGATAAGCATTGTTTCTATAGATTATAGATTAACTAAAAGTATTCCTTAAGGGAATCAAAGGGATGGGCCAAAATAAAGGGATGGGCTCTGGCTAGTTATCTGCAGCATGAACATGTCCTTAAGGCACAGATCACTCATGCTATTGTTTGTGGTTTAAGAACGCCTTAAGCGGTTTTCCACCCTGGGTGGATCAGGTGTTCCTTGCCCTCATTCCAGTAAACCGACAACCTTCCAGCATGGGCATCAAGGCCATCACGTGCATGTTACAGAGCTGCAGAGATTTTGTTTATGGCCAGTTTGGGGGCCAGTTTATGGCCAGATTTGGGGGCCTGTTCCCAACAGACCTGGAAATGCCATATGCTTTCCTGACAAAGGGCAGAGAGTAACCTGGAAATGCCATGTGCTCTCCAGACTAAGGGCAGAGAGTGACCTCATTGTGGGGAGCAGAGGGAGACCCTCTGTTCCTAGAAAATCACAACAACATTCCCCTGAGTTGTATCCTTTACTGTAGCATTTCCTGATCTTGCCTAACAGGATTACTTCCCTGAGCTGTAAAACTTCCTGTATCTTGCACACACTGAGAGGATAGGAGACATGGCAACCATGGATAGAAAAGAAGGGAATTTTGCAACAGGGTAGCTGGACATCCTTTTTGCCAACACCCAGTCAAGCAGTCAGAGGCTGGGATTAGTCCAGAAGCCTTTGGATAATAGCAGGGTGTGCCCTTAACAGAAATCCTCAGTTGTTCCGGGACCTCACTCAGCCCCATGCAGTGGCTAGGCCCAACATGAAAAGAAACTGGTTCAAACATGGCCAACATGCCCAGCAACCTGTGGGTGCTGGGGGATTCTCCATGTTCTTCCCACTAAGCCTCACTCCTGCATCTTGTAAGGCTGGCAGCCATGCTAACTGTGTTTTTAAATGGCTGACGGGAGCCTAGTATTTTTTATTTAGTTTGATTTGATTCTAAAATGGAGGCCAAGAGCCTCAAAATTAAAGGACAGATTTGAGGTTTGTTCCCATTCTTACCACTCTGATGATTATACCTTCTGTTCTGGTTCTGATCCCAGATGAGCCCCCAAAAGAAGCAGCATCATTGTCTGCAGAAATATCCAGGGTTAATAGTCTCATGCCAAGAAGATTAAGGTCATGGACATACATGGGTGGGTTAAGGAAGGCAAGTTTAATAGGCAGAAGAAAGCAGAGAGGAGAGCAATTCTCTCTCTTGTGAGAGACAGGGACATCTGAAAGGGAAAAGCTGGCCTGTAGCAGACAGCAGCAGATTTTATAGGCAGGATTGAGGAGGCAGTGTCTGACTTTGTAGGGCCAACAGATTGTTCTGACCAGGTATAATGTTTATATAACATGTAGGGAAGGCTTGTCACCCCACCCTAAACTTAATATGCAAATGGGCTTTCTACTTGGCCAGTGCCATCTTGTGTGCTCCTTACTGTACATGTGGCTGGCAAAGAGAAGGGAAGATGGAGCTGCCATTTTGATCATGGCTAGTCCCAGGTAGCCTTTTCCTATTGGCACAACTGCCAGCATTCACCTGTGCAAGTTTTCAGTTTGCTTGTCTATGTCTGCAGCTCAATTTTACAGGCTGCTCTTTGTTAGAAAAGAAAATGATTTTGGGGATGCTTTTCATGAAAAGTAAAACCTTAATGAGGACTTCCTTACCCTCACAATCTGCCTGAATAATTTCTTTTTAACTCCTATATCATTACTGTATTTTGTGTCGCTATAAAGGAGTACCTGAGGCTGGTTAATTTATAAAGAAAAGAGTTTTATTTTGGCTCATGGTTCTGCAAGCTGTACAAGAAGCATAATGATGGCATATGCTTCTGGTGGGGGCCTTAGGAAGCTTACAGTCATGACTGAAGGCAAAGGAGTAGCAGGTGTGTCTCATGATCTCATGATGAGAGAGGGGGAAGGGCTTAGCCTCTTTTTAACAACCATATCTCATGTGAACTTATTGCTGTGGGGAGGGTACTAAGCCATTCATGAGGGATTCACCCTCATGATCAAAATGCCTCCCACTAATGCCCCACCTCCAACATTGGAGATCACATTTCAACACGAGATTAGGTGAGGACAAATATCCAAACTATATCAGATATATATCACATTTTGTTTATTTATTCATCAATTGGACATTTGATAGCTTCTGCTTTGTGATTATTATGAATAATGCTGTTATGAATGTTCATTTGTAAGTTTTTGTATGGACATATGTTTTCATGTCTCTTGGGGATATTCCAAGAAGTAGAATTATTGGGTCATATGCTAACTCTACATTTAACCTTCTGAGGAACCACCAGATTGTTTTTCAATGCAGATGTACTATTTTACATCCCATCAGCAGTGTATGAGGGTTGCAGTTTCTCCACATCTTCTCCAACACTTATCCTTCTTTCTTATTATAACCATCCTAGCTGTTGTGAAGTAATATCTCAATGTGGTTTTGATTGATATTTCTTGAATGACTAATGATATTGAGTACCTGTTTTTTCAAGTGCTTATTAGCCATTTGCATATCTTCTTTGGCAAATATTTTTTCAAATCCTTTGCCAATTTTTAATGGAGTTATTTGTTCTTTTTGTTGAGTTGCAGGAACTCTTTATATATTTTGTATATTAGTCTCTTATCTGTTTTGTTTTTGTTTTTGTTTTTGAGATGGAGTCTTGCTCTGTTGCCCAGGCTGGAGTGCAATGGCAAGATCTCAGCCCACTGTAACCTCAGCCTACCAGGTTCAAGCGATTCTCCTGCCTCACCCTCCCAAGTAGCTGAGATTACACGCACCCATCATCATACCTGGCTAATTTTTGTATTTTTTTATAGATGGGGTTTCACCATGTTGGCCAGGCTGGTCTTGAACTCCTGACCTCAGGTGATCCACACACCTTGGCCTCCCAAAGTGCTGGGACTACAGGCGTAAGCCACTGTGCTTGGCCTCTTATGTATTGACTTGTGTCCTCTACCCCAAAATATAATGAAGTCCTAACCCCCAGGACCTGTAAATGTGATGTTATTTGGAAATAAGACTTTTGAAGAAGTAATCAAGTTAAGATGAGTTCATTAGGGTGGGCCTTAATCCAATATGACTAGTACAGTTATAACAAGAAGAAATGCCATGTGAAGACAGTCAGAGAGAATGCCATGTGATTACAGAGGCAGAGACAAATGATGCAGCTACAAGCCAATAAAAAACAAGAATAAGCAACCATCATCAGAAGCTAGGAAGAGTCAAGAAAAGGATGCTACCCAGAGTCTCAAAAGGAACATGGCTCTACTAATACCTTGATTTCAGATTTCTAGCCTTCAGAACTGTGAGATAATACATTTCTATTGTTTTAAGACCCCAGTTTGTGGAATTTTGTTATGGTAACTCTAGAATGCAACAGTATTAAGAGATGTGGTCTTTGGGAGATGATTTGGCAGAGCCCTCACGAATGGCATTAGCATTTTTATAAAAGGCCTTGAGGTTGAAATGAGACTGTGTGTGCACATTGTGTTCATTTCTTCTGGAAAATGCAGCAACAAGGTGCCAACTTGGAAGCAGAAAGGTGCCTCACTAGACACCAAACCTACCAGCACCTTAATCTTTAACTTTTCGCCTCTAGAACTCTGAGAAATAAACTTCTATTGTTTGTAAATTACCTAGTCTATGGTATTTTGTTATAATAGTCCAAAGGGACTAAGATACTCCCTGCCTCCAGCCTCTGGCAACTACCATTTTACTATCTGTCTCTATGATTTTGACTACTCTAGATACTTCATATAAGGGGAATCATGTGCTATTTATCTTTTTGTGATTGGCTTGGTTAACTTAGAATGATGTCTTCAAGGTTCATTCATGTTGTAACGTGTGTCAGAATTTCCTTCTTTTTTAAGGCTGAATCATATTCTATTGTATGTATATACCACATTTTGTTGATCTATTTGTCTGTCAGTGGACACTTGGGTAGCTTCCACATTGTATCTAGTGTAAATAATGGGTGTACAAATACATATTTGAGTCCCTGCTTTAAATACTTTGGGGTATATAACCAGAAGTGAAATTGTCAGATGATATGGAAATTCTATGTCTACTTTTTCTGGAGGAACTGTCATACTATTCTCCACAGGAACTATATCACTTTACATTTCCACCAACCACGCAGAATCATACTAATTTCTCCACATCATTGCCAACATTTGTTGTTGTCTGTTTTTTTTATGGTAGCCATCCTAATTGTGTAAAGTGGTACTATGGTTTGGATATGGCTTGTCCCTGCCAAAACTCCTTTTCATGTTGAAATTTGATCCCCAGTGTGGTGGTATTGGGAGGTGGGACCGAGTGACAGGTGTTTGGGCCTTGGGGAAGATCCCTCATGAATAGATTAAGGCCTTCCCGTGGGGGTGAGTCTTGCTCTTACAAGATTTAGTTTACCTGAAGAATCTGACTTCCTCGGGAGGCTGAAGCAAGAGAATCACTTGAGCTGGGATGGTGCCACTGCACTCCAGCCTGGGCAAGAGAGCAAGACTCCATCTCAAAAAAAAAAAAAAGAATCTGACTTCCTTGGTTTCTCTCTTGCCTCCTCTTTCTCCACGTTCTCTCCTTGCTCATGTCTTCTTCTCTTCCATTTTTCAGCATAAGCTGAAATAGCATGAGGCCCTTACCACATGCAGCTGCTCAGTCTTGAACTTGCTAGCCACCAGAAGCATGAACCAAACAACCCTCTTTTCTTTATAAATTATTCAGCTCAGGTATTCTGCTACAGCAATACAAAATGGACTAAGACAGGTAGTATCTCTTTGTGGTTTTGATTTGCATTTCCCTAGTGATTTATTAGTCATTTGTTTATCTTCTTTGGAGAAATGTCTATTTAAATTATTTGCCCATTATTGAATTAGGTTTGGTTTTTATTATAAGTTTTAAAGTTCTCTATATATTCTAGATGTTAATATTCTTCATCAGATACATGATTTGCAAATATTTTCTCCTATTTTGTAGGTTGCCTTTCTACTTTGTTGATAGTGTTATTTTATTTATTTATGACACAGAGTCTTGCTGTGTCACTCAGGCAGGAGTGCAATGGTACGATCATAGCTCACCGTAACCTCCAACTCCCGTACTCAAGGAATCCTCCTGCCATAGCCTCCTGAGTAGCTAGGACCAAAGACAAATGCCGCCATGCCTAACTAATTAAAAATAAATTGTAGAAGTGGGATCTTGTTGTGTTGCCCAGGCTGGTCTCAAACTCCTGGCTTCAAGCAATCCTCCCACCTTGGCCTCCCAAAGTGGTAGGATTTCAGGTGTGAGCCATCACACTTGGCCAGTAGCGCTATTTCCATATTCAAAAGTTTTTAGTTTTTATGAAATACAATGTTTAAATTTTTCTTTTGTTGCCTGTGTCTTTGGTGTCATATCCAATAAATCATTGCCAAATCCATAGTCATGGAGAGTTTCCCCTAAGTTTTCTGCAAAAGAATTTTATAGTTTTAGCTCTTGTGTTTAGGTCTTTTTATCCTTTTTGAATTTTTTGTGAATAGTGTAAGGTAAGTGTCTAACTTATTTTTTTCATGTGGATGTTCTATTTTATCACCATTTACTAGAAAACTGTCTTTCCTCAATGAATCATCTTCGCACTATTGTTGAAAATTATTCAATAAAGAAAAGCCCTAGCACTGATGGCTTCATTAGTGAATTCTACCAAACATTTAAATATCAAATATGCAAGATCAAATATGCAAGAGTTTGTTTCTGGGATGTCTGTTGTATTCCCTTGGTCTATGTATCTGTCTTTATTCAATTATTACACTGTTTTGAAAACTGCAGCTTTGTAGTAAGTTTTGAAATCAGAAAGTGTGAGTCCTCCAACTTTGTTTTTCTTTTTCAAGATTGTTGTGGCTGCTTGGGGTCCCTTTAGGCTCTGTACAAATTTTAGGATGGATTGTTTTATTTCTGCAAAAAATATTTTTGGAATTTTGATAGGGATTATATTGAATCTGTAGATAGCTTCGGATAGTATTTACATTGTAACAATAGTTTTCCAATCATGAACATGAATATCTTTCAATTTATTTTCATCTTCCTAATTTTTCCACCAATGTTTTCTACCTTTTATTGTACAAGTCTTTCACCTCCCTTCATTAAGCTAATTCCTAAGTATTTCAGATGCTATTATAAATAGAATTGTTTTCTTAATTTCCTTTCCAGATTGTTCATTGTTAGAGTATAGAAATGCAACTAATTTATGTGTGTTGACTTCATGTCCTACTACTTTTTGAGTTTATTAGCTCTAAGAAGTTTTTTTTGGTGAAATAATTAGGTTTCTACTTATGAGATCATATAATCTGCAAACAGAGATACAGTTATGCACCATAATGGACTACATTTGCGACAGTAGTCCCATATGGTTATAATACTGTGTTTTCATTGTACCTTTTCTGATTAGATATGTTTAGATATACAAATACCATTTTGTTTAATTGCCTATAGTATTTAATACAGTAACATGCTATACAGATTTGTAGCCTAGGCGCAATAGGCTAAACCATATAGCCTAGGTGTGTAATAGGATATACTATCTAGGTGTACATTCTATGATGTTTGCACAATGACAAAATCACCTACCGACACGTTTCTTAGGATGTATTCCTGTCATAAAGCAATGCACGACTGTAATTTTACTTTTTCCTTTTCAATTTGGATGCCTTTTATTTTTTTTCTTGTCTGATAGCTCTGGCTAAGACTTCCAGTACATTGTTGGATAGAAATGACAAGTGCAGGCATCCTTGTCTGATCTTGGAGCAAAAACTTTCAGTCTTTCCACCACTGAGTATAATGTTCACTGTGGATTTTTCATATGGATTTTATTATATTGAGGTAGATTCCTTCTGTTCCATATTAAGTGTTTTTATCATGAAAGGATGTTGGATTTTGTTAAATGTTTTTTCTGTGTCAACTGAGATTATTATATGGGTGTTTTTCTGTTCATTCTGTTAACCTGATGTATTACATTGATGTAGTTTCACGTGTTGAACCATCCTTGCATTCCAGGACTGAATTCTACTTGGTCATGGTTTATAATCCTTTTGATATGCTACTGAATTCAATTTGCTAGTATATTGTTGAGGATTTTTTCATCAGCGTTCTTAAGGGGCATTGGCCTGTAGTTTACTTTTCATGTGGTATCTTTATCTAGCTTTGCTGTTAGAGTAATTATGTCCTCTTCAAATGTGTTAAGAAGTATTTCTTCCACTTCATTTTCTTAAAGGAACATTGGGAAAAAGGGTATTAGTTCTTCTTTAAATGTTTGGTAGAATTCACTAATGAAGCCATCAGGTCTAGGGCTTTTCTTTGTTGGGAGATTTTACTTACTGATTCATTCTTCTTACTAGTTAGTCTATTCAGATTTTCTGTTTCTTTGTGATTTAGTCATGGTAGGCTTTGTGTTTTTAGAAATTTCTTGTTTGTTTTTTGTTTTGTTTTGTTTGTTTTGTTTTATTGAGACAGAGTTTCTCTCTTGTTGCCCAGGCTGGAGTGCAATGGCACGGTCTCGGCTTACTGCATCCTCCACCTCCTGGGTTCAAGTGATTCTCCTGCCTCAGCCTCCCAAGTAGCTGGGATTACAGGCACCTGCCACCACACCCAGCTAATTTTTTTGTATTTTTAGTAGGGACAGGGTTTCCCCGTGTTGGCCAGCTGGTCTCGAACTCCTGACCTTGTGATTCGCCCACCTTGGCCTCCCAAAATGCTGTGATTACAGGCATGAGCCACCATGCCAAGCTGTGTTTTTAGAAATTTCTGTGCCGGTTGCAGTGGCTGAAGCCTGTAATCCCAGCACTTTGGGAGGCCAAGACGGGCGGATCACGGGGTCAGGAGATCGAGACCATCCTGGCTAACACGGTGAAACCCCGTCTCTACTAAAAAATACAAAAAACTAGCTGGGCGAGGTGGCAGACACCTGTAGTCCCAGCTACTCGGGAGGCTGAGGCAGGAGAATGGCGTAAACCTGGGAGGCGGAGCTTGCAGTGAGCTGAGATCCAGCCACTGCACTCCAGCCTGGGCGACAGAGTGAGACTCCGTCTCAAAAAAAAAAAAGACATTTCTGCATTTCATTTAGGTCATCCAGTTTCTAGGCATACAGTAATTCATAGTACACTCTTATAATCACTTTTATTTCTCTAGTATCTGTTGGAATGCCCTCACTTCCTAATTTAATAATTCAAGTCTTCTCTCTTTTTTTCTTAGTAGATATGATTAAAGATTTGTCAATTTTGTTGATCTTTTCAAAGAACAAAAGGTTTTGTATATTTTCTCGATTGTTTTTCATTTCATTTATCTCTTTTCTAATCTTTATTATTTCCTTCCTTTTGCTAGCTTTAGATTTGTTTTGTTTTTCCTTTTATAGTTCTTTAAGTTGTGAAGTTAGCTTGTTGATTTGAGACCTTTGTTATTTTTTAATGTAAGCAGTTACAGATTTCCCCACTTCACTTTGCTTTTTCTGTATCTGTAAGTTTTGGTGTTTTATGATTTAATTTTCATTCATCTTTAAGTACTCCTTCCTTCCTTCCTTCCTTCCTTCCTTCCTTCCTTCCTTCCTTCCTTCCTTCCTTCCCTTCTTTCTTTCTTTCTTTCTTTCTTTCTTTCTTTCTTTCTTTCTTTCTTTCTTTCT
>NW_012107252.1:1642823-1683086 GCF_000951045.1 Mandrillus leucophaeus
AGATGGGGTTTCACTGTGTTAGCCAGGATGGTCTCGATCTCCTGACCTCGTGATCCACCTGCCTCAGCCTCCCAAAGTGCTCAGATTACAGGTGTAAGCCACCGTGCCCAGCCCCTAGCCTCATCTTTAAGTATTTTCTAATTTCTTTGTGATTTTTTATTTGATCCATTGGTTGTTTAAAAGTGTGTTGTTTGGTTTCTACAAATTGCGAATTTTTCTGTTTTCCTCCTGTTAATTTCTAACTTTATCCTGTTTCAGTTGGAGAAGATACTTTGTATATTATCTGTTTTTAAAATCTATTGATACTTAATTTGTGGTTTAACATATGATCTATCTTGGAGATTGTCCTGTGTGCAGTTGAGAAGAATGTGTATGCTTTTGCTGTTGGATAGAGCATCTTGTATATGTCTGTTAGCTCTAGTTGGCTTATTGTGTTGTTCAAGTCCTCTATTTCCTTACCTACTTTTGGTCTGGTTATTTAATGCATTATTGAGAGTAGAGTATTGACTCCATTTATTCTTGAACCGTCTGTTTCTCCCTTCAATTCTGTAAATTTTTTCTTTATGTTTTTTGATGGTCTGTTATTATTTGCCAAAATATTTATAATTATGATATCTTCTTACTATATTGAACCTTTTATTAATATATATTTTATAATATTTTGTAACCTTTTTAAAATTGAATGTTTATTTTGTCTGATATTAGTATAGGGTAGTAATTTCCCTGTTCTAATTTGGTTACTGTTTGCATGAAATGTCTTTTTTCATTCTCTCACATTCAGTATATTTGTGTCTCTTTTAGACCATATATACAGTCATCCCACAGTATCATAAGGGGATTTATTCCACGACCTCTCACAGATAAAAAATTTTCAAGTCCCTTATATAAAATGGTATAAGTATTTGCATAGAACGTAGGCACATTCTCCCATATACTTTAAATCATCTCTAGAGTACTTATAATACTTAATACAGTGTAAGTGTTGTATAAATAGTTGTTATGATATATCATTTTTATTTGCATTTTATTGTCATATTGTTATTTTTAAAAATATTTTCAATCTAGGATTGGTTGAAATGGCAGATATGAAACTCACAGATGCAGACAGCCAACTGTAGCTGGACTTTTTTAAACCCAATTTGCCAATCTCTGTCTTTTTATTATAGAGTTTAATCCATTTACATTTAAAATAATTATAGAAAATGGGGGGGTCTTACTTCTGTCATTTTGCTATTTGTCTTCTATATGCTTTGTTAGCTTCCCCCACTTATTTCCTGCATTACCTTTTTATGTTTAGTTGATTTTGGATAGTAAAACACTTTACTTTTCTTCTCA
Organism: Mandrillus leucophaeus; assembly: GCF_000951045.1. Classification (NCBI taxonomy): domain Eukaryota; kingdom Metazoa; phylum Chordata; class Mammalia; order Primates; family Cercopithecidae; genus Mandrillus; species Mandrillus leucophaeus. Next base: position 1,644,159 of record NW_012107252.1, read on the forward strand.
TTTCCCTTTGTGTATATTCTGTAACTATTTTACTTAAGGTTAATGTGAAAGTTACATTTAACATCTTAAAGTTATGATACTCTAATTTGAATTTTTTTAGGTTAACTTCAGTAACATACAAAAACTCTGCTCATTTACAGCCATCACTATCCCTTTCAGTTTTGATGTCCCAAAATTACATCTTTGTACAAATGTGTTTCCAAAAACATAAACTAACAACTAAAAAAAATGAATCTTTTCAATTATGTGGAAGCGAAAATGTGGAGTTCTAAATCAAAGTTACAATAATACTAGCTCTTAGAGCAATAATTTTCTTAAATGTATACTTTCTTAAATCACGTAGACAACAAAAACTGGAGTTACAAACCATTGTTAAAATAGTACTTTTTTTTTTTTTTTCTGAGATGGAGTCTCACTCTGTTGCCCAGCCAGGCTGGAGTGTGTGATTGTCCCACCTCAGCCTCCCCAGTAGCTGGGATTACAGGCACACACCACTTCACCTGGCTAATTTTTGTATTTTCAGTAGAGACAGGTTTTCACCATGTTGGCTAGGCTGGTCACAAACTCCTGACCTCAGGTGATCCGCCCACCTCAGCCACCCAAAGTGCTGGAATTACAGGCGTGAGCCACTGCACCCAGCCAGTACTGGTTTTTATAATAGCCAGTGTATTTACTTTTACTAAGATCTTTATTCATTTCATATGGCTTTGGGTTATTGTCTACTGTCCTTTCATTTCAACCTGTAGGACTCCTTTTAGCATTTCTTAAATAGCAGGTATAATATAAACAACTTTACAGCTTTTTTCCTCCAGACATATCTAGGAATGTCTTAAATTCTGTCTCATTTCTGAAGGACCAGTTTTGCCAGATACAGGATTCTTGACTGACAACTTTTCCTGTTAGAATTTTGAATATTTCAGCCCACTGCCTTCTAGTTGCCAAAGTTTCTGAGGAGAATTCTGCTGTTAATCTCATTGAGGATTCCTTGTGTGTGATAATTTCTTCTCTCTTGCTGCTTTCAACATTTTGTTTTGGTTTTGTCTTTCGTTTGATTATAATGTGTCTTGGTGTGGTCATCTCTGAGCTCATCTTATTTCGAGTTGGTTGAGCCTCTTGGTTGTTTGTATTCATGCCTTTCATCAAATTTGGGAAGTTTTCAGCCATTATTTCTTCAAATAATCTCTCTGCCCTCCCTTTCTTCTGGGACTCCCCAGTGTGTATGCTGGCCCACCTGATGATGTCCCACAGCTGCCTTAGGCTCTGTTTACTTTTCTTCGATTTTTTTTTGTTGTTGTTGTTCCTCAAACTCAGTAATTTTAATTGTCCTATCTTCAGGTTCACTGATTCTTTCTTCTGCCTGCTCAAATTTGCCTTTGAATCCCTATAGTGAATTTTTTATTTGAGTTGTTGTACTTTTCAGTTCTAGACATTCTTTTTGTTTCTTTTTAGGTTTTCTGTCTCTTTATTGATATTTCTGTTTTGTTCATACATTATTTTCTTGACTTTCTCCATGTCTCCATAAGCTTCCTTAATATAGTTTTTTAAAAGTCTTTGTGTAGTAGATCTACCATATGGTCTTTTTCAGGGACAGTTTCTGCTGGTTTACTTTACTTTTTTCTTTTTTTCTTTTTTTAAGTTTTAAATGGGACGCACCTTCCTGTTTCTTTGTATGGTTTTTTATTTTCTTGAAAATTGAACATTTGAATCTAATGTGGTAACTCTCGAAATCAGATTCGCCACCCTCCCAGTGTTTGCTGTTTTTGCTTTATTTATTTATTTATTTTTTTATTGTTGTGACATTAACCTGACGTATAAGCTTAAGGTCTTCTAGAGTCTTTTCTGAGTGTGTGCCTTTCCCTTATCATATGCAGTGGATTTTCCAGTTTTCTTTCTATATGCCATTGCTTTTGAATGTTCTGCTGTTTAATGACTGGCTTCCAAAAAGGGAAAAAGAGAAAAATTAAAGAGAGGAAAAAAAGGGTGCTAACCCTTTGAATCCCCTGAATGTCACCTCTGCCAGAGGGGGAGGGGCTTGCAACAATGGGTGGTGGTGCAAAAATGGCCACCTGACTCTGTGTCTGTACCTACATGAGCAGAAGCAGCAATCACCAATCAGAATACAAATCCCCAATGCTTAAAGGAAAGCATCCCTGTTGCCCATTTTGACTTCCACATGTTGCATGCAAGCTGTTCCAGGAACTCATGCACACTGCCTGCCACATGGGTGGAGGAGAGGAGATAGCCGCTGCAGGGATAAGAGCTTAAATTGATTGAAATTAACAGCAATTTACCATCCAACCCTTTCTCTAGAAGTTTCAAGCTTTTAATAGACTTCAGAGTTCAAAAATATTTGTATCAGACAGATTCCACCAGCAGGATTATTGTTTAGGTGGAGAGACAGATTTCTGGTGCTTCCCAATCTGTCATCTCTCCTAGCCTTATTTTTAAAGAATATTTTTACTGGATATAGAATTTTAAGTTGACTTTCTTTTAACAATACTTTATAGACATTATTTCTTTGTCTTCTTGCTTTCATAGTTTTTGACAAGCTCATAGTCATTCTTAACTTTGTTTTTCTATATGTACTATTTCTTTTTTCTCTGGTATTTATGAGATTTTTTTTTTAGCAGTTTGATTACAGTTTGTCTTGGTTTTCTTAGTACTTTTGCTTGGGAGTATTTGAGCTTCTAGATTCTGTGAGTTTATAGTTTTCCTCAAATATGGAAAAAATTTAGCCATTAGTTCTTCATTTCTTCAAATTTTTTTGTATTGCTCCACTTCTGTGACTCCAACTACATGTGTTTTACATCCTTTGGTATTTTCACAAAGGCTGTGTTCATTTTTTCCCCAGTTTTTCTCTCTTTGTTCTAGTTTGATAATTTCTATTGTTGTTTTCAAGTTCACTAATTTTTTTTCTGTAGTGTTTATTGTGTTTTTAATCCCATCCTGTGAATCACTCATTTAAAGTATTGAAAATTTTATCTCTAGAAATTTCATTAGTTCTTTTTTGAATATCTTTTATCTTTTATTCATTAGTTCTCTTAAAAAATACATTGTCACTTCTAGGTCTATTTCTATTCACTGATTTTTTTCCTAGTTGTGATGCACTTGCTTCTTTGAAGGTTTAATAATGTTTTACTGGATATTGGACATTATGAATTTCATATTGTTGAGGACCTAATTTTATTGTCTTGCTTAAATAATATTAAACTTTGTTTTCACAATAGGTTAAGTTACTTGCTGAATAGCTTAATTCTTTTTGGATTGTTTTTAAGCTTCCTTAGGGCAGATTTATAGGAGCTTTCATTCTAGGGCTAGAATAGTTCTACTCTTACGTTGTGACCCTGGGTGTTCAATAAGGACTCTGATCTAGCTGGTCAGAACTCAAACATCTCCCAACCCTGCTGACCTCTGAGAATTGTTCTTACAGCTCTCTCATTGTTCTTCGCTTATTTTTGTGGAGTTTTGCCTTACTCATGTGTGGCTTAGTATTCAGGAAAGACTTGAAAAACTGCAGATTTCTGCAGTTCTTTTCTCTGTGTGGCTCCCTTTTCTCTGGTACTCTATCCCACATATTTCTGCCATTTCATCTTTCTGAACTCGTTTCTCTGTCTCCTCAATTCCACAAGATTACTATGCTCTATACAGGATTTCCCTCATATCACCACACTCTGGAAAGTATTTCAAGGCAGAAATCCCTGGCAATTGTAATGTCACCTAATTTTCACCCATCTCCAGTGGAGTAAAGTCCCCTAATGTCTCTTGTTAAATGTCTGAGAAGGGTTGTTTTATAAGTTTTTTTCCACTCTTCCACTTGTAAGGGTGAGGAAAATCTCATCCTCATTATTCCATCATGGCCCTTTTTTTATTTTTCCATGACCTGTTTTTCATGTCTGGTTTTTTTTGTTTTGTTTTGTTTTGTTTTTTTTTGTTTTTTTGCTGGAGGGTTGGCTTTTGAGGTCGTTTTCTTCTCCCTGAGTAATTTCTAAGTTCTGGCTCATTTTGTCAAATCATACAAATGATGTCATCCTAGAACTATCTCTGCTTGACTACCTGAATAATTCATATCCTTTTCCCAGGTCTTGTTTTTATTTGGATCTCTTTTCCAGGTGCTAAAGAAATTGATCTTTTAAATATGGATCTCCAAAGTTTTTGTCCTCTGTATCAGAGGGAATGGCTCTCTAGACTTAATGTTCTGTGGTTTAAAATCAATTATTTTTTATTTTTTAAGTGAATACACAAAAATGTATCTACCCTAATATTGTATATCCTTCAGTACAGTTTTCCTGGGGTGCTTTAGTTATGTTTGCCACATGCATTGGATAAAGACTATTTTTAAATTTCTCTTTACAAATTGGCCGCATAGTTGCATAAGATAGTTTGTCTTATAGAATGAAACTTCCCCCAAACTGTTACACAAGTAAATTTTCAAATTTGTCTCTGAATATCTGAACATGTTAACTGTTCCCCCTAAAATCAACCTTTCCCAGAAAGATGACTACTTATCATCTGGGTTTGTTTTTGTTTTTGTTTTTTTGTGTGTGTTCACCATTTCAGAGGTGATTTTAAACATAGATTTCCAACATACGTTGTGTTCATCATTTTTCAAAATAACTGCTCTGAAGGGTGTAAAGTTGACCAGTAAGGTAACCTGAAAATAAATACACGTGTTTCTAGTAAAACCTCTTGCAAGTGTAAGGATTTGGGTCAATATATAATGTCCTCTGACTGCCTCAGTACTTGTTGTACACCCCTACTACAGAGATGATAACTGTACAGGGTGACTTTCTGCTTGCATATCTGTGCTTTCCCACTGTGACACTCTACTAGGACAGGACCACAGGGCTATTTGTAACACAGAAAGATGTGATCAAGCAAGTTTAGTTTAGATGGTGGGAGCACACTTTGGAACCAGTCTGCCTGGGTTCACATCCTAGCTCTTATCAATTACATTGTGACCTTGAACAAATTACTTAGCTCTCTGTCCTTAACTTCCTTATCAGTAAAATGAGAATAATAATGTCCCTAGGACTCAGCAAAGTATGAAGGCATATTTTGTACTCAATAATCGCTGAGTGAATTAATGAGTAAACATACGAACAAATCAATAAGAAGAAAGGTGATTTTATTTAACAGGATAACATTTTCTTTAGAATTACTGAAGGAAATTATTGTACACATGTAACACTATAGTTTTTAAAAGGTCAAATTTTTCAAACAAAACATAAAGAAATGCAGACTGAATCTCTTATGCAAATCTCACTAACCTCCCATTCTTCCTTCCCACATTCTAGGGAAAAGATTAATGATGTTGAGTATTGCTCCTTCCTGTGGTGTCTGGGAAGGAGGGTAGTTATGTTTTCTCATCTTCTCTACCCTTTCTTTTTTTCTTTTTCTTTCTTATTTTTTTTTTTCTTTTTGAGACCGAGTTTTGCTCTTGTCGCCCAGACTGGAGTGCAGTGGCGCGATTAATGATTAATGATGTTGAGTATTGCTCCTTCCTGTGGTGTCTGGGAAGGAGGGTAGTTATGTTTTCTCATCTTCTCTACCCTTTCCTTTTTTTCTTTTTCTTTCTTATTTTTTTTTTCCTTTTTGATACCGAGTTTTGGTCTTGTTGCCCAGGCTGGAGTGCAATGGCGCGATACCAACTCACTGCAACCTCTGCCTCCCGGGTTCAAGTGATTATCCTGCCCCAGCCTCCTGACTAGCTGGGATTACAGGTGCCCGCCACCACATCCAGCTAATTTTTGTATTTTTGGTAGAGATGGGGTTTCACCACATTGGTCAGGCTGGTCTCAAACTGCTGACCTCAGGTGATCCACCCCCCGACCCCTTGGCCTCCAAAAGTGCTGGAATTACAGGCATGAGCCACTGCACCCGGCCTCCTGTACCTTTTCTAGTGACAATGAAGTCTAGAGCAAACCAGTTGGAACGTGGAAGAGGTGTGCTAGCTATGATAAGTTGTATTCCAAAAGTGAAATATTTTTCCAAAGACTACCCATGTGAGAATGGCTTAAACTCTTTGACTTCTTTTTTCTTTCATGGTGACTACAATTGTGGCCCACACCTTGCTCTGTCATTCATATATCCGAGTGAAGGAGGCTTGATATGGGAAGCAGGCCCCAAGATGAACATAGAATTTCAAGAGTTATTGAGGGGGCATCTGTAAAGGATAAAGGAAAGGAGCAGACATGGCCAGGGAAAGCCTTCAGATCACAATGCAGGACTGACAATCTGTTGAAGGAGAGGGAGAAAGAAGGAAGATTGATTGGATAGGAAGAGCCTCAAACCGTAGCGTAGCTCTGAGAAAGTCTCTGCTAGCCCAACAAACAGTTTTGGAACATTGATAACCTGTAGAGGAATTACACATTGGGCAGAATTGGGTGGGCCTTAATATTCCCACCATGCTCAGTCATTCACTGGAGGCTGTCTGGGAAGAGTGGCAAGTACTTTCTTGAAGGGAGGTATCAGTGGTGTACCTCCACATGGCTCTCTGTATCATAGAACTCGTGCTTGGAGAAGATCATTGGAGAATACCTGGTTAACCTACCTCCCTCTTTGACTAATGTTATCTGTGACATTCTGGATAAATGAGCATCTGTGTTATTTCAAAAGATATTCAGAAAAGATCACACAGTTTTCCCTAATGTTTAACATTAGGTACCAGAATTGTGTATGTGTGTCTAATCTCAATCCTCTAAGCTGTGATGTAAACCAGTTTTCTTTTCCTTGTCGAGACTGAAGTTTGTGTGGATTTCTAAAATTAGGAAATAAAGCTTTATGTTGACTCTAGTGATCCTTTCACTTACGTCATCTCACATAAGGCAAGCTGGATTGGACTAATGAAGAACACTGTAAATAAATATTTCTTCTCTTTAAAGATGTTAGCAAGTAGAAATCTTTAAAACTGGAAAATGAGCTGGGTGCAGTGGCTCACGCCTGTAATCCCAGTACTTTGGGAGGTCAAGGTGGGTGGATCACAAGGTCAGGAGTTTGAGACCAGCCTGGCCAACGTGGTGAAAATACAAAAATACTAAAAATACAAAAATTAGCTGGGTGTGGTGGCAGACGCCTGTAATCCTAGCTACTTGGGAGGCTGAGGCAGGAGGATAGTTTGAAACGAGAAGACAGAGGTTGCAGTGAGCCAAGATCGCACCACTGCACTCCAGCCTAGGCGAAAGAGTGAAACTCCATCTCTGAATGAATGAATGAATGAAGAAATAAATAAATGGAAAATGGTCTCAATTAGTAATAATTAATTAGAGTTAAATGACCTTCTAAAATCATTTCCTAAAGAAAGATTTTTGCCTTCCAAGTTCTCTCTTAATCTTTCATGAAGGAAAAGCCTCAAGATTTCTTGATGGTGTTTGGCAGCCAGGTGATGGTGATAGCAATAACTGTTAACTGAAGGATCATTCTCAGCAGAGGAATTAAGTGAACTGAGTGCTGTAGTCAGCAGATAAGGAGTAACAGCCTATTACCATTAACTTGTTTCCAGACCTTGACCTAGTAATGTGATATCCCTGGCATGGGTTGTTTCCTTCAGTCATTCCTTCCTTATCACTAACTACAGTAGTTCCCCCTTATTCTCAGTTTCGCTTTCCACAGTTTCAGCTACCTGCAGTCAATTGCAGACTGAAAATATTAAATGCAAACTTCCAGAAATAAGCAACTCATAAGTTTTAAGTTGTGAACCATTCTGAGTACCATGATGAAATCTTACACTGTCCTGCTGGGGTGGGAATCATCCCTTTGACCAGTGTGCCTACATTGTACACACTGTACACCCATTAGTCATGGGCGTTAGTCAGCCTGCTCCTGACATGCAACCATGGACATCATCGTGGCTTAGTGATCGAAGATCACTCAAAGCAGATGACCCTACTTTTCATGTATCATCGGAAGGTCAGCAGTAATCTAATGCCATGTCATAATGCCTAAGTCATTCATCTTCACCTCATTATTTAGGCATTGTGCCATCTCACATCATCTCAAGAAGGATACGTACAGTACAATAAGATATCTAGAGAGACAGAGACCACATTCTCATAACTTTTATTACAGTATATTTTTATTATTATTGTTGCTAATCTCTTACTATGCCTAATTTACAAATTAAGCTTTATTTTAGTTATGTATACATGGAAAAAACAGTACAGTTGGCTCTTCATATCTGTAGGTTCCACATCTCCCAATTCAACCAACCATGAGTTGAAAATATTGAAATAAAAAATAATAATACGACAATAAAATAATATAAAATTTAAAATATAGAACAAGCTGGCCATGGTAGCTCACTCCCAGCACTTTGGGAGGCTGAGGTAGGAGGATTGCTTGAGCCCAGGAGTTGAGACCAGTCTGGGCAATATAATGAGACTCTATCTCTCAATTTATTTTAAAACATTTTTAAAATAGTGTAACACTATTTACATAGTTTTTAGATTGTATTAGGTATTGTAAGTAATCTAGAGATTATTTAAAGTATATGAGAGAATGTGTGTAGGTTATATATAAAATACTGTACCATCTTATATGAGGGACTTGAGCATCCATGGATTTTGGTATCTTCAGTGATCTTGGAACCAATCCTCCTCAGATATCAAGGGAGGACTATACAGAGGGTTTGGTACCATTGGAAGTTTCAGGTGTCCACTGGAGGTTTTGGAACATATCTTCCAAAGATTAGGGGGACTGCTGTAATTTATTTTCTGTTTCTTACAAAAAGGAAGTAAAAGGATGGTAATATTGTTTGGATTTGTGTTCCCACCCAAATTTCATGTCGAATTGTAATATTAAATAAAAGTCCCAATGTTGGAGGAGCGCCCTGGTGGGAGGTGATTGGATCATGGGGGCAGACCTTCCTCTTTGCTGTTTTCAAAATAGTGAGTGAGTTCTCATGAGATCTGGTTGTTTAAAAGTGTGTAGCACCTCCCCATCTCTCTCTTCCTCCTGCTCTGGCCATGTAACACATGCCTCCTTCCTCTTCCCTTTTTGCCATGATTGTAAGCTTCCTGAGGCCTCCCCAGCCATGCTTCCTGTATAGCCTGAGGAATTGTGAGTCAATTAGACCTCTTTTCTTTATAAATTACCCAGTCTTAGGTAGTTTTTTATATTATTATAAATGCAAGAATGAACTAGCATAGATGGTGTACTGGTTAACTTTATATGTCAACCTGACTGAGGTTTGGAATGCCCAGATATCTGATTAAACATTATTTTTGGGCTGGGCACAATGACTCACACCTGTAATCCTAGCACTTTGGAAGGCCAAGGCGGGTGGATCACTTGAGTTCAGGAGTTTGAGACCAGCCTGGGCAACATGGCAAAACCACACCTCTACAAAAAAAATACAAAAATTAGCCTGGCGTGGCGGCACTTGCCTGTAGTTCCAACTACTGAGGAGGCTGAGGTGGGAGGATTGCTTGTGCCAAGAGACAGAGGTCGCAGTGAGCTGCGATCATACAACTGCACTTCAGCCTGAATGATAGTGAAATCATTATATATATATATATATATATAATCTTCTGTTGGTTCTGTTTCTCTGAAGAACCCTGTCAAATACAGATGGAAACTAATATATGAGTCTCTACAGTGTTGTAATGCCTCTCCTGGGGGTTTGACATAACTTATTTCAACAGAAATTCAGAGAGGGTAGGTATTGTTCACCCTGATTTACAGATGAGAAAACCAAGATCACAGATTTGTAAATGTGAAAGTCAAGATTTCAAATCTCAACCTGACTACAAGACCTATGTTTTAGCTGGGCGCAGTGACTCATACCTGTAATCCTAGCACTTCAGGAGGCCAAGGCAGGAGGATTGCTTGAGCCTAGGAGTTTGAAACCAGCCTGGGCAACATGGTGAGACCCTGTCTCTTAAAAAACAAACAAAAAAAGACTTACTGTTTTTGCCATCATGGTTTCCAAACTGTGTTCCAGGGATCTTTGATGTTCCATAGATAGAAAGCTCTGGGTCTTCTACCTCCACATCAGTCAGAGAAATCTCCACTTCTGGGAACTCTGTAAAGGGTTTTTCCATAAGAATTATTCTGAAAATAAAGGGGACAGGGGAGTCCTGTGGCTTAAAAAGGAAAAATAATTTAGGAAATAATTTCCTTATATCAAGCACTGTTCTCAAGATGTAACTGTGTTCCTTACTCATTTCTCTATGGAGACAGACTTATCACTAAATAGACCATCTTAGTGCTGTTATTATGCATGTTCTCAGAGAATATACTTAAAATAGAAGAAATGCTAGGTATGTGGTAGGAAAAATAATAGCCACAATATATTGAGCGTCTGTCATGTGTCATGATCTGTTCTAGGTGTCTAACAAACATAATCTCATTTAATCCCAATAACAGCCTGTTAGAAATAGAGCTTGGAGTTGTAAGGAAAATTAGCACTTAGATAAAGGATTTTTCAGCAAAGCAAATTTATTTTTGTGCAGAGGGATGCCTCCTGTATGGCTGGTCATTACAAGAGCATATAGAATAAAGGAGAGTGAAAATTTTTATTTTCGACGTAAATCTTGTCCCTGTGCTCTTTCCCCACCGGCTGGGGTTGGGCTGTATAATTTAAGCTAGACTTGATTGGCTAAACATTTAAACTTTTTTTTAGATAAGGTGGGCATGTAAGGGAGAGAGGAGAGAAAGGGAAGGTGTTGTCTGTGGCAAGTTAGAGAGTCAGTTTTTTAAAAAATAAGGAAAGGAATGTGAGCTGGTGTTGATAATGTCACTGGTATTGTGGCATGCCTGGGCATGTAGTAAAAGCAGAAAGAAAGAAGAAGAAGAAAGAGAGGTGGAGGGGGTATTGAGAATTAAAGAATAAAGGATTAATTAGGTTGTTTGAAGAGAAACCTTGTCATATCTTAAACAGCCCTCACTGAAGTAAGCAGGAGCATTCCCATTTCGTATTTGTTAGAACTTAAGGGAACTTGACCAAAGTGATAGTTGCAGCCAGGAGCTGATCCAGGTTTATCCGGCCCCAGGGCTCATTTTCTACACCGTACCAACTCTTGTGGCAACTTATAGAGGAGATTTATATAGAGGACTTATTATAACTCATGGGGGAACAGCATGCCCAACACTGAGCACATAAACCACCTCCACCTACAGGTGATGCCCAGGCAGTATTTTATTTTCCACAGTGCCTGCGTTCGTCTTTTCATCTGACTGTGTCTGTGAGAGGGCGCAGCACAATGCAAGCACATAGTGGGTCGACAATAAACGTTGTCATACTATGCAGGGAGGCATAGTTTAGTTCAGAGCATTAGGTGATCCCCACCTGTCAGAGAGTAGAATATTGGAAGTGGAAAATTCTGAGCTGTTACACCATCTCCAGAGTCGTTGGAGCCACCCATGCTAAGTCATTAGTCCTCTTTGTTTACTGCTGGCTGGCAGGTGAGGTAGGCTCCCTCAGCTACCCAGAGATCTCTGTGTCCTATTGCTCATCTCTCACATTATTTGCTGCCCCTTTCTTGTGTTTTTCTGCTTTAAACTTTGGTTACTGGGCTCATTAAGTACATAAATTGCCTAAAGGCATAACTATATTCAATGTGCCACAAATTATGGTAAATTTTAAATATATCTTCTTTGGGAAAGCTATCTTTTAAAAATTATAGCATTGAAATACATGACAATCTTACTCTAGGAAAAGACAAAGAAAATGAGGGGGGGTTCATATTTGAGAGTTGAGATGTTTCTTCTGCTTTGTACTGAAGCATCTCAGGTGGCATAAGGGTGGAGCTTAAATGAATTCTTGCCTTGTGTGTTGAATGCATCAGCATGTCATGTGTGAATTTGAAAAAAATATTCACCAGTGCAGATGGTGGCTGATGGGAGAAGGTACTCTGGGAAAAAATATTTATTCTTCTCCATTTCCTTGTGCAGTGCTACTAAGCTGACATGATCCTTGACTACATCTTTTGTCCATACCACTGGACAGGAGGAATTGTAAAAGTTACACTAAGATGTTAGTATCCACTTTTCTAGTAGCATTCCCTGTTCTTTCCAACTCATCAGCTTGGGATTGTTATTTCTGTTTTACTGACATTAAACATAAGAAAGGTAAATTAGTAGTTTGATTAATTCAGAACAATCAAGATTCTGTAGTGTATTTTTCTAGTACTTGTTCTCTTTGGCTTAGCTACCAAACAACAGCGAAGTCTCAAATCCATAATAAAGCAAATCTCTAAAGGATTCAAGACCAGATAGGAGGTGAAACTTGTTGCTAGGAAACGATTTCAGGGCTACTACCTCAGAAGAAGATGCTTAAGAAATGTAGCTTTTTTTGTTGTTTTTTGTTTTTTGTTGTTGTTGTTGTTGAGATGGAGTCTTGCTCTGTTGCCCAGGCTGGAGTGCAGTGGCTGGATCTCAGCTCACTGCAAGCTCCGCCTCCCGGGTTTACGCCATTCTCCTGCCTCAGCCTCCCAAGTAGCTGGGACTACAGGCGCCCGCCACCTCGTCCGGCTAGTTTTTTGTATTTTTTTTTGGTAGAGACAGGGTTTCACTGTGTTAGCCAGGATGGTCTCGATCTCCTGACCCTGTCTCTTATACACATCTAGATGTGTATAAGAGACAGGGATTACAGGCTTGAGCCACCGCGCCCGGCCTTTTTCAGTATTTTTTAAAATGACATTTTGTAACTGGTGATTTATTTAGATTAAGACTTCCATTTTAGAGCCTGAATTATCAGTAACATAGAAAGATAGAAGAGAAACCAGTACAAAAGATCAAGAGACAAAGTACAAGATTTGAATGAGGTAAGAAAAAAGGGATAATTTTCAGTTACATTTTCTAATACAGGTAAGGCAGACACCATAAGGATGCTCAAGAATGACTGAAAATAGGCAAAAGGAGAAAGCACACTTCTAGGAATATACATCCTATGATTGTGACCAATGGTTACAGAAAACCTTGCTAGGAGTAGTCAATCAGTAAAGAGCCCATTTACTAATGTATTTAGGATAAGTTGGTGTGTTGAAATTATAAGGATGATTTAAAGGCATTGCCTTACTAACGAATGAATGTAAAAATCAGAACAATCCAATAATAATATAAACTGCCACTTACAGAGCATCTTCTATAAATGAGGAGCCCATATATGTCCAGGCCTCATTATCTTTATTTTTAATATGAAGAACTAAGGCTAAGAAAAGTGAAGTAACTAGCTCAGGATGCCACTGTTGGAAACCAGTAGAACAGGACTGGGAGGGCTGTTCCTACATACTACTCTGCATTTCCCAAGTTACCAAGTATAGATGTGCCAATTTCAGCTGCTTCCTGACTGGCCAAACCAAACGTGCAATTAGTTCATTTGACAGGTTGGCTTTTACAATGGAGAGGGGTCAGGCACGGTGTCTCACACCTGTAATCCCAGCACTTTGGGAGGCCGAAGCTAGTGCATCGATTGAGCCCAGGAGTTTGAGAACAGCCCGGGCAACATGGCAAAATCCCATCACTATTTTATATACGTATATTATATTATATATATATTATATATATCTTATATATGTTATATATAATATATATAATTTTTAAAAAATTTAAAAAATAAACAATGGAGAGGGGTCTGCTGCTTGGTGATAGTGTGATCATCAAAGAAATTGGCTGAATTTTTGTTGTGTTCCTAAGTTGTATTTTGATCTTAATTTTATCTCCTAATAGGTTTTTGTACATAAGAGAAAACTCACTTTGGCAAGGCTGAACAGAGTAGATATTAAAAGTAAGGGATTTAAGTTAGACTTGACTTAGAATCCCAGTGCTGACTGTGTGAACTTGGACAAATTATGTAACATATCTAAGCCTCACATGTCTCCTCTGTAAAAATAATGTAACAATAATTCCAATCTCATAGGGGTCCTAGAAAAACAAAATGAAATAATGCATCTAACATACTTACCATAGTCTCTGACATGTGGTAAGTCCTCAATATAAAGTAGCTGGTATCATTATGACTCCAATTTTTATTATTTTCAAATAATTTGGAAAGATTTCAATAATGCCTTATATTTGATAAGTGATTAAATTTTATAAAATACTTTCAAAATCACATTTTATTCCTGCCATGATGGCTATAACGTAGGTAGAACAAGTGTTACTACATTTTACTATTGTGTAAATTAAGGCTTGGAGAGAAAAACGTATCTTATGAGCTATAAACTAGTTTTCCTAGATTCATAAATGCCCTGAATGATTTCATTATTGAGTTAGAAAATTATCATCAGAATTTGTAGGAAACACTGCTATTATATATAAAATTATTTATGTAAAATGCTTTTTACAGATCTTGAAAATGAGCCACGAAAAAAATGAAATGTTTGAAAGTGAGTGGTCAAAAGAGAGAGAGAGAGAGAAGCAGTTGGCATCTGGTCTTGACACTGCAGAGAAGGCCTTGAAAGCTGAAAGTGAGGTATTACCATTCAGGAAGCTATTTTCTTCTTGTTGTAGTTCTAATTTAGGGATTTCATGTTATCATTTTAAAATGAAGTATAACTGTACATCTCAGCTTGGGATGCCATAACCAAATACCACAGACTAGGTGGCTCAAACAACAGAATTTTATTTTCTCACAGTTATGGAGGATGGGAAGTCCAAGATCAAGGTGCCAACCGAGTCAGTTCCTGGTGAGGGTTCTCTTCCTGGCTTGCAGATGGCTACCTTCTTGCTCTGTCCTCACGTGACAGAGTGAGCAAGCTCTGGTGTCTCTTCCTCTTACTATAAAGGCACTAACCCTATTGGATTAAGGCCCCACCCTTCTATCCTCATTTGACCTTTATCACCTCCCTATCAACCCTATCTATCTCCAAATACAGTCCATATTGGAAATTAGGGCTTCAACAATATGAGTAGGGAGGGAGAGCACAATTCAGTCCATAGCACTATAGAATATGTGTTTCTATAATAATAATGCGGTAGCTCTGTTGTTTCTCCAAGCTGAGTTCTAGCACTAATCAAAGAGTCCTTTATTTAGCAGATGTTTGATTGTTGTAGTGTTGGGCTTATCTCTCTTATAAAGTCATGGACTTATCTCTCGTTTTAACCTCTTGTCCTGCCATCTTAGAAAGATCTATCAGGAGATACAATCAGCCTATATTTTGAAAAGAGACCTGGAAGTAAGTTCATAGAAGTCAAAATCAGTAATTTAGAGGACAGTGACACTCAATCAGTTTATAGTTTGCAGTGCTTCTAATCTCATCCTAATGACCTACAGGAATTTTCAGTGAAATAAGATAGGAAATCATTATCATTTACCGTCTTCCCGTGGTTTTGGGAGGCCACCCTCTACCTTCTTGCCTTTTGTCTAAGCCTTTCTAATCAGCATTTACTTTCCACTTTGACTTCAAGTCTTCGGGAAAATACCAAGCAGCTCCTCTCCTAAAGTAAATTTTATATAACCTATTCCCTTCATTGAGCACCACAGACTGACTCTCAACCCAAAGTCTTCCACCAATCAATCAGTGCACATCCTGTGTCATCAGTGTAAAAATCTGATAAAAATCTGCATTTAGGCTGGGCAAGGTGGCTCACGCCTGTAATCCCAACACTTTGGGAGGCCGAGGTGGGTGGATTACCTGAGGTCAGGAGTTCGAGACCAGCCTGACCAACACAGAGAAACCCTGTCTCTGCTAAAAATACAAAATTAGCCAGGCGTGGTGGTGCATGCCTATAATCCCAGGTACTCCGGAGGCTGTACCTCAAGAGAATCGCTTGAACCTGGTTGCAGTGAGCCGAGATCACACCATTGCACTCCAGCCTGGGCAACAAGAGCGAAATTCCATCTCAAAAAAAAAAAAAAAAAAGAAATCTGCATTTAGCCAAAGTGTTTTCTCTCATGGATATATATTTCTAAAAATCAAGCTGGGCACAGTGGCTCACATCTGTAATCCCAGCACTTTGGGAGGCTGAGGCAAGAGGATCACTAGGAGTTCGAGACCAGCCTAGGCAACATAGTGGGACACTGTCTCCACAGAAAAAAAAAAAAAGAAAAAAAATTTAAGTTAGCCAGGTGTGGTGGCATGTGTCTGTAATCCCAGTTACACAGGAGGCTGAGGTGGGAGGATCACTTGAGCCCAGGAGGTGAAGGCTGCAGTGAGCTGTGATTGCACCACTGCACTCCAGTGAGAGTGAGACCCTGTCTCAAAAAAGAAAAAAAAAAAAAGAGAAAGAGAAAAAACATCAGAGGATTAAAGAAAATCCTGGTTAATTAAGTCACTGAATATAATTAAATAAGCATAATTTGTAGTTAGGAACACAGAGTTTAAGCTGTGCATCATGGCCCCCTTATTATAGTCCCAGGTACTTGGGAGGCTGAGACAGGAGGATGGTTTGAGCCCAGAAGTTGAGGACTATAGTGCACCATGATCACACCTGTGAATAGCTACTGCACTCTAGCCCGGGCAACATAGTGAGACCGCATCAATATAAATAAATAAATTTTTTTTAAAAAAACCACAGAGTTTAAAGTCTGACAGATTTATGGATTTGGAATCTCAGCTTTATACTTCCTGGCTATGTGAATTTAGCAGGTCACTTAAGATCTCAGAGCCTTACTTTCAACAATTCCCTTATAAGGTTATCAGAACATTAAAGGTAAACCACATAGCACTTTGTTCTATAACTGGTACTTCTAAAAAGATACATTTTAGAAACAGATAATATAACTATTGGCAGTCGTTGCAAGCATTGCCAAAGAATTTACCTGTATATAAGCCTTGCTTAATGTAGGAAGGACTCTAGAAACTAAATCTTTCAACCTGTGAATGATAGAAACTAAGAATGCTCAGTTTATTTAATTGATTTAATAATTGATTTAATTGATTTATGTAAACTTTGTTTTAACTACTAAGAAAGGCATCGGTCTGCCAGAAGGATAGGTTGGAATATTTAAAACAAAAAATTTGTCAGGACCATTTTAAGATTCATTCGTAGAAGTATTATATCTTTTATGGGGAAAATAGTCTTATTTTGTTTTACTAAATGTCTTCATTTCTTAATCAGGAATTGCAAAAATCAAAGTCAGAGCTTATATGCCTTTATAATGAAGTTCACAGTCTCCCAGGGGCATCAGAAAGCAGAGACCATTTTTTAATAGCATGTGACCTGTTACGAAGAGAGAATTCTGAATTAGAAACAAAGGTGAGACTGAGTTAGGTATTTAAATGTTCAATACTTAACGTAGCTTTTATGAGGATAGGATACAAGGAAATTAATTTTAAGCATCAGATGATTTGGGAATTGGAGTTTCTTCTATTTTTATAGCATAAATTGCCATATACTGCCATATACTGTGGATTATGAGTCAAGCTATACGTCAGGATAAGTATTCAGACTTCAACCAGTACTTGGCAATTAGGATTAATCTGCAATTTTTTTTACTTTAAATCAGCTTCCCACCAACTTAATTTTTGGAGCACATATTATAGTGTAAAATATTTATTTAAATGTCTTCAATTTAAAAATTTAGGATCAAAGTGTCTTTCTCAGTTACACTGAAAATTGGGCTTAGAATTAGGAAAATGTTCAAATATCCTGATTCAAGCTTGTTCCCTAAGTTTAAAAATGGCTTCCAGGGAGATTGCTTGCACCCAGCTGTAGCGTACCATGATTGTGCCTGTGAATAGCCACTGCATTTCAGCCTGGGCAGCATAGTGAGACCACATCTCTTGGAAAAAAAAAAAAAAGGCTACCTGACCAGGGCAAAGAATTCTTATCTAGTCCAATACTAGACTGAAAGGTTGCCTGTATAATTTCTAGAGTCCCACCTATTAGGTTATCACTATCACCTCCTGGCTGAAAATTCCCTTCCTCAATCACTCTTTTGACCTAGACTACAGATTAAGGAGCAAAGTCTTGAATACAGCAGTTAAAATATATTAGGCCATATTTTAATGTCATATGTAAGGTGAATAACTAAATCAAAGCCTAATTTAAGCTGTGTGTAGTTACCCCAGAAAATCAGGAGCAGGTTGCTGAGGGATTGGGACATAGATCAGATGGCATGTGACATGGGAGGGAAAGGTCCAGAACATAGGGTCTGCTGCCTGGGAGAGTAAATATGTAGAGCTTAATATACAACCTAGCCTTTTTTGTGGGACCTTGTCAGCAAGGTAAGTTATCATCATGTTGTACAGTTAAAGGACCATGCCTTTTAAAACATCATTGACAAAGTTAACAACAGATGAGCTGAAATGAGAAGAATATAATATAAAATGAAGAGATCCAAATCTGCTCTTCTGGTGATCTGGGTCTCCTTTTTTCTTAAACTTTTTATGTTGAAATAATACCAGACTCACAGAAAAAATTATGAAAGTATAAAGAATTCCCATATACTTTAATTCTTCCAAATGTTAACATGGTATCGTGTTTACCTTATCACTGTCTCTCTTTCCCTCTACACACACACACACACACACACACACACATACACACACACACACACTGATAGTTTTTTTGTAAACCCTTTGAGAGTAAGTTGGAGACATAACCTCCTTTACCCTTAAATATTTCCATGTGGGTTTACTAAAAACAGTAACATCTCCTATTACCACAGTACAAGTCTCAAAATCAGGAAATTGACATTGACACAATACTATTATCTAATCTATAGCTCATATTCAGATTTTACCAATTATTCCCCTCTATTGCAAGAGAATAACTTTTTTCCTATCTGAGATCCAACCCAGGATCATACATTACATTTAATTGTCATGTCTCTATAGCTCCTTCAATCTGCAAAAGTTCCTCAGTCTGTCTTTGTCTTTCATGACTTTGATATTTTTGAAGAGTACTGTCTTAGTCAGTTTGGGCTGCTATAACATAATACCATAGACTGGGTAGGTTAAACAACAAATACTTATTTCTCTCAGTTGTAGAGGCTGGGAAAAATCAAAGATCAAGATGGCATATTCAGTGTCTGGTGAGGGCATTCTTCCTGATTTGCAGACAGCTGTCTTCTCATTGTATCGTCACATAGCCAAGAGCAGAGAGAGAAAGTACAAGCTCTTTCCTGTCTCTTCTCATAAGGGCACTACTACCATCCTGAGGGCTGCACCCTTGTGAATTAATTACTTGCCAGTGGGTCCTCCTAATACCATCCCATTGGGGGTAAGGCTTTCAACATATGAGCTTTGAGTCAACACAAACATGCAGTGTATAACAAGACCATTGATTTTGAAGAATGTCTCTTAATTTGGATTTGTCTGATGTTTTCTCACAATATAATTCAGATTACCCATACTACAGAGATAATGTTGTATCCTTCTCAGTGTATTTTATCAGGAGACATGACATTTTTTTTCTATTACTTATGATATTAACTTGGATCATTTGGTTAAGGTACTGTCTGCTAGATTTCTCCACTACAAAGTTATTACTTTTGTCTTTGCAATTCATAAATATCTTTTGGGGAGATACTTTGAGACTATGTGTTATGTTTCCCATCAAACTTTTACTCATTGAAAGTTTCTGTTTTGAATCTTTGATTTTTATATTATATTCTAGTTTTTCTTCAGAATATAGAGTGCTTTAGACTTAAAGATAGTCTTGCTAAAGAAGTTGTATGTATTTGCTGAATCCCCCATTTTACAGGCTGTCATTTTGTTTGGGTTACAACGTCTAGACTCATACAGAATTTTAGAACTGAAAGGAGTATGATCATGTAGGCCAACTCTTTCAGTTTACACATAAGAACACCAAGGCCCAGGGATATTAGACTGCTGCTGAGTTACGTGGTAATTCTCAGCCTATGCTCTTTC
This sequence comes from Mandrillus leucophaeus, assembly GCF_000951045.1. Lineage (NCBI taxonomy): Eukaryota > Metazoa > Chordata > Mammalia > Primates > Cercopithecidae > Mandrillus > Mandrillus leucophaeus. The sequence goes on from NW_012107252.1 coordinate 1,663,913, forward strand.
TACCCTAGCCTAAGGCCTCAATCAGAAAGTGGAACCATCAGCTTAATTCTCATGCTACTTAAACATGGCTGATTATTAAACTGAGCTGTATCACTAAGATACAATTTTGGTAGGAAGAAGTCTGGAACAGAGTTGGTCCTGTTCCACAATATCCATGTCATGGAGGGTCTGATGGCTTTAACTTTCTTTGTTATAAAGAATAAAGCTTCTACTCACTTAAGATATACACTACTTTGTCATGTGAGAATTCAGAATACCTAGAAAATGCTCTGTGTTAGTGTCACCATCCTCTTCAGAAACCCTCAGCAGCTTTCAGTTTGCTATAACATCAAATCTAAACTCCACTGTTTTATCTTTTTTTTTTTTTTTTTTTTTTTTTTCCGAGATGAGGTCTCTCCATCACCCAGGTTGGAGTGCAGTGGCAAGATCATAACTCACCTCCCGCTCCTGGCCTCAAGTGATTGTCCTGCCTCAGTCTCCCGGCACCACACCTGGCTAATTTTAAATTTTTCTTTAATAAAGACAGGGTCTCCCTATTTTGCCAGGCTGCCTTTCTTTACTTCTTAAGAGACTAACATTTATTATCTGTAATGTTTACTTTTTTACAATGACCACAAAAATTAGTGATTAAGTAGCATTTTGGAATATTTTTTCCTGCTTACAAAAATAATGCAAGCTCATTAAGAAAATTGTCCTTTATGTTCCTTTATAATCTGACCTCTCCCTTCAATCTTGCCTTATTCCTTCTGAGTAGCTGGGACTACAGGCACCTGCCACCACGCCCAGCTCATTTTTTGTATTTTTAGTAGAGACGGGGTTTCACTCTGTTGGCCAGGCTGGTCTTGAACTCCTGACCTCATGATCTGCCTGCCTCAGCCTCCCAAAGTGCTGGGATTACAGGTGTGAGCCACCGCAACCAGCCTTCTTTTTTTCTTTTTTCCCTCCTTCCATCCTTCCCTCCCTCCCTCACTTCCTTCTTTCCTTCCTTTCTTTTCTTTCTTTCTCACTCAGTTTTCCAGGCTGGAGTGCCGTGGCATGATCTTGGCTCACTGCAATCTCCACCTCACAGGTTCAAGTGATTCTCATGCCTCAGCCATCCAAGTAACTGGGGTTGCAGGCAGGTACCACCACACCTGGCTGATTTCTATTTTTAGTAGGGATGGGGTTTCACCATGTTGGCCAGGCTGGTCTCAAACTCCTGCAATCTTGCCTTATTCCTGCAGCTCCTTACTTTGTAGCCTCTATTCCAATGAAATCATCCTTCTTACTTTCCCCCAAATTACTCTATACTCCGTTCTACGTCAGTGCCTTTGACCATACTGCTCCCCATGCTTAAAATGTGCTATTTGTAGTCTCTTCTCTTATCCATATCTTCCCAACTTGACTAATTCAAGACCAACCTTCTCCCCTAGAAAGATTATAGTCCATATGAAATTACATGGATTTTATGAGATTAGAATCCATTTTACACACTGTAGTTTCTCTTCAGAGAATTGAAAAGGCGTAGGAAACCAAAGGGATCTCTTAAAGTAAACTTAAATTGATCTTTGTAATTAAGTCCATTGTGTTCTTAGAATCAAACATGTAGAAGCTTTGCATTTTCAGACAGCCTCAGGATATGAGTCAGGCAGGCTGTTGTCTACCTTAGCACAATACTTTGATGGGGATTCATTTTCCTTTCTTATTTTTTATTCCATTCTATTTGTTTGTTTATTTGGGTACAGACACATGGTCTTGCTATGTTGCTTAGGCTGGACTCAAACGCCTGGCCTCAAGCAGTCCTCCCACCTCAGCCTCCCAAAGTGCTAGGATTACAGGCATGAGCCACTGCACCTAGCCCATCTTCCTTTCTTAGACTCATTCCCCACCCATCCTTTCTACTCCCTGAAGGAAATGTTTTTTCATTTTATATGAAGATATAGAGTAACCTTACAGGAAAGGAAATCTTTAGAATCTGTTTGTCAAAACAAAACAAAAAGACTGAACAAATGATTTGCCAAGTCACAAAAGGCAGTGACTGTCAAAGCATCTACTTGCAGAGTTACATGGGAGGCTTATTTAAAGTACAGATTTCCATTCTACCCCTTCCCTCGCCCCAGACCACTGATAGTGAATCTCACTCAGGGTAGGGGCTACAATATAAGATTGCATTTTCTTTAACAAATATTTTATTTTTTATTTTTATTTTTGAGACAGGGTCTCACTCTGTCATCTAGGCTGGAGTGCGGTGGCCTGATCTTGACTCATTGCAACCTCCACCTCCCAGGCTCAAGCCATTTTTCCATCTCAGCCTCCTGAGTAGCTGGGACTACAGATGCACACCACCACCATGCCCAGCTAATTTTTCATAGAGACAGCGTCTTTCCATGTTGCCCAGGCTGATCTTGAACTTCTGCACTCCAGCAGTCCACCTGCCTCAGCCTCCCAAAGTGCTAGGATTACAGGTGTGAGCCACGGCACCCGGCCAAGACTGCATTTTTAATAAATTCTTCAGTGGATGCTCTTACATCATAGTGATTTGAGAACCACTGTGGAAGAAAGCTCTTCTCTGTGAGATATATCTAATATTCTTATAGATACAGAAGACACCTCTGCAAGATATATCTAATATTCTTTCTAATGTTTTCTGGCAGCAATATATTATTGTTTTTTATTATATATTATTGCTTTTGTGAATCAATGAAGTACATTCAAAACTTGAAAACAAAAATGTGTGGTAATAGTGTAAAACTCTGTAGATCACATATTTGTGCTTGTTAAAAGGTATAACCAAATGCTAAACAGCACTCTGACAGCCCAACCCCAGAGACCAAAAATACCTTTTTTTAAAAAAAAAAAATGGGAATTTACGTACCCTTATGCCTATGGTTAAAAAAATCAATTAAGTTATATAACAACTGCAAAGTATTAAATTAAGTTGGAATCAGAATTTAATTAGGATGTCATTTGATATTATATAAGCCTATAGTTAAGCATTTAATGAAATCAATATACTTTTTTCACAACTATAAATAAAAGTATGCAAAATAGAATATTTGTCTTTTCACTTAATTTTGCAGGTCTTGAAGCTTTCACAAGAATTTGCACAATTAAATCATTTTACTCTCAGGGGGAAAACTGCACCTTCTAATTTAATTACAAGTGAAAATATCTGTAAAGATCCTGAGTCTAATGAACCAGTTTTGGAAATAGAAATTCAAAGCCCAAAGGAAGAGAGAGAGGAACTCTGGTAAATTGGGAAAATCCTATATCACATTAATTATTCGGAGGGGGTATATTTTATTTGGCTTGATCATTATAAGAATTTGATATTCGGCTGGGCACAGTGGCTTAAGTCTGTAATCCCAGCACTTTGGGAGACTGAGGTGGGCAGATGGCTTGAGCTCAGGAGTTTGAGACCAGCCTGGGCAACATGGCAAATCCCATCTCTACAAAAAACAAAAATTAGCCTGGCGTGATGGTGTGTGTCTGTAGTCCCAGCTACTCGGGGGGCTGAGGTGGAAAGATTGCTTGAGCCCGGGAGGTAGAGATTGTAGTGAGCCATGATTGTGTCACTCACAGCACTCCAGCCTGAGCAACAGAGCCAGACCCTGTCTCAAAATAATAATAATAATTTGATATTCATTTCCAAATTATGTGAGTGGAAAAATTAGTTATAACATTCTCCAAAAAGTTTGTCTTTTGATATATTATTACATTTTAAAACTTTTTTCCTGCCTTTAAAGAACGAGTATATGCGGCCTGGCGCAGTGGCTCACGCCTGTAATCCCAGCACTTTGGGAGGCCGAGGCAAGCGAATCACCTGAGGTCAAGAGTTGGAGATCAGCATGACCAACATGGAGAAACCCCGTCTCTCTACTAAAAATACAAAATTAGCTGGGCGTGGTGGTGCATGACTGTAATCCCAGCTACCCGGGAGGCTGAGGCAGGAGAATCGCTTGAACCCAGAAGGTGGAGGTTGTGATGAGCTGAGATCATGCCATTGCACTCCAGCCTGGGCAACAAGAGTGAAACTCTGTCTCAAAAAAACAAAAACAAAAACAAATATATATATATGTGTGTGTGTGTGTGTGTGTATATCTCCTTTTATTAGAAGATTTAGAAAGCATGCAAAAGTATAAGGAGATTATAACAACTGTTAATTCTCACCCCGGAAAGATGTTAACATCCTAATTTTTCTTTCTTTTTTCTGTATATGTACACATATATGTGTATATTTTTATATAATTATGACTATATTCTGCACAGTTTGTTTTTTGCTGTCTCTAACATTGCATTTGATAATTTTTTGACCACTTTTCTCTTATTTATCTGTCTCTCTATCGATCTGTGTGTCTATCTATCTTGTTAATTTTGCCCTCTAGCTCCTGTACTTCTACTTTTTTAACCAAAAGTACCTTTCATGGAACCACGAGGTTTTGGCAAGTGCACCACTCTTCTTGGGCACTTAAGTTAATAGTTGCAATCAAATTTTGTCTGGGAAAAAGTTTAGAACTAAATAATCAAAAGGAAACGATGATGTCCATTTTGACATATACCATACTAAAGGATACATTCATCAATGAAGTGAGAAAATATAGTCTAGGTGTAGACAAATTCATGTTCTAAATGTTTGTAAATGTTCTAAAGATAGAAGGAGATTGTTTTGCCAGTTTGGGGTTCCTGAATATTATGCCCTCCTAAAAGTTGCTTTTAACTTTAGAGTAAGCTTTGAGTCTAAGATTCACAATCATGAAACCTAGTTGGAGATGTGGGAGAGCATATGGAGAGATGATGGGGAAGGCGTATGATAATGGTCACAAAAACAGAGAGCCAAGCAGCCACATCACAGCATTTAGGTTTACTGTAGGGAAAAAGAAAGTCTAGTTCTTGAGCACTGGAACAGTGTGTTACAGGATTTTTGAGGAAGATTGTTCTAGTATCTCTTTATTAGATAAAATGGAGATGGAAGATAGACCAATTAATCTATATGTGTGATAGATGAAGAGATGGTTGCCTACATTGAGTAAGTGGCAATGAAGATGAAATGGTCAATCTGAAAGTTCTTCAAGAAGGAGCTGACATAAATAATCAAATCTGACAAAAGTCCACCCAGGTGATTTTGGGTAATTGGCAGGGATACTTGCCTTGGGGAGCAAGGATGTAGCTTTAATTCATCTAGGGGTGGGAAACCTTGCCATAAGAAAGATAATGGCCTTCCCTCTTAAGAACTCCTTGATGCCACCTGTTTCCAGGACTTGGTCCAATCTGCTTCCCATAACTGGGACTCTGAAAAGTCTAGGTATCTGCCATCTGCCTCCTTCTCCTTTTTTTCTCATAATGTTTTCCTACTTGTTTGTCTCCTATTCCTCTCTTCACAGCCTCCCCTCATCATGGGTCCATAACACAACCACACTCGGCAAGACATTGTGATTTTACTATGTGTCAGGCACTGTACGTAGGTACTGAGGATATAAAATAAGACACAGTTTCTTATCCTTATGGTCCACATAGTCTGATGGAGAAAAATGGTTAAACAAGGCAGTACTGGAATGCCTTGTTTGGAAGTAATGGAAACACAAAACATGGGCCCTGGCCCAGGGTAATGAATCAAAAAATATTCTTAGAAAAAGTCTGAGTAATCAGGGGCCAAGCAAAAAGATGGGAGAATAATTTTCAGGGGAGATATGGCACGTGCAAGAGAAAGCATGATTTGTTTGAGGCCCTAAAAGTGACCTCTATGCTGCTATAGCACGGAGTGTGAAGTGAGGAAATGGGGAAGGGGATGGTGAGAATGAAGAGGCAGGCAGAGGCCTGATAATGAAGGGACATGAAGACCTGTGTTAGGAAGTCTGGACAGTAGGAAACTACTACAGAGTTTGGTAGCATAGAGAAGATGAGAACAGGCTAGAGAACATCTGTCTTTGAGAATAGATGATATTCTTTAGTAACATTCAGTAGTTTAGTATAGTCAACAGAAGGCAGTTGGATTGATCCAAGGTTGAGGTTTTGCCACATGAGTGCAGTGGAAGGACAAAGGAGTAAGAGAGTTGACCATTTTATTTGGACAGTGATTGAAATAATGAACTCTAAACTCTATGTTAGATTTGGAAGCAAGTAAAAAAAGGACTTTTTATCAGTAAAACTGATAGAAAAAGAGACAAGGAATTGCAGATACCATGATTGCCCTGGGACCAAGTAATATAGAAAGGAAAAGCTGGAATCTAACATTTAATTTTAATATTTCAGAAGTGAAATAGTTGCTGCTGCTGACAACTCATGATATGGTCATGCAAGTAGTTGGCAAAATAGGAGAGATAAGAAGGTAATTAGAGAGAAGGAGATGAAAGAAGCAATGCCGAGGCATCCATGGGTGGTCTCTATGGGACTTGCAATCTTCCACTATAATGGCAGGACTTGGGGTGAAGCAGGTGACAGAGAGCCATGAGCCAGAGTCTTCAACTGAAGTGAAGTAGCAAGTGGTACAGCATACCTAGCATGGTCTCATGCACACAGAAGCTGCTTATAAGCCAAGTTGATTGATTGATTCTTACAGTACATTTCTTCTACTAGATTTTAAGCTCCTTTAAGGTATTAAGGTAATGGGCCATGTCTTGTTTTTCTGTTTATAGTGCTGTTGTCATAGAGTAACAGACTCTTAGAACTGGGGGCACCTTCAGGAGATCTTCCAACTTAGCAGTTTTCAAACTTCTACTTCCCAAAACTTTAGGAATTGTGCAGAGGGGCCTCAGAAATTACCTTGTAAGATGAGGAAATTTATTTTACTCATAAATTATGAGTAAATTTATGATGAGTGGGACTATTGAGCCCTCCATTCCCATTTCACCCAGAGAAGCTCCACTTTTATGTCTCATATATTGGGTTTTGTGTAAGATTTTTAATTTAACAAAGGGTCCACTGCTAAAATAAGTTTGAAAACCACTGATATTTAGCTAAATCTTCTTTTTTCACAAATGAGGTCTCTGAGACCAAGAAAACTGAAATGACTATTTCATTCACAATCACATACACAGCAAGTTATTCGCAGGGCTGGGATGAGGACCCAAGACTCCTAACTCTGAGTCATGAGAAGTACTACTTTATCCACTTTGGAGAGGATGTAGTCACAAATATCCTAAGGGCAAGAAGGTCTTGGGACACTTGTGTTCTAGGTCACTTTCTCAGAAAATGAGCTTTATGGTGCCGAAAAATTGCTTAGGGCTCAATCTCTCTATATGTATAACATGAGAGGTAAGGTGGGAGGAACTCTTCTAAGCCCAGCCTCTCTTGTTCTTGACTATGTCTCCAGTGTCTAGAACAATGCCTGACACATAGTAGGTACTCACAAAATATTTGAATAAATGAAGTTTTCCCCCTACTCCTACTGTGTACAATGGGTGTATGATTGCACTATCTTGCAACTGAATCCAAAGTTGGAATTTCGATGGCAGCCCCAAGCTTATAGAACCCAGCTAATCTCAACCTGTGCCTGGGCCAGAACAGCTGGTGGCTTCCCTTGACCTTCATGAGCTTTGTTCTTTCCAACACACTCTCATTCACTATTTCATTGCATCCTTACTACTTTTATCAAGAATTGTTTGATAAGTGTTCAAGTCCATTTTAATTTCAAGTTCAACTTGATGATGTTGACTTTCTGTCTCCTCCACAGACTACCAATGTATTTTTCCTCCTCTTCCAAACTATTTCTTCCCCAGTCCAATCTGTTCAGTGAATAGCCCCTCCATTCACACAGCTGATGAAGTCAAAACCTAGGAGTCACCTTTGATTCTTCCCCACATCTGTTCCACCAACACATTCTGTCACTTCTGCAATGAAAACATAAAATATTGAATCTGTTCACTTCTATCTATATTTCCACTGTTATTACCCTACTCCATAGCACTGATATCACTCATCAGGACTGTTATGTATCTTCCTAATTGGCCTCCCTGCTTCCATACCCTCCTCCCAATCCATTCTCCATGGAGTAACCAAATCGTCTTTTTAAAATGCAAATCAAATAATATTGTTCTCTCTCTTAAAACCCTCTCCATGGCTTCCTATTGCACTTAAAATCTAAACCCTTACCATGACCCATAAGGCCCTCCATGACTTGGCCTCTACCTCCCTCCTCCTCATCTTGCTGCCTTTTAGATCCTCCAACTTTTAAAGCACGTTCCTGCTTCAGGACCTTTGCACTAAAAGTTTCCCCTGTTCAGAATAGTCTTCTCCCAGCTTTTCATGTGGCTAACTGCCTCTCAGAGTGGTAATTCCTAACTGCCATGCCTAGGAAAATCGTAACTCCTACTTTCCAAATACTCTACCATGTCACCTTGTTTGTGACTTCTCATAGTCTGTAATTATCTTATTAGTTTGCATGTTTGTTTTTTGTCCTCCTCTAGATGTAGGCTCTGTGAGGGCACAGACCTGGCTGTGTTGATCACCCTTTTGAATTCTTAGTATATGGAGTAGTGCTTGTCATATAATTGATATTCAACATATATTTGACAAATAAATGACTGAATCTGTTTCTTCCTCTGTGGGAACAAAGTTTCATCATTAGCCACCCCTATTCTGTTCTACTAGGCTTTAATTCACTTTAATGATATCTTATACTTGTAGGTTTTCAAAATGCTTTTACATTTTACTTCAAAAGATCCCAAAAAGCTTATGAGAAAGGAAAGGGCATCTTGCAAATGAAGAGATTGAGACTCTGAGTGATTCTGCCTTGTGGAAGGTTACGTAAATAGTAGGTGGAAGATACAGGACTAGCGCTCATGGTTTCTACTGTACTAGGCTCCCAGTTTGGGCTTTGCTGGCATGAGTGGAGGTGAAGCCACAGTTTTTTCTGTGATGTTCAGCTGGAGTAGGTAGGTGTTGTCCAAAATTGTGTTTCTTCCTTGGCCTTTTCTGGTGCTTTGGCTAAAGATGGCAACTTTTGTTGGTGTTGTTGTTGTTGTTGCTGTTTTTGCTTGTGCTTGTTGACATTTTCTGGGTTGCTGTCTTCTTCAGCTCCAACTCAGGGATCTGTGAGGCAAAAAGAACACCCAGGAAACTCACAGCCATGTCATTCCTTGGGTCTTGAGTTCCCTAGCTGGTCTGCTTTCTTCTCTCCACCTTTCGAAGTCTTTTAATGTTTGTTTTATATATAATGTTCAGGGTTTTTAGTTGTACTTAATGGTAAAAATAGGGGGAAAGTGTGTCTACTTCATCTTTTTCAAAGAAAAAGTCCATTTTCTCCATTTAAAACAAATATGAAACTACTGGTGCAGTGGCTTACACCTGTAATCCAAGCAACTCAGGAGGCCGAGGCAGGAGGATTGTTTGAGCCTGGGAGTTCAAGGCTGCAGTGAGCTATAATCGCCCCACCACACTCTAACCTGGGTGACAGAGTGAGACTCCACACACACACACACACACACACACACGGTATACATTTGCATTTTCCCAGTCTTAATGTGTGTCTAGCTTCCACTGGATATAGAAACGGAAAGGGGTTTATAAATGATGGAAACTTTCATTGTTGTTTTATAAAAAAAATTTTAAGGCATTTTACCCTTTATCTCATACTGTTTTGCATCATTTGAATATATTGTCTTTTTAAAACTGCTAAATTCAAAATAAAATATTTAATTATTTTCTTTATAGTATTAGAGGAATTTTAAAAGGAATAAAGCACTCCCTAGATACAATTTTTCTCCCTGTTCCTTTCCAGCTTTTTCTAGACATTTTCCCATAGTGTGTATATATGTATGTACATACACACATGAATACATATATGTTTATTGGTTTTTGTGCCACAATTTTACTTTGATAAGTAGTTTTCATGTTTATGAATACTCTTGAGGTCACTTTTAAGTTGAAGCATCTTTAATTCTTTTAGCCATTTTCATATCTGTTTAGTATGAGCATTATTGTAGTCATCTTTTTTCTTCTTATGAATTATTTTATTGCAGTAAATTCATTCAGATGCAATTATTCAAAGAGTATGAACATTTTTATGACTTTGTGTGTGTGTGTGTGGTGACAGAGTTTCCCTCTGTCGTCCAGGCTGGAGTGCAGTGATGCAATTTCGTCTCACTGCAACTTCTGCCTCCTGGGTCCAAGAGATTCTCCTGCCTCAGCCTCCCAAGTAACTGGGACTACTGGTATGCACCACCACACCTGGCTAATTTTTGTACTTTTAGTAGAGACAGGGTTTTGCCATGTTGACCAGGCTGGTCTCGAACTCCTGACCTCAGGCGATCTGCCCACCTCGCCTCCCAAAGTGCTGGGATTACAGGCGTGAGCCACCACACCCGGCCATGGCTCTTGATCTGTACTGCCAAATTGCTTTCTTGAAGAATCTGATCACCAGCTATAATCTATGAAGCATGCTGTGCTAGGTTTCAAGGTACTCAAAACAAAATTTAAGATTGAGGGAATAAAAATAAAACCAGCATATTTGTGTTCATTCTCCTTGTCATCTACACTCTCTAACCATTGAAGGCGCATTCTCTCCTCTTGGTTTCTGTGGCTTTCACCTCCTCTGCTTGTTCCTTACAAGTTTTTAGGCTTCTCTCTAGGATGATCTGCCTCCTCTTACTTTCCCCCTTCTCCCTGGTTCATTTTATCCAATCCCAGTGTTTCTGCTCACATTCTTCTGTGTCTGTATCCTCACCACAGACATCTCTGTAGTCAGTCTATGGCCACATTCCCCCATGTTGGTCTACCATCCACTTGCCCATTTGCCCAAGTCAGAAATCCTGGTGTCATGATGATTCATTTTTCTCCCTTACCTGCCACATCCAATAAATGACAAACCTTATCAATACTGTCTTTTAAATATCTCCAGAATTCATCATAGTTTTATTTATTGTTATTTATTACATGGATTATTACAACAGTCTGTCAAATGGCTTCCCTGCCACATGGCGTCTAAATAATCTTTCTAAAGCACCTTCTCTCTTTTACTTCGGGGTTTTACATATCTTATTTATTAAATCATTTTGGAACACCTTTGCTTGTTCATGTTCTCATTTATACCAACACCCACCCTCCCCAACATCCTTACATACATGCAAGTACATACACACTCCTTCCTCCCTTTACATTTGTTTAGCTTGTGCCTACTCATCCATCAGGCCTTGTATTACTTACTACTCATTACTCACTAAATTGTAAGCTGCTTGGGACAGAGATCATGTCCTCCTGAAGCCCTAGTGCCTGCCAAAGTGGCCAGTGCTTATTAAAATCATTATAACCTGTGTCTGCTCAATGCCATACTAAAAGTTGAAAAAGCATAAAACTCATTTAAACTGATGGTTTGGCTATAAATGAAAACCTATGATGGGTCATCTCCCTGAGTGTAAGTAAAAAATATGACTCATTTGTGGGTTTTCTTTTATTTTTTATTTTTTGAGACAGAGTCTCACTCTGTCACCCAGGCTGGAGTGCAGTAGCACAATCTTGACTCACTGCAACCTGCACTTCCTGGGCTTAAGCGATTCTCATGTCTCAGCCTCCTGAGTAGCTAGGACTACAGGCGTACACCACCACGCATGGCTAATTTTTGTATTTTTAGTAGAGATGGGGTTTCACCATGTTGGCCAGGCTGGTCTTCAGTATCCTGACCTCAGGTGATCCGCCCATCTCGGCCTTCCAAAGTGCTGGGATTACAGGCGTGAACCACCGTGCCTGACTGACTTATGTTTTTAAAGTTTATTTTTAAGAATAAGATGACTGCTGTGCTATAGAATTCAGGTTGAAAATCTTGTTTGCAATACTGTCTTGACTTGTAGCTTTTTTTCTCCCAATTCTACTACTCTAATAAGCATTTTGATAGATTGTATTTTTATATTTGCACCAAGTCCCAAATTAGGAGAAAGAAAGCAGAAGGAAATTCCAGAGGAGTCAGTAAAGGAGGGCAGTTTTCCAAGAGAGGGGCAGAAGGAGGAGGGCTCACAACAGAATCGAGATATGAAAGATGAAGAAAAAGAACAGCAGTTGACCATGAAGCCTGAGGAAGTTGTGAGGCTTAGAGAAGAGCTGAGCCGTATAAATCAGAGCCTCCTTCAGTCTCAGAGCTCTGGGGATAGTTCAGATGACAGTGGTGCCCAGGTAGGTGCTATAAACACACACCCTGACTGGGTTTGTTTCCTCTGATTGGCTGTGAGTATCAGCACCATTTTAAATACCATCTTTCATATATATGGCTTTTTTATTTTTGTAGGTACATAGTAGGGATGTGTATTTATGGGGTGCATGAGATGTTTTGATACAGGTATACAATACATAAAAATCACATATGGAGAATGGGGTATCCGTCCCCTTAAGCATTTACCTTTTGTATTGCAAACAATCCAGGCACACTCTTTGAGTTATCATATATATGTGTGAGCAATATTATAACCATGGCCTGAATAATAACAAAATAGCAAGTAAAATCTGAACTAAATCCATCAGTTGATGCCCTTTATTATAAAATGTTCGTAAACTCCATCTAAGCTCAGCAGGAAAATTGCTGATTGTTGACATCTGCCCTAGCCAGATGGGATTGGGGATGGTAGGATACACCACATTTTCCATTTCTGATATGTAGCCTAGTAGACAGAGTACTTCATTTTAGTGAGGAAAAGACGACAGACACTTTATTATTTTAATTATGGCTTTTGCTATTTTACTAGGGATCTGCCTGTAGGAAAAATAAAAAGAGTGACTACAGCCACATTTTGGTTCTTGTACCTCAATTTTACAGGTTCTCTCTTATACAAATTAAGATTTCCCTACATACACCTTTCCAGAAATTATTTTGAGATCCACAGAAGGGAGGCCTTTGTACTCATAAGTAATCCTACTGCAGAAGGCTGATAATATACATTTGAAAAGTGATTCAAGTATACATTTAGAAAAAGAAAGAGGAGCAATAAAGGAAGTTAAAAATATATTTGAAAGGATTCAGATACAGAGTTTGAAAACTAGAGAAGTCACAGTAAACAGGGAAAATATATACCTATAAGGAGATTTAGATACACCTGTGAAAGGAAAAGGAGTCACTGAATTTGTTCAGAAGACCAAAGGGGAACACGACATCAAATATTTAAGAAGAGATTACTTTTACAGCTCCAGATAGACATTGGTCAGTGGACACTGGCCAGTGTCAGAGGCTTGAGCAGAAGCTGAACACTGTGATCACAAAGATTATCAAATATTTTCTTAGCCAGTAGTCTTCACCCTATTGCCACAGTAGGAAAGAACTTGTCATTGGGACCAGTATTTTATGAAGTTCATTTGTACTTAATGTTTATTTTATTAAAATAAAATGTTAAAAATTTTAAACAATAAAATATTTAAATAATTAAATAAAATACTTTATCTATATTAAATATATTAAATAAAATACTTTATATTAAATATATTAAAATATATAAATAATAAAATATTTAAATTTTAAAAATATTAAAAACTGATAAAATTAGGATAGTTAAGGCTAGTTCCAATTTGTTTTATTTTAATTCTTAAGGAATTTGTAATTCCTTAATATGGAAAAGATGTTAGGCATCATCTGGTCTTATGTCTTTAATTTATAGACGAATAAATGAAGACTAAGAAAGGGTAATTGGCTTAATAGATCTGTTGATTGAGAAAAAAAACAAAAGACCCCTGTGTACTTACCTTGCTCTTTTAGGTGGTTCCTAGTAACCTGATTGAGTGTATATGCTCTGCAGTAACTTTCTACCAGGATCATATGGTGGGAAAAAAAATAGAGACTCTTATTGGCTGCTTGTCTAGTAGCTAGCTGCTCCAACAGTTGACTTTCTTGAAAAATTATTTGCATTTCTACTCTGGCAGAGTGACTGAACTGGAAAATGTAGATGAGAAGAACTACTGTTCTGGTTTTTCCATCCTTCAAAAGAAGCTAAAACTTTTGGGCCTTTGTCCCCTTGGTAAAACTGGGGTGCATCTCTTGTATACAGTATCTCTGTTTTGGTATGTTAACCTATAGACTGTTGATTATGGATTAATTGTTAAAAGCTGTTACATAATGGTTAAACAAGAAGGTAGAATGGTGATCAAGGCATTCCAGGTTGTTTGCAGATGGGAAATGAAGATAGTTAAAGGAAAGTTAGGAAGCATCAACAGTAATGGGTAACATTATTGGGTGCTTGTTAAGTGCCAGACATTGTGCTAAGTGCTTGCATGTGTTATCTTACTAACTCATCACCCTATCCAGCAGTAATCCTTATTATCCATATCTTAAGATGAGGGAATTGAAGCATAGAAGATGAAGTAATCTTTCCAGGATCACCCACTGATAAGTAGTAGATTCAGGATTGAAATGCACACTTATCTAACTCCAAAGTGACGGTTCTGCTACGATTGATTGGAGTACAAGAAGGAGACAGGGAGACCGGAAATAAGCTGGAAAACACACTTCAGGATATTATTCAGGAGAACTTCCTCAACCTAGCAAGAAAGGCCAACATGCAAATTCAGGAAATACAGAGAACACCCTTAAGACACTCCACGAGAAGATCAACTCCAAGACACATAATCATCAGATTCTCCAAGGTTGAAATGAAGGAAAAACTGGAAAAAACTAGAAAAAATGAAGGAAAAAAGCCAAGCCAGAGAGAAAGGCCAGGTTACCTACAAAGGGAAGCCTATCTGTTTAAGAGTGGACCTCTCAGCAGAAACACTACAAGCTAGAAGAGATTAGGGGCCAATATTCAACATTCTTTAAGAAAAGAATTTTCGACCCAGAATTTCATATCCAGCAAAACTAAGCTTCATAAGCGAAGGAGAAATAAAATCCTTTCCAGACAAGCAAATGCTGAGGGATTTCATTACCACCAGGCCTGCCCTACAAGAGCTCCTGAAAGAAGCACTAAATATGAAAAGGAAAAACCGGTACCAGCCACTGCAAAAACACACCAAAATATAAAGACCAATGACACTATGAAGAAACTGTATCATCTAGTGCACAAAATAATCAAATAGCATCATGATAACAGGATGAGACTCACACATAACAATACTAACCTTAAATGTAAATGGGCTAAATGCCCCAGTTAACAGACACAGACTGGCAAATTGGATAAGGAGTCAAGACCCATTGGTGTGCTATGTTCAGGAGACCCATCTTACATGCAAAGACATACACAGGCTCAAAATAAAGGGAGGGAGGAAAATATACAAAGCAAATGGAAAGCCAGAAAAAGCAGGGATTGCAATCCTTGTCTCTGACAAAACAGACTTTAAACCAACAAAGATCAAAAAAAGACAAAGGAGGGCATTACATAATGGTAAAGGGAACAATTCAACAAGAAGAGCTAACTATTCTAAATATATACGCAACCAATACAGGAGCACTCAGAATCATAAAACAAGTTCTTAGAGACCTACAAAGAGACTTAGACTCCCACATAATAATAGTGGGAGACTTTAACACCCCACTATCAGTATTAGACAGATCCATGAGACAGAAAATTAACAAGGATATTCAGAACTTGAACTCCGCTCTGGATCTAATGGACCTAGTAGATGTCTACAGAACTTTCTACCCCAAATCAACAGAATATACATTCTTTTCAGTGCCACATAGCACTTACTCTAAAATCGACCACATAATTGGAAGTAAAACACTCCTCAGCAAATGCAGAAGAACTGAAATCATAACAAATGGTCTCTGAGACCACAGTGCAATCAAATTAGAACTCAGGATTAAGAAACTTACTCAAAACCACACAATTTCATGGAAATTGAACAACCTGCTCCTGGATGACTCCTTGGTAAATAATGAAATTAAAGCAGAAATCAAGAAGTTGTTTGAAACCAATGAGAACAAAGAGACAATGTACCAGAATCTCTGGGACACAGCTAAAGCAGTGGTAAGAGAGAAATTTATACCACTAAATGCCCACATAAGAAGGCTAGAAAGATCTCAAATCGACACCCTAACATCACAATTAAAAGAGCTAGAGAGGCAAGAGCAAACTAATCCAAAAGCTAGCAGAAGACAAGAAATAACTAAGATCAAAGAAGAGTTGAAGGAGCTAGAAATATGAAAAACTCTCCAAAAAATCAGCGAATCCTGGAGCTGTTGTTGTTGTTGTTGTTTTTGAGTCAGAGTCTTGCTATATCGCCCAGGTTGGAGTGCAGTAGCATGATCTCAGCTCACTGCAACCTCTGCCTCCTGAGTTCAAGTGATTCTCCTGCCTCAGTCTCCCAAGTAGCTGGGATTACAGGCACACACCACCATGCCTGGCTAATTTTTTGTATTTTTAGTAGAGAGAGTTTCATCATGCTGGTCAGGCTGGTCTCAAACTCCTGACCTCGTGATCCGCCCACCTTGGCCTCCCAAGTGCTGTTATTACAGGCGTGAGCCACTGTACCCAATCCAGGAGTTGGTTTTTTGAAAAAATTAACAAAATAGATAGAGCACTAGCTAGACTAATAAAGAAGAAGGGAGATAAGCATCAAATCACCATTGACCCCACAGAAATACAAACTACCATCAGAGAATACTATAAACACCTCTATGCAAATAAACTAGAAAATCTAGAAGAAATGGATAAATTCCTGGTCGCATACACCCTACCAAGACTAAACCAGGAAGAAGTTGAATCCCTGAATAGACCAATAACAAGCTCTGAAATTGAGGCAGTAATTAATAGTCTACCAAAAAAAAAAAAAAAAGAGCCCAGGACCAAACAGATTCACAGCTGAACTCTGCCAGAAATACAAAAAGGAGCTGGTACCATTCCTTCTGAAATGATTCCAAACAATTGAAAAGGAGGAACTCCTCCCTAACTCATTTTATGAAGCCAGCATCATTCTGATACCAAAATCATGAAGAGACACAACAAAACAAGAAAACTTCAGGCCAATATCCCTGATGACATCGATGCAAAAATCCTCAATAAAATACTGGCAAACCGAATCCAGCAGCACATCAAAAAACTTATCCACCACAATTAAGTCAGCTTCATCTCTGGGATGCAAGGCTGGTTCAACATACACAAATGAATAAATATAATCCATCACATAAACAGAACCAAAGACAAAAACACATGATTATCTCAATAGATGCAGAAAAGGCCTTTGATAAAATTCAACATCCCTTCATGTTAAAAACTCTCAATAACCTAGGTATTGATAGAACATATTTCAAAATAATAAAGAGCTATTTATGACCAACTCACAGCCAATATAATATTGAATGGGCAAAAGCTGGAAGCATTCCCTTTGAAAACCAGTACAAGACAAGGATGCCCTCTCTCACCACACCTATTCAATATAGTATTGGAAGTTCTGGCCAGGGCAGTCAGGCAAGAGAAAGAAATAAAGGGTATTCAGATAGAAAGAGAGGAAGTCAAGTTATCTCTGTAGATGACATGATTTTATATTTAGAAAAACCCATCATCTTAGCCCAAAAACTTCTTGAACTGATAAGCAACTTCAGCAAAGTCTCAGGATACAAAATCAACGTGCAAAAATCACAAGCATTGCTTTACACCAACAATAGGCAAGCAGAGAGTCAAATCATGAATGAACTCCCACTCACAATCACTACAAAGAGAATACCTAGGAATACAGCTAACAAGGGATGTGAAGGACCTCTTCAAGGAGAACTACAAACCACCACTCAAGGAAATAAGAGAGGACACAAACAAATGGAAAAACTTTCCATCCTAATGGATAGCAAGAATCAATATCATGAAAATGGCCATACTGACCAAAGTAATTTATAGATGCAATGCTATTCCCATCAAACTACCATTGATATTCTTCACAGAGTTAGAAAAAAAACTATTTTAAATTTCATATGGAATCAAAGAAGACCCCGTATAGCCAAGACAATCCTAAGCAAAAAGAACAAAACTGGAGGCATCACGCCACCTGACTTCAAACTATACTACAAGGCTACAGTAACCAAAACAGCATGGTACTGGTACCAAAACAGAAATATAGACCAATGGAGCAGAATAGAGACCTCAGAAATAACATCACCCATCTACAACCATCTTATCTTTGACAAACCTGACAAAAACAAGCAATGGGGAAAGGATCGCCTATTCAGTAAATGGTGCTGGGAAAACTGGCTAGCCATATGCAGAAAAATGAAACTGAACCCCTTCCCTATACCTTAAACAAAAATTAACTCAAGATGGATTAAAGACTTAAATGTAAAACTCAAAACCACAATAACCCTAGAAGAAAACCTAGGCAATACTATTCAGGACATAGCCATGGGCAAAGACTTCATGACAAAAATGCCAAAAGCAATTGCAACAAAAGCCAAAATTGACAAATGAGATCTAATTAAACTAAAGAGCCTCTGCACAGCAAAAGAAACTATCATTAGAGTGAACAGGCAACCTACAGAAAGGGAGAAAAATTTTGCAATCTACCTATCTGACAAAGGTCTAATATCCAGAATTTACAAGGAACTTAAACATATTTACAAGAAAAAACAACCCCATCAAAAACAGACACTTCTCAAAAGAAGACATTTACATGGCCAACAAACATATGAAAAACAGCTCAACATCACTGATCATCAGAGAAATGCAAATCAAAACCAAATGAGATACCATCTCATGCCAGTCAGAGTGGCGATTATTAAAAAGTCAGGAAACAATAGATGCTGGTGAGGCTGTGGAGAAATAGGAATGCTTTTACACTGTTGATGGGAATGTAAATTAGTTCAACCATTGTGGAAGACAGCATGGCAATTCCTCAAGGATCTAGAAGCAGAAATACAATTTGACCCAACAATCCCATTACTGGGTATATACCCAAAGAAATATAAATCATTTTACTGTAAAGACATATGCACACGTATGTTTATTGCAGCACTGTTTACAATAGCAAAGACATGGAACCAACTCAAATGCTCACCAATGATAGACTGGATAAAGGAAATATAGTACATATACACCATGGAATACTTTGCAGTCATAAAAAGGAATGAGATCATGTCCTTTGCAGGGACATGGATGAAGCTGGAAGCCATCATCCTCAGCAAACTAACACAGGAACAGAAAACCAAACACCACATGTTCTCTCAATCATGAGAGGGAGTTGAACATTGAGAACACATCGACACAGAGAGGGGAACAACACACACCAGGACCTGTTGGGGGTAGGGGGTGAGGGGAGGGAACTTAGAGGATGGGTCAATAGGTGCAGCAAACCACCATGGCACACGTAT
>NW_012107252.1:1683366-1689207 GCF_000951045.1 Mandrillus leucophaeus
CCAGCTACTCAAGAGGCTGAGGCAGGAGAATTGCTTGAACCCAGGAGGCAGAGGTTGCAGTGAGCCGAGATCACACCACTGCACTCCAGCCTGGGCGACAAAGCTAGACTCTGTCTCAAAAAAAAAAAAAAATTCATAATTACATTATAACTCATTGAAGATTTTTTTTTTCTAGGGATCTTAGAGTCTTGCAGCTCAAAGAAAAGCAGATTGTATTTAGATTGCCTTTCTAGCTAAACCAAAGTAGGAATTGAAGAGCTAACAGGACTTGAGGGCTTCTGTGTTACTTTAGGGACATAAGCAAGATAAAACTAAAATAATGATACGGGCTTTTTAGAAAGTTGTAGACAGGAGCATACTGGACCAGGACTAAGGAAACTCTAAGAATATCTTATCTACTGAATTGTATAAGATTGAATTGTTTATCTATTCAGCATACCTACTTGTGCCTACCTTTTGTAGAAAATCCAAATGACTATTCTCTTATTTCACTGGAGAAGCCTGATAGGAAAGTGTATTGCTGGTGTTTGATACATGTGCTTTTTTTACAGCTTTGTTCAGGATTTTTTTTGGTTTTTTTTGAGACAGAGTCTCTCTCTGTCACTCAGACTGAAGTGCAATGGCATGATCTTGGCTCACTGCAACCTCTACCTCCTGGGTTCAAGCAATTCTCATGCCTCAGCCTCCCAAGTAGCTGGGACTACTGGTGCGCGCCACCACGCCCAGCTAAGGGTTTCACCGTGTTGGCCAGGCTGGTCTTGAACTCCTGACCTCAGGTGATCCACCCACCTCAGCCTCCCAAAGTGCTGGGATTGCAGGCGTGAGCCACCATGCCCAGCCTATTCAGGATTATTGACAAATGTTGTGTATTTGTCGTGTACAACCAGATGTTTTGATTTATGTATACATTGTGAAATGATTAAATCAAGCTAAGTTACATGTCTATCATCTCACATACTTTTTTGTGGTGAGAACATTTAAGATCTACTCTTCTAACAATTTTCAAGTATACAGCACATTATTATTAAGTATAGTCACTATGCTATATAATACATATCCAAAATTTATCCTGTCTATCTGAAACTTTGCACCCTTTGACTGCATCTTCCCATTCCATGCCTCCCCTCCCCAGCCTCGCAGCCACCATTCTACTTGCTGCTTCTGTGAGTTCAGCTGTATGAGTTCAACTTTTTAGAGTCCACGTATACGTGAGATCATGCAGTATTTGTCTTTCTGTGCCTGGCTTATTTCACTTAGCATAATGCTTTCCAAGTTCATTCATGTTATGACAAATGACAGGATTTCTGTCCTTATAAAGGCTGAACAGTTTTGCATTGTACATGTGTGTGTTGTGTGTGTGTATACTATATTTTCTTTTCCATTCATCCATTGATTGACACTTATGGAAAACGTTTCGCATTTTTCTTTGCAAAGAATTTTTGGATGTGACTCTAAAAGCAAAAATAGACAAATAGGGTTGGGTCAAGTTAAAAAGCTTCTGCACAGCAAAGGAAACAATCAACAGAGTAAAGAGACAACCTACAGAATGGGCAAAAATATTTGTAGATCATACATCTGATAAGGGGTTAATATTCAAAATATATAAGGAACTCAACTCAATAGCAAGAAAACAAATAATCCAATTTAAAAATAGGCAAAAGATGCAAATAGACTTTTCTCAAAAGAAGGCATACAAAAGGCCAACAGGTATGTGAAAAAATGTTCAATGTTGTGAATTATTAGGGAAAGCAAATTAAAACCACAATGAAATATCACCTCACATCTATTGGAATGGCTTTTATCAAAAAGACAAAAGGTAAGTGTTGGCAAGGATATGGAAAAAATAGAACACTTTGACACTGTGGGTGGGAATGTAAATTAGTACAGCCAATATGGAAAGCAGTATGGAGGTTCCTCAAAAAATTAAACATAGAGCTACCCATATGATCCAGCAATTCCACTTCCAGGTGTATATCCAAGGGATTTGAAACCAGTGTGTCAAAGAGATATCTGCAGAAGTGGTGTGTGTGTGTGCACACGATGCAATATTATTCAGCCTTGAAATAATGTGTTTTATGGGAGAAGGATCATCGGGAAATAAAGTGATGAGGAAGACTAGAAACTTAAGGTCTCTTACTAAGTTTCCTCTTTCCTTTTGCCAACGGACACCACACATACACAGACACACACACACACATTCACACTCTACTTCTTAACATATAGACTCTTTGAACTTCCCATTTTAAATGTGTTTTACTCTAAAATTGTCTGTGCTTTTATCATTGATATGAAAAATAAGGTAAGTTGTCTGTGCCTACTGCTTTTGTTTTTTTTTGTTTTTTTTTTTTTTTGAGACGGAGTCTTGCTCTGTCGCCCGGGCTGGAGTGCAGTGGCTGGATCTCAGCTCACTGCAAGCTCCGCCTCCCGGGTTCACGCCATTCTCCTGCCTCAGCCTCCCGAGTAGCTGGGACTACAGGCACCGCCACCACGCCCGGCTAATTTTTTGTATTTTTTTAGTAGAGACGGGGTTTCACCGTGTTAGCCAGGATGGTCTCGATCTCCTGACCTTGTGATCCGCCCGTCTCGGCCTCCCAAAGTGCTGGGATTACAGGCTTGAGCCACCGCGCCCGGCTGCTTTTGTTAATATAATTTTATTGTTATTTTCACTCTAATATAACAGGTATTATATGAATATGTATCAACTATCCATAAATGTAAAAGAGTAGTTTGTTGTAGATAAGCTAATTCCAAAAACATTTACATGTGAATAATCACATTCTGACGATTCTGGTTCTGACAACTTGAACCCATGTTTTACCAATATTCTTTCCAATTGTCTGTTTTTTCTCTTTTAAAATGTCTGCTTTAGTATCCGTCATCTGGAGATAAACTAAAATACAACCAGCAAGGGGAAGTACAACAACTTCACCAGAATTTGCACCGGCTCCAGATTCTATGCAACTCAGCTGAAAATGAGCTTCGATATGAACGAGGGAAGAACTTGGACTTAAAGCAACATAATAGCTTACTTCAGGAAGAAAACATTAAGGTAACTTTTGTGGGCACATGCTTTATGGAAGGGTTTCAGTTGGCCCTGGGAATAAACGAATTTAAGTTCCTCTACTTGATAATTCATGATAGGCTCCACAAATGTGTGGACAATGTGAGCTATCTGGTAACTTCCTTCTTTAACTTTTCCCTGCAAAGTAAGAATGTGTATATTATCAACCTGTAAACAGAAAAAGGCATTACATTACATAATCTTCTGAAAACACTAATATTTTTAGTACTTACTAAACTTCAGTGACCTGAGCCCTAAACCCCGGTTGTCCTGCCCTGTGTATCACTAGACTTATTTATCCCTATTAGATGTATCCATTATTATTGGTTCAATCAGATCTCAACTGCACTAAGGTACAATTCATGGGAGAGCAAAGTTGTTCTTCCTAATACAATAGCATGAAATAGTTAAGGCAACATCTCCCAAATGCTTGTTTAAAAATAATCTATGTAGAACTGCCATACACAGATTCAACTAAATTTTTTGAACCACATAAATGTTTAAAATTAACCTCCATGTAAAATAGTACTTCCTCTTAATTATGGTTCGATTCTGTAAATATATATATTAAGGACTTAGTTTCTATAAGCCTCTATTGAAGGTTCTAAAATTCAATATTCAATATTCATATGCAATCTTATAGACACTGAGAGTTTAATGGTAGGCACAATAGACACAATCCTTATACCTATGGTGCAGGGGTCAGCAAACTTTGGCATGTAGGTCAAATTCTGTCTGCCTTCTGTTTTTATAAATAAAGTTTTATTGGCAGCTGTATCTGTCTGTTTATATATTATGGCTGCTTTTGTGCTACAGTAACAGATTTGATGGTTGTGATGAAACCACGTGACCCACACGGTCTAAAATATTTACTACCTGACCCTTTATGAGAAAAGTTTGCCCACACTGGTGTAGTGGGATAAAATGATCTTATTTGAAAAGTGACATAAACATAGATAAGAAAGGTACTTACCTTTCAAGAGCTTACAGTCTAGTAGGGGAGATATAGAGGAAAACAAATATCCGTTTATCCCAAACTTCAAGGAAGGCCTTCTAAGGGAGTTCTAGTATTTCAGAATTATTTGAATAAATCTCTTCCCTGTCCTCACCCTTCATGAGTTTTTGAAGACTGTTCATATTCCTTCAAGCCTTTGTAGTTTTAAATTAAATTATAAATCTTTATCACGTGTTTTCATAAGACAGTCTTTCACTTTCCCTTCAAGGGCATTTCTTAGATCATTTTAACTGTCCAACTCGGAACATATTCTAACAATACTACATATTTCTTAAGGAACAATGGCCATAACTACACAGATTATAATGCCTTACATATGATTGGTACCCTATAAATATTTATTGGATTAATGAACAGTCTTTCAGGGATGGATAAATGATAGCTTGGTAACAAGAGAAGATTTTTATTTTTCACTGTTTGTAAAGAGCATGCAGTAAATTTAAAATTAAAAAAAAGTTTTTTATCTATTTTAATCTCTGTGGTGAGACAAATTATTGGCCATTTAGGAATAAGACATCAGCCTCTTGATTAGCTCCTTAGGCCAGGCACCTAAGAAAGTTATATATGATGAGTATCCTTTATTGAAAGTTTGTCCACTTTATCTCTTTTTGTTTGTTTGTTTCTGAGACGGAGTCTCGCTCTGTCGCCCATGCTGAAGTGCAGTGGCGTGATCTCTGCTCACTGCAAGCTCCACCTCCTAGGTTCATGAGATTCTCCTGCCTCAGCCTCCTGAGTTGCTGGGATTACAGGCACATGTCACCACACCCAGATAATGTTTGTATTTTTAGTAGAGGCAGGGTTTCACCATGTTGGCCAGGCTGGTCTTGAACTCCTGACCTCAGGTGATCCTCCCGGCTTAGCTTCCCAAAGTGCTGGGATTACAGGTGTGAGCCACTGGGTCCAGCCTGTTCACTTTATCTCTTATGAACAGCCTCACAGCCCTAAAGGGTGAGCACTTTATGGATGAGGAAACTGTTCAAAATTGCAAAGCTAACAAATTGTAGTCAGAACTTAAACTCAAGTCTGTTCCTCTCTTTCCTGTGTAGACATCTTTCCATATTATACCCCTCCTCAATTTGGGTCATTTTGGAACCTCAGCTTTACAAACTTAGGACTCACTTTTAAAAATCTACTCAAGGCCAGTGCAGTGGCTGACACCTATAATCCTAGCACTTTGCAGGGCTGAGGTGAGCAGATCACTTAAAGTGCTCAGGAGTTTGAGACCAGCCTGGCTAACATGGTGAAACCCCATCTCTACTAAAAATTACAAAAAAAAAAAAAAAAAGTTAGCCGGTTATGGTAGCACATGCTTATAGTCCCAGCTTCTCGGGAGACTGAGACATGAGAATTGCTTGAACCCAGGAGGCAGAGGTTGCAGTGAACCGTGATCGGGCCACTGCAGTCCATCCTGGGCAACAGAGCGAGAATCTGTCTCAAAAAAAAAAAAAAAATTCCATTCAAATTATCAAACTTGAGTCTCTAGCTACTGTTAGGCCTACTTATGAGACTGATTAAGAAACAAAAATTTCACTTCAGCAGCACATATACTAAAACTGGAATGATATAGAGAAGATTAGCATGGCCCCTGCGCAAGGATGACATGCAAATTTGTGAAGCATTCCATATTTTTTAAACTAAAGAGCTTCTGTACAGCAAAAGAAACTATCATCAGAGTGAACAGGCAACCTACAGAATGGGAGAAAATTTTTGCAATCTATCCATCTGACAAAGGGCTAATATCCAGAATCTACAAGGAACTTAAAAA
>NW_012107252.1:1690382-1698043 GCF_000951045.1 Mandrillus leucophaeus
CAAAATACTAATTTATTGCTTTTTAAATCATTGTATTATAAAATATAACACTTAGAAAATGCATAAAACATACAGTTTACCTAATTGTCATAAAGTAAATAGACATCTAAACACTACCCAGGACAAGAAATAGAACAATGTCAGCACACTAGTGGCCCCTGCATACCTTGTCCCCATCATAAGCCCATCACCTTACCACCCCAGTAGTAACCACTAATTTTGGTAATAACTCTCTTGCTTTACTTTATAGTTTTATCAACTATTTATAATCCCACACAATATAGTTGTCTTCCCTATTTTTCATATTTCAAAAATATAATCAATATTTATACCTTGTGTTTGCCTTATAACTTTGTCTGCAAGATTCATTCATGTTATAGTGTATAGCCATTGTTCATTCATTTTCTTTGCAATATTAGTATTCTATTGTAAAAAAAAAAAAAAAAGCCATATGTTATTTCTTTTTTCTATGGCTTATGGACATTTTACATGTTTCCAGCTTGGGGATGTTAAAAAGAATGTTATAGGCTTGCAGAGCCTCAGGCAGATTGCTGCTCTGTTACCACCAATACCAAGACGCTGTTGTAGATCCTCTTCTTGGTGCTTGACTGTCCCAACTTGAAGCTGAAGAAGCTGCCTTGGATGCATAGGTCATTGGCCGTAACAGTGTTTGCCCCAGTGTTGTCTTATTTCATCATTACCAGCATCACCAAAACCCTAAGTGTTGACTCTTTGATCACAGGCCCAAGAGTAAATAGACAATATATCATGAAAGGACTTGTACCCTTTCTATTTACAATGAGAAGTTTAGGTTTCTTAATCTTGAACAAACTCAATTTACCGAATATTTCAGAACACTTGATTTCTTCTTTTTCTTTGATTTGTTTCTTATCTATTCATTGTCTGTGTCTTACTTTTTTCATAATAAGATTATTCTTGAAAAATGAAACTTCTAGGCTTTCTAAAAGGTTAGAGTGCCTTTTGAGAAGAAGTCAACAGCTAAGATTTGTTCTTATCATTGAAATTTCAAAAGTTTACCAACCCTCCAAAATAAAATGAGAAAAAAAAAATGAGACAGAAGGTGAGCTGTTTTAGAATGGCAAGGTGGGAAATGGGTTTTTACTGGAAAAATACGAAGTGTATTAAACCTTGATTGAGAATTTCTTTTTGGTAACATCAATGAGATAAACTTAATTACATTTTTTCCTGTTGACCTACATTGATCCACCAATGATATTAAGGCATTTTGCCCTTAGGGTTTAATTTCTTTTTCTTTTTTTTTTTTTTTTTTTGGAGACAGAGTCTTGCCCCATGGCCCAGGCTGGAGTGCAGTGGCGTGATCTCTGCTCACTGCAAGCTCCACCTCCCAGGTTCATGCCATTCTCCTGCCTCAGCCTCCCGTGTAGCTGGGACTACAGGCACCTGCCACTGCGCCCGGCTAATATTTTGTATTTTTTAGTAGAGACGGGGTTTCACTGTGTTAGCCAGGATGGTCTCGAACTCCTGACCTCGTGATCCGCCCACCTCGGCCTCCCAAAGTGCTGGGATTACAGGCGTGAGCCACCACGCCCGGCCAGGGTTTAATTTCTTTACTTCTACATACATTCATTTCATTCTGTTTAACAAAGCTTTGACCATTTTTATGTGTCCACTAACATTTTTGGAAATGGCATTTCTGGTCTTCAAAAATTAATGCAAAATGAGGAAATGAAGTTTCATAAGCTAAGCACTCTACATACTTGAGCAGCTTTTACTGAAAGACCTTTGCCTTTGAACAGAGGGTATAACAGCACATTATTTCAGATATGTTCAGTCAATGAATATCAGATTCTTTCCTGAGTAGCAAGATATATGAATAGAACTGAGTAATGTTTCTACTTTTTAAAGAGTGCTGCAATGAACATTCATGCACATGTGTCCTGATGTCCATAAGTACACACTCCTCTAGGAAGATATTGGGAGTGGAATTATTTCATCGTAGGATATGTATTACTTCAACTCCTTCTAAAGTCTTCTGCCAACAGTGTCTGAAGGTTCCCATTGCTCTACATCCTCACCAACTCTTGGAACTGTCAGACGTTAAAATTTTTGCAAAGCTAGTATACATGTATAGCAGGAGTTCCTCGTGGTTTTAGTGTGCATTTGCCTGTTTGCAAACAAGTTTGAGCAGCTTTTTATACATTTAATTGGCATTTGAATTTCTATTTTGTGAAGTGCTTGTTCAAGATTTTGTTCATATTTGTTTGGGGTTTCTCTCATTTTAATTTTTTCATTAATTTATAGAGGCTTTTTAAATACATTAACCCTTTATCAGGTATGTATTAGAAACATTGACTCTGTGACTTGCATTTTCATTCTCCTTATATATCTTTTGATGAATCAAAGTTTTGAATTTTAATAATCATTATTTTTCTTTATAACTAGTGATTTTGGGGTCTGATTTAATAAATATCTTACTACTTCAAAGTCATAAAGCTATTCTACATTAATATTTATGTATGTATGTATGTATGTATTTGTTTTTGAGATGGAGTCTCACTCTGTCACACAGACTGGAGTACAGTGGCATGATTTTGGCCCACTGCAACATCTGCCTCCCGGGTTCAAGCAGTTCTCCTGCCTCGGCCTCCCAAATAGCTGGGATTACAGGCACACACCACTATGCCTGGCTAATTTTTCGTACTTTTAGTAGATATGGGGTTTCACCATATTGGCCAGGCTGGCCTCGAACTCCTGACTTCAGGTGATCTGCCCACCTCAGCCTCCCAAAGTGTGGGATTACAGGCGTGAGCCACCGTGCCCAGCCTATTGTGATATATTTTTGAGCTCCCTATTCTGCTCCATTGTTTATTTGTCTGCCCTTGTGCCAATACTATGCTATCATGATTATTTTAGCTTTATATAAATATTAACATTTGATAGAGCAAGTCTTTTTACCTTGTTCTTATTTTCTGGGGTATCTGGGCTATTCCTGGACTTTGGGGTTCCTATATAAGTTTTATAATCAGTTTGTTAAGCTAAACACAAATACTCACATGAACTCACGTAGAACACATGTATATTGACACACAACCTTTTGGGATTTCTTGGAATTACATTGACTCTATAGGTCAATTTGGGCAGAATTTAAATCTTTGCAAGATTGAATCCTCTAAGAAGAGAGTGTGTGTATTTAGGTTTTTAATTTCTCTCAATATTTAAATTTTCTTATATATCTTTTGTTAGACATATTCACAGGTGCTGATATTTTCCATACTATTATAAATGGTAACTTTAAAAGTGTTCATTTTCTAATTATTTCCCAATGTATAAAAATTCACTTAATCATTTTCTAATAAAAACTTTCCCATACTTTTTTATTCTTACAATGTATGTATATGTTATTTTGGATTTTCTAGCAAGTAATCATATCATTTAAAGACAATTTTCTTTCTTCCTTTTCATATGTTAAACCCTTCATTCTTTTTTCTTGTTCTGTTTACTGGCTAGCACAGTGCTGAATAGAACTGGTGACAGTAGGCATCCTTTTCTAATTCCCAGTCTCAAAGGAAAAGCTCTCAAATTTCTCCATTTAGTATGTTTTTATTGCTTTTTAAAAATAGATATTTTATCCAAATGTACTTTAGAAAGAAAGAAAAATAAATAAAAATAGATATTATTTATTACATTAAGGAAATTGCTTTCTAGCATTAGTTTGTTCAATGTTTTATGACAAATGTTGAATTTCAAAAATTTTTTTCTGAATATTTTGAGAAGGTTTTTAAAAAAATTTAGTCTGTTAATATGCTGAATTACTTTGACTGATTTTCTAATGTTAATCCAATTTTGCATTTCTGGGATAAACCTAACTTCATCATAAATTATCATTCTTTTCTTACAGTGCTGGATTTGGCTTGCTAATATGTCTTTGGGATTTTTGCAACTTTCCTCATGAGTGGGACTAGTCTGTCACTTCCTTGTAATGCCCTTGTCAGATTTTGATATCAAGGTTATCCTAGCTTCTTAAAATAAAATGGGTAATATACTCTCTTTTTCTGTCTTCTGGGAAAGTTTGTATTAAGTTACAATGATTTCTTCTCAAATTGTTGCAAAAAAGTCATCCCTAAAGCCTTCTGATTTTGCTTTCTTTTGGGTAGGTTTTCAATTTCTAGTTCCATTTCTTTAATAGTTATGAGAAGTCAAGTTCTTATTTTTTTGCATCAACTTTGTTATATTTTATTTTTCTAAAAAAGTTTCCATTTCATTTAAATTATTTAAAGTTTTACAGAAATTTATTCATCTTGTCTTCTTTTTAAAATATATATATATTTTAACAGAGGTAGCTTTTGAAAAAAAGAAGAGAAATATATAATGATGGTCATTTCACTTTTATAATACTAGTTACTTTTTTCTTGTTGTTTTTTCTTTGATCAGTCTCACTGGAAGTATATTTATTTTATTAGACTTTTCAAAGAATCAAATTTTAGCTTGTTGATCCACTCTAATGTATTCTTTTTAGATAAATAATAAATACATGTATTTCACAGTTTAGAGTAAATGTAGTGTAGAGTACTGAATTAGAATCAGAAAATCTATATTCAGACCTTGGTTCTATCATCTGGCAATTATTTGAGATTCAGTTTTTTATCTCTAAAATGGGCTAAAATACCAATCCCAGCCACTTCATAGATGTGAAAGCCTAACAAATGTCAAGTAGTAATATTAGTATATGCCTCGGCTCTGTATTTCAAATGTAGCAGATAGTCTAAAAGCAATTATTGAATAGGAACACTTAACTTTTGTTAGGTGTTTCCTATGTGTCTGGCTCTATTCTTGAGGCTTTAATTGCTTTGTCTCATTTAATGCCGCCTCACAACTATCCTATGAGGTAAGTACTTATTATCCCCATATTACAGATGAAGAAACTGATGCTCAAAGAGGTTGAACACAATTAACTTTTAGATTCACTTTATATAATCTGATTGGTTAATATAGAGAAAGCACAGATGAAGGACATTATAGCTATCATCCCTATTAATTCAGTTGAAAAGCTTTGAGACCAGGGAATTCTATCTACCATTAAAACAAAGTAAATTCTCTCTCACCATTTTTGTCTATGAGCCTTCCCTGCCCAGTGTATACATTCACTATGTTCTGATATTTTTTAGAATATCATTCATTTACTTGCTCAGTAAATAATTGATTAATCACCTACTCTCTGGTTCTTTGATAGGCCTTGGTATTAAGAAATGAATTAAAAACCTAATCTCTGCTTTCTTGGAATTTAAAGTGGGGAAAGGGGACATAAACAGGTATATGAATGCATATTTAATTATACATCATGATATGTCTGATGAATGAAGCAAATGTGGTACAGTGATGAGTAAGGACATTTCAGATTAAATGATTCTGAAAATTGCCCCCTGCAAAGTGGCATTTAAGCTAAGACCTGAAGAATACGCAGGCAACCATACAATGAGAAGGGAAAAGGGAAAGCACTTCTGGCAGAGGGAGGTGTGGAAAAAGTTTGGTGTATTGGAAACTCTTAATAC
Organism: Mandrillus leucophaeus; assembly: GCF_000951045.1. Classification (NCBI taxonomy): domain Eukaryota; kingdom Metazoa; phylum Chordata; class Mammalia; order Primates; family Cercopithecidae; genus Mandrillus; species Mandrillus leucophaeus. The sequence continues at coordinate 1,695,914 of NW_012107252.1, forward strand.
AAACCAATGTGACAGGAGTTACAGTGGGAGAAGGAGAAATAACAAGATGGATTTAAAGAGATAGACAAGGGCCAGAGCGTACAAAGGCAAGCTGGTGGGATCTGGAGTGAGGGACCACTGAAAGATTCTAAGCAGGGTTGTCAGGTAGTTCAATTTGTGTTTTTAAAAGAAAATTTGGCCACAGCGTTAGAGGATAGATTAGAAGAGAGTAAAAATGGAAGTGGCAGGACCAGTGCAGAGGCAGTTGCTATGGCCCAGGCTAGAGATGATGCCCCAGACTAGGTTAGTGCCAAAAAAAAGACACAAATGGATTAATGCAAGGTGTATTGTGGGGATAGAGTGACAGCATGTGCTAAATGATTGGAATTGGTTCATAATGGAAAAGGAAGACTCAGGGATTACTGACCTGCACAAAAGTTTGAATGGTGGCATTATTTACTGAAATTGGGAAAAGAGAGAAAAAAAGACTTTGGAGATATGGGCAGAATCAAGGAGTTTCATTTTGGCAAGTATTGGCATAAAATGGCATTTCAAATTATAGAAATGGATAGCAAATCATCCACTTTCTAGGCCTAGAAGAGTCCAATAATACTCACATGTTGGGTAGCATTGGAAGAGTCTACAAAGAAGACCAAGAAAGAACAGCAGAGAGCTAAGTGAAAACCAGCAAAGTTTGGTATCACAGAATGCTACTGAGAAGTCACTTGTCCATTGGATTTATTTTGGCAATGAAGAGTTAGTACCCTGGGCAGAAAGTTTCACTGGGGTAGTGGGGATGAAAGCCAGTTTGGACTAGATTGAAGAAAGGATGGAAAACATTTAGACCATGCATATATAGAAACTCAGGAAAATTCCTTTGTTTAGCTGCCATCTGACTAAACTTTGGAACCTCTTACTAACACATGGCAGCTCTAAAGAGGTACTCAGCCATGTGACACTGGTATTTGTTGGCTTTTAGGGGACTATACTCCTTTGAAAGCTGCTTATTCTAGTTCACGTTCATTCCACACTTATTTGTATTACTCTTATTCTCTACCTCTAGATAAAGATTGAGCTAAAGCATGCCCAACAGAAGTTATTAGAGAGTACAAAGATGTGCTCTTCACTCACGGCAGAGTGTAAGCAGTGTCAGCAGAAAATCAAGGAACTGGAGTTGGAAGTACTTAAACAGACTCAGAGCATTAAATCACAGAACAACCTACAGGAAAAGCTGGCTCAGGAGAAATCTAAAGTTGCTGATGCGGAGGAAAAGGTAATGATCCTCATGCTTAATAAATAGCATACACTGAATACCACTACTGAAATCTCATTTCCCTGAGGATTTTAAGAAATAAATATGTTGCAGACTTGATAGAATTCTGAGATTTTTTTCTCTCCCATGTTTTCTTCTGTTTTGATTTCACCTCTTCCTACAATTTTAGGGAGTCTTGTGTATTTGTAAAAAACTTCATGGACTTAAAAAGGTCAGTTGTATTAAAGCTATAGCATGAACTTAAAGAACTGACTGATCCCATATGGCTTTTGTTTTATATTTTCACATTTGAGAACACTTATTCTTTCATTTGAATTGGCTGTTAATGTAAATTTTGTTTTTTTTTTCATTGACAATTGTACATGTTCATGGGGTACATAGTGGTGTTTAAATAGATATAATGTATAGTGATCATATCAGGGTAATTATCGTATTCATCACATCAAACATATTTTGTAATTTTGTAGAGGGATTTGTGTTGTGAAATGAACCATTTTGAAATATTGTCACTTCATTTTAGATTGCCCAACACTAGGTGGCAGTAGTATGTAACAGTTGTACATTTTGATGTGCAAGTTTGAGAATTAAATTGGATTAAAAAATAATTTCGTCAAACCATATAATATGAAGCCAACATCAAAAAGTAGATGACAGCAATCTGAATTAAACTAAAAAAAACTAAGTTAAAGAGTTAAACTAAGACTGGCTGAATTAACTTATTTTTAAGAGAGGAAAGGAGAGGCAAGGCAAGGCGAATGACCAGGAGAGGTGAATGGCCAGACACAGTGGCTCATACCTGTAATCCCAGCACTTTGGGAGGCCAAGGTGGGTGGATCACCTGAGGTCAGGAGTTTGAGACCAGCCTGGCCAACATGGTG
>NW_012107252.1:1698363-1713280 GCF_000951045.1 Mandrillus leucophaeus
GGAGGGAGGGAGGGAAGGAAGGAAGGACTATTAGCATGGTGGCTCATACTTGTAATCCCAGCACTTTGGGACGATGAGATGGGAGCATCAGTTGAGCCCAAAGTCCAAGACCAGCCTGAGCAACATAGTGAGACCCTATCTCTACAAAAATAAATAAGTTAGCTGGGCATAGTGGTGCATGCATGTGGTACCAGCTACTCTGGAGGCTAAGGCAGGAGGATCACCTGGGTGATATAGCAACACCCCATCCAAAAAAAAAAAAAAACTCACATATATATATAGAGAGAGATTATTAAAAAGAAACAGCAAGGATGTGATTAACACAAAATTCAGGATATTGGTTTTCTCTGGTGGGGAGGGAAGAGGGATAATCAAAGAGGGTCACAGAATGGGCTTCAAAAGTATTGGAAATGTTCCCTTTCTTAAATTATGTGGCAGGTTCAGAAGTTTGGATGTATCCTTGGCAGAGAAGCCAGTGCGGGGATGCTTTTGTCTGTGGAATTAGTACTGAATTCCTTAAGTAAGAATTCTCCCTAGACAGAACTAAATAGAACAGTTCCAAGGAACTTGAACTGGCCTCAGATGGCTGGCTGCCTACTGCCATTCCCCTTGAATCATTCTGCATCTTCTCCTCTCTCATGCTGTGTGGGCTGTGCAGAGACCTAGGTGCAGGGGCTTGGGATTGATGCAGAAAGCCCCTCTCTTAGAAAACGAGTGCCACCCACTGGCATTCACAGAATATTTATGGGGAATGTGATGCCAAGCCATTCTAAAGGATTCCTTGTTGGGTCAGAAATACGTTAGAGGGATAATAGCTATCCTGCTGAAATCTATTCATTCAACAAATATTTATTGAGCACCTACTATGTACCAGGCACAATTTAAGGTGACACAAGGGTTTATAAAAATAAGTAACTAAGTGTAAAGGAAATTTATTTTTTTAAAAAGTGGGGTTTTTTTGCTGCTACATGAAAAAGGCAAGAAAAAAATGTTTTTAAATGATATGTTAAATCTAGCATATAAACTCTAAAATATAGGGTCTCTCTTTCAAATTCATAAATCATATTTTTAGTTCTGCCAGAGCATTAAAAAACCTATTGATGCTAAGCAATATGCTAATAGGTGCTTGGTTTGTAAGAGACTTCTATTTTGTTTTGCAGTGTTATTCATGAATCTAGCCACACTGTGGAGAAACTAGGTGCACTCACACAATGCTGTTGGGAGTATAAATTGGTCTAATACCTCTGAAGGCAGTTTGGCATCATCTATCAAACAAGCAAATGCTCATAACCTTTGCCCTAGTAAATCTACACCTCATAATTTAATCTGCAGACATTGTTTGTAATAGTATTGTTTATAATAGCAAAAGATTGGAATCAGCTTAAATGTTCACCAGTAGGGCACTGGTTAAATAAGTTATGGTATACCCTTACAGTGGAGTGGTATGCAACTATGAAACAGAAGACAACTCAATATGTGCATATAATATGGAAAAATGACCAAATGTGTATTGCTATAAAAAAGTAAGGTGCCTAATTATATATGGTATAGTATTCATCGTTTGTGTAAAATTTATATGTATGGGGGATAACTATGTAGTATATGTTTATATATGCATAAATAAATCTCTGGAGGGGTACATAAGAAATTAAAAACCACGGTTGCCTATTCGGTGGAGGAAAATTTGGAGGAAGTAGGACAGGGATGGGAAGGAGACTTTTCACTATATAGCTTCTTTTTTTTTGAGACTGGGTCTCACTCTGTCACTCTGTCACCCAGGCTGGAGTGCAGTGGCACAATCATTGGCTCACTGTAGCCTCAGCTTCCCTGGGCTCAGGTGATTTCCGCCACCTCAGCCTCCTGAGTAGCTGAGACTGCAGGTACTCACCACCATGCCCGGCTAATTTTTGTATTTTTTTGTAGATATGGGGTTTTACCATGTTGCCCAGGGTGATCTCGAACTCCTGAAGCTTAAGTGATTCACCCAGCTTGGCCTCCCACAGTTCTGGGATTACAGGCATGAACCAGCATGTCTGGCCTGTAGCTTCTTTTATACACACACATTGAATTATATGAATGCATTACATACTGCAAAAATTAAACAATTTATTTTAAAATTAAATCTAGCTACTCTTTTTACTTCAGGTCAGATTAATATGTTAGCACTGCTATGTTTACTATTTATGTGTTATTCCCCTAATTTGAAAAAAGATCACACTCTTCTTAATGCTTTACTTGTAAACTTTTTTTCATTCAAGATTTTGGACCTGCAGCGGAAATTAGAACATGCTCATAAAGTCTGTCTCACAGACACTTGTATTTCAGAGAAGCAGCAGCTAGAGGAAAAGATAAAAGAAGCAACAGAAAATGAAGCTAAAGTAAAGCAACAATATCAAGAAGAACAACAGAAGAGGTAAGAGGAGCAGAGATCTCAGTTTCCTGTGGGTTTAGCCATGACTGAGTTAACAGCAATATCAATTTACTCTAACAGAATATCAGAGAGTATTTCTGCTCTGTCCCCACTGAAGTAAACTCAGCCATACACAATTCCTGATGTATTGCACTTACCACACTGTATTCTAATTGTTTATTTTCTAGTTTATCTCTGGCGCTAGAGTGTGAGATTTTTAAAGGCAGAGATTATTTCTTCTGGTTCTGGGACACACCTAGTGGTAACAGTAAATATTCTTGACTGACTTGCCTATGAAATACTGTGGAATTTGCTCTGACACATAGTCTGACAAAATTCAAACTACAATGAAGTTGATATTTTGTACAAGGGAACTTCAGAGAGTTTGTGGAACAACTGAATTGAAAGATAAAATAAAAAATATATTGGCCAGGTGCAGTGGCTCACACCTGTAATCCCAGCACTTTGGGATGTTGATCCCAGGAGTTTGAGACCAGCCTGAGCAACATAGTGAGTCCTCATCTCTACCAAAATAATAATAATAATAATAATAATAATAATAATAATTATCCAGTCATGACAGTGCACTTCTGTAATCCCAGCTACTCAGGAGGCTGAGGCAGGAGGATCACTTGAGCCCAGGAGTTTGAGTCTCCAAGTGAGCCATGATTGAAATACTGCACTCCAGACTGGGTTGCAGAATGAGACCCTGTCTCAAAAAACAACTTTATTTCTCAACATAAGCTCCGTCGAGGTGAAGGCACTTTTGTAAGTGATAATGCACACCATTTAGTCCATCCCTAAAGAACTGAGTGAGAATCCTAGGAGTTTAACCCTGTCATTGCAGTCTTTTGCACATTATTAACCAAAGAGAAATGGGTGCCCTTTACATATTTTTTAAGATTGGGAAACAAAAAGAAGTCAGAAGGAGCCAAATCAGGACTGTAAGGTGGATGCCTAATAATTTCCCATCAAAACTCTTGGAAAATTGCCCTTATTTGATGAGGGGAATGCGCAGGAGCATTGTCATGGTAGAGAAGGACTCTGGTGAAGCTTTCCCAGGCATTTTTTAAAATAAAGCTTTGGCTACCTTTCTCAAAACACTATCATAATAAGCAGGTTATCATTTGGCTTTCTAGAAAGTCAATAAGCAAAATCCTTTGAGCATCACAAAAACTGTTGGCATGACCTCTGCTCTTGACTGGTCCACTTTTGCTGTGACTGGACTGCTTCCTCCTCTTGGTAGCCATTTCTTTGATTGTGCTTTGTCTTCAGTATCATATTGGTAAAGTCATGTTTCTTCTCCTGTTATAATTCTTCAAAGAAATGCTTCAGGATCTTCATCCCCATTGTGTAAAATTCCCATGGAAAGCTTTGCTCCTGTCTGTAGCTAATCTGAATGCAACAGTTTTGGCACCCATCAAGTGGAAAGTTTGCTAAACTTTAATTTCTCTGTCAGAATTGTGGTAAGCTGAATCAATTGAGATATCTATGACATTGGCTAGTATTTCTGCTGCTAATCATTTGAGATATCTATGATATTGGCTAGTATTTCTGCTGCTAATCATCAGTCTTTGATTAGGGTACAAAAAATTTTTTTTCCTTGTAAATTGGTGTGGATGGTCTGCCACTGTGGGCCTCATCTTCAACATCATCTCATCCCTTCTTAAAATGACTTATCCATTAGTAAACTGCTGATTTCTTTGGGCTATTGTCTCTTTAAACTTTTCATTAAAGCATCAATGACTTCAGCATTCTTCCACCTTAGTTTCACCATAAATTTGATGTTTGTTCTTGCTTAGTGTCCTTATCTCTAAAGTGGGAATTGTAATGCCAGTTCTATACATCTTTTGTGAAGATTTGCTAAGAAGAAATATGTATGCACTATTTGAACTAAGTGTAGGCAAATAAAATATATAGGGAAATTCTTCTACCAAAAGGGGACTCTATAGTGTATATTGTTTCATAATCTAGAAGAAAGTAACCCTCATTTAAATAGTTAGATTGTAACCTACTTTTTCACTTAAAATATATGATCTGTTTATCTGACATTAAATTTTCTTCTAGAATATTATTTTAATGATATGTCACAATTTATTTAATAAATCCTTTATTGTTGAACATTTAGATTTTTCCCAGTTTCTTCTATTTCAGTGACATAATATATATCCTGATAAATAATAAGCACTTCTCCGAGGAAATAGAACCATTAGGAATATGTATTTAATAAAAGCCTTACTACAGGGACTTGGTCTTATGCACTTGTGGGTACTGGTTATGCAGTCTATATGGCTGTCATCTTTGCATCTTATGCTAGAGCTCGAAGTCTGCAGGGCAAGCAATCAGGAAGTGAAGCTGAATGTAAAGTGGGAGAGCAACAAGGTGGAAACTATGAAGATGGACTGGAACCCATGTCAGTTCTTGCTGCCTCTAACCTTGATAAAGTGTAGGTATCCTACAGGAGAAACTGGCACCCTTCATCAAGGAGCTAAATAGACATCTGGCCCAGGAGATGGAAAAGTGAAGGAGGATTCAAGGGAAGGTGGAGCAGTTGTAGGCCTGGCTGTTGCATCATGCCAAGGTGAGCAGCAGATATCTAGCAGTGTTTATAAACTATAAAAGTGCCTGCTCCAATCTTCTACCTGGAAAAACCAAAATGTTTCAATTCTGTTCTCTAAATCTTGCACAAATATTATCTCCTGTGGCCCACTATAACCAGAAACTTACACAGAAGGAATTCTGGGAAACTAGACAAGTCAAAATGTTACAAAGCTACTCTATTAAAAATATATTTGTTAAATTATAGTTAATTTTATTTAATTTAAATTAGGCCTGGCATCAGTGGCTCACATCTGTAATCCCAGCACGTTAGGAGGCTGAGGAGGGTGGATCACTTGAGGTCAGGAGTTTGAGACCAGCCTGGCCAACATGGTGAACCCCCATCTTTACTAAAAATACAAAAATTAGCCAAGCATGGTGGCAGACACGTGTTAACCCCAGCTACTCGGGAGGCTGAGGCAAGAAAATTGCTTAAACCCCGGAGGTGGAGGTTGCAGTGAGCCAAGATCGTGCTACTGCACTCCAACCTGGGCAACAGAGCAGGCTAAACAGGCGAGACTCCATCTCAAAAAAAAAAAAGTGTTGTTGTTATTGTAATATTGAATGTTATTGTTGTTACTATTGTCGTCATTATCATCATAATCTTCTCAGTAAGATGAAAAAAGTTCATTTGGCCAGAACAAAATGTTTAGAGACAAGGAAAGTGGCAAGAAAATGAGGCTAGAAAGGTAAGCTAGACTTAGGTCATGTAGAACTTAACAGACCACACTGAGTTTGAACCTGTTCATGAAGGTATTGGTCTGTGGTTTTCCTATCACATAGTATCTTATCTGGTTTTGGTATTAGGGTAATGTTTGTCTCAAAAAATTACTTAGGAAGTGTCCCCTCTCCTTCAATTTTTTTTGGAAGAGATTACAGAGAATTGGTACCATTTCTTTCTTAAATGTTTGGTAGAATTCACCATAAAATCATCTGGGCCTAGCACTTTATTTTTTGGAAGGTAATTAATTACTGATTCAATTTCTTTAACAGATATAGGCCAACTTGGATTATCTGTTTCTTCTTGTGTGAGTTTTCGTAGTTTGTGTCTTTCAAAGAATCAGTCCATATAATGTAAGTTATCATATTTGTAGGCAGAGTTGTTCATAATATTCCTTTATTATCCTTTTAATGTCCATGGAGTTAGTAGTGGTGGCCCCTCTTTCATTTTGATTTTTTTTTTAATGTTTTATTTATAAAATAGAGATGGGGCTTTGCTGTGTTGCCCAGGCTGGTCTCAAGTTCCTGCATTCAAGTGATACTCCTGCCTCACCCTCCCAAAGTGCTAGGATTATATATGTGAGCCATTGTGCCTGGCCACATTTTTTATATTATTAATATTTGTCTTCTCTATTTATTAGTTAGCCTGGCTAGAGGTTTATCTATTTTATTCATCTTTTCAAAGAACAAACTTTTGGTTTTATTTATTTTTCTCTATTGTTTATTGTTTTCAATCCCATTGACTAATACTCTCATTTTTACTATTTATTTGCTTTAGGCTTATAATGTTCTTCTTTCTCTAGTTTCCTAAGGTGAAAGCTTAGATTACTGATTTTAGATTTTTCTTCCTTTATAATATATGCATGTAATACTACAACTTTTCTGCTATGTTGTATCCTATAAATTTTGTAAGTTGTATTTCATTTTCATTTAGTTTAAAATATTTTTAATTTATTGAGACCTCCTCTTTGACTCATGTATTATTTAGAAGTGTGTTGTTTATCCCAAATATTTAGACTTTTCCATCTCTCTTTTTCTTATTGATTTATGGTTTCATAATATCAGTTTAAACAGTTGTGTGACATTCTGTTACATAGATATATCATACTTTATGTAACACTTATATCTTTTAGACTTTTTTGCTATTATAAAGCTATAATAAATATCTTTATACGTAAGACTTTGCAACTGCAATGAAGTATGATGAAGTGTGGTAAGTGTTATACTAAAGGAGGTTTAGGTTGCCATGATAGTACATAACACGGATACCTATGGAGTGAGGGAGCTTAAGAAAGACTTCCTCAAAGAAAGTGATTTAAGCTGAGAATGAAGTAGTTGGTATCAAGAAGCTAAATAGAGAATAGTGTGGAGGACGACTTTGAGGAAGTGAAAAAGTTCATTGGCTGAACGAAAATAAGGTTAGGGACAGTGGTGAGAAAATGAGATGAGGAAGGTGAGGTAGGCCTAGCTCATGCAGAACCTTAGATTTTTTGTTTGTTTGTTATTTTAGAGTCAGGGATCTTGCTCTGTTGCTCAGGCTGGAATACAGTGGCACAATCATGAGTCACTGCAGCCCTGAACTCCTGAGCTCAGGTGATCCTCCTGCCTCCACCTACTGAGTAGCTAGGACTATAGGCATGCCCAACATGCCCAGCTAATTAAAAAAAAAAATTAGGGACAGGATCTCCCTATGTTGCTCAGGTTGTTTTAGAACTCCTGGCCTCAGGTGATCCTCCAGTCTCAGACTCCCACAGTGTTAGGAGGTGTGAGCCATAGTGCTACAGATCCTCACGAGCCACAGTGCCCAGCTCTTGTGAGCCACAGTGCCCATTTCTCATGCAGAACCTATCAAGCCATGGTGAACAGTTTGGAGTTTACCTTAAGAGTAATGGGGTTCCTGAATCAAAGAACAGAAAATATATATATAAAAATAAGAGTAATGGGGAGCCACTATAGGATTTTGAGCAGAGGAAGTAGTATGATTAGTTTGCAATTTAGAAAGAACACTCTGACTACTAAAAGAGGCTCAGGCTACAGAGAATGCAGGGAGTCTTATCCATACACCAATTTCTTAATTTTATTCATTGGCAGACCTGGTTTGTTAGTCTTTTATTTTTCAAACTCTGTATCAATTAACTTCTCACATATTCATGGGTTACTCTTTTAATTTTGACTTCCTACTTTGCTTTTTCTCTTTTTGTAGAGATGGGGGTCTCACTCTGTCACCCAGGCTGCAGTGCAGTTGTGTGATCAAAGTTCACCGCAACCTTGACCTCCCAGGCTCAAGCACTTCTCCCACCTCAGCCTCCAGAGCAGCTGGGACTACAGGCGCATGCCACCATGCCTGTCTAATTTTAAAAAAACTTTTTTATAGAGACAAGTTCTCACTATGTTGCCCAGGCTGCTCTTGAACTTTTGGGCTCCAGCGATCCTCCCACCTTGGCCTCCCAAAGTGCTGGGATTATAGGTGTGAGCCACCATGTCCAGCCAACTTCCTACTTTCCGATTCTAGTTTTCAGGTCTCAAATTTTACTGCCAATAACTCAAGTGTTTTTAGTTTCAGTGGATCAAAACTTCTCTTTTAGTTCCAAGGCTTCTTTCTTAGTTCGGAAATTGAGAGTGTAACCAAAAAGAAGTAGGCCATAATAGCAGGTATACAGTTAATTAGATGAAAGAGAGATGAAAGAGAGGATATTGCTGTAGAAGTGGATGTGAAAGGTAGAAAATTAGCTATAGCAGTCCTTGGAGAGTCTGCACTTATTTCCAAGAAACGTAAGGAGAAGAACTAGAGGTGGAGAGATGTGAGCCCATGTCTCAAATATAATCATCCCCCAATAACCTGTTGATTTCTCAGAATACTGAAGTTAGAGAAAGCGAACTTATTTGTCTAATGTCAGTATTTTACTGCCCTAGCATGCAGGTGAGACTTTTGCCCACCAGTACTATTTCATTGTCATCATCACAGTCTTCGAGATGAATCTCCTAAGTCCAGAGAACCTCGGTCTGAAATCCTCAGAAAAGTCTTTCCACAAACTGTACTCTATTCCTGAAATGCCAAGGGTTTGGTCTAGGTCCCATTGCTTAGTGCAATGACTATTGCCAGAGAAGTGCAATGAATATTGCCAGGGAAGAAGGCTTTATTAGGGTGCCACAGTTGAGGAGAATGGGAGATCAGTCTCAAATCTATCTCCCCGACCAACTAAAATTTGGGGGGTTATAGCAGGGAAGGAATGTAAAACAGGAATTAGTGAGGGGTAAGGAACCAATCATAAGGAATGAGGCATCTCATTTTCTGGATGCTATGATCTGGTGAATTTTAGTTTCTTGCCTGAGGGTCAATCTCCTGAGGGAGGAACTCAGATATAAATTTCAAGTTTTAAGACTGGGAGGGTACATTTCTACATTTGTTCGAAAAACTATAAATGTAATTTCTATGGGACATTTGGGCCAGTTTCATAATGAGACTGAAAGAGCAAAGTGCTAATGGCCCTTGTAGGGGTGAAGGGAAAATTTCCCTTCCCCTTCTGAAGGTTTTCTGAAAAGCCAACTGAAAAAAGGCAGATTAATAGGAGAAAAAGCAAACACAATTTTATTAACGTGGGGTGGGGAAAATCAAGTGTGATGACTCAATAGCTGAGTGTGTTGCAGAAGCTTATATACCCGTTTCCAGGGCAGAGGCAGATGAGGAATGTAGACAATTCCAAAGGACAGTAACTCATTAGGGAGAATGAAGGGACCCTGGAGACAAAAATTAATTCATAAATTATTCTCCTGGGAATTTGAATGAGTTTAAGAGATAATCGTTGTCTTGTGAAAAGGTCTGTGGAGGAGTTGTTATATTCCTCAATCTTCTTTTCTGAAGATCCATAAATAATGCAATTTCAGGGAGGCAATGGGTATAATTATTCTCCTTGGTAAGTCCAGTCTTCATGCAGATAAGGGAAAAACCTCTTCTAGCATCTGCTGATCTCTAAGGGCCTTTCATTCAAAATATTTAGTATACCAGGATACCATATTTGGGGTAAAATTCTCTGAGTTCCTTTGCCCTCTTTTGGAAAATGGTAATTTTTCTCATAAAATGCAGGCTCATTTATGATTCATTTATAGCAGTGTTAATGTGTGCTTATTAGTATCAATAGTGCTTTTAACTAACATTACCTTGAACCCAGAAGATGAAGGGCTCCACTCGTAAAGCAGTAAGGAAGAAAGAATATGGGATTCAGGATTCAAGCCCTACCTCCACCTTGTCTTAACTGTTCTCTGTACCACAACTTCCTCATCTCTGAAATAAGGACAATTACTTTTTCCTCATAGGGTCATTTTGATGAGTGAGTGAGAGAACTAAGGAAAGCTTCTGTCACAAAAGAGGTTCCCTGTGTTGGTCCCTTTAGCTTATAGACACATACCCTACTTCATTGAACCAAAAAAAAAAAAATCCCTTGTGATGCCATAAAATTTTAGGTCTGAATTTCATTTGCAATTCATAGTGTGATTTAATGTACATTAATTGCCCTCAGGAAACTCCTATATCAGAACATAGATGAGTTACACAGGCAAATGAGAACATTACAAGATAAAGAAAATCTACTGGAAATGACCTGTTCTCAGCAACAATCCAGAATTCAGCAACAAGAGGCCCTACTTAAACAACTGGAAAATGAGAAAAAAAAATATGATGAGGTAAGAAAGTAAATAGACATGCTTCTCAGTTTTCCTATTCCCATTAGTCACAGCTAATTCTTACTGAGTGCCTAGCACTTTACTAAACTTAATTGTTTAGTCAGGGTTCAGTCAGGAAAGTAGAATCTACTCTAGGTATTTCAAGCAAGAAGAGATTTAACAGGAATAAGAGCTTACAAAACAGTTGGAAGGGACCAGGGGAGAGTAGAGTCAGAAAGGACTGCTGCTAGCTTTCAATAAATCCAGAAATTCAGAAATCACAGAGAAGTCACCTCCTGCAGCGTCAAAGTGGAGAATTTTCAGGAACTCTCCTGAAGCTCCTGCAAATGTCTCATCTGTTGTCTGCCCTTTTATCCATCTGCTAGTGCTAGAGAACTGTTGGGGGGAAAGACAAACAAACCTGTTTCTTCTTTCTGTGCTCGTACCACTCTCAATACTTCACTTCTGATATAGTTTGGATGATTCTCCTCCCCAAATCTCATGCTGAAATGTAATCCCCATCATTGGAGGTGGGGCTTGGGGGGAGGTGGTTTGGTCATGGGGGTGGCTCCCTCATAAATGACTTGATGCTGTCCTCACGATAATGACTTATTGTGAGATCTAGATGTTTAAAAGTGTGTGGCACCTCTCTGCTCTCTCTTGCTCCCACTCTCGCCATGTGACATGTCTGCTCCCATTTCACCTACCACCATGATTGTTAGCTTCCTGAGGCCCTCACCAGAAGCTGAGCAGATGGCAATACCATGCTTCCTGTATAGTCTGCATATCTGTAAGCCAACTAAACTTCTTTTCTTTATAAATTACCCAGTCTCAGGTATTTCTTTATAGCAGTGCAAGAACAGCTTGACGCAGAAAATTGGTACCAAGAAGCAGAGCGTTGCTGAAAAAGATACCTGAAAATGTGGAAGCAACTTTGGATCTGGGTAACAGGCAGAGATTGGAAGAGTTTGGAGGGCTCAGTAGACGACAGGAGGACCAGGAGCAGTGACTCACAACTGTAATCCCAGCGCTTGCCAGGAATTCGAGGCCAGCCTGGGCAACATAGTGAGACCTTGTCTCAACAAAAAAATAACAAATTAGCCAGACATGGTGGCACAGACCTGTAGCACCAGCTACTCAGGAGGCTGAGGTGGGAAGATCACTTGAGCTGGGAGGTCGGGGTTGCAGTGAGCCATGATCATGTCACTACACTACAGCCCGGGTGACACAGCAAGACCCTGTCTAAAAAAAAAAAAAAAAGAGGATGAAAATTTGTAGCTTCTTAGAGACTGGTTAAATGGTTGTGACCAAAATACTGATAGAAATATACACAGTAAAGGCCAGCCTAGTGAGGTCTCAGATGGAAATGAGGAAGTTATTGGGAACTGGAATAAACATCACTCGTGTTATACCCTAGCAAAGAAATCCTGCATTGTGTTCATGTACCAAGGATCTGTGGAAGTTTGAACTTAAGAGTGGTGAGTTAGGGTCTCTGGCAGAAGAAATTTCTAAGCAGCAAAGCATTCAAGATGTGGCCTGACTCCTTGTAACAACCTATGATCAGATATGGGAGCAAAGGAATGACTTAAAGTTGGAACTTCTATTCAAAAGGGAAGCAGAGCATAAAAATTCAGCAAATTTGCAGCCTGGCCATGTGGCAGAGAAAGAATCCCAGCAGGGTACTACAGCTCAGCTGTGGCTCAAAGGACCCCAGACACAGCTAAGGCTGCCTGTCCAGAGGATGCAAACCATAAGCGTTGGTGCCTTTCATGTGGTATTAAACCTGTGGGCACATAGATTGCAAGAGTGAAGGAGGCTTGGCAGCTCCCACATAGATTTCAGATGATGTGTGAGAAAGCCTGGGTGCCCAGGCAGAACCCTGCCACAGGGGCAGAGCCCTCACAGAGAAGTTCTAATAGGGCAATGCTGAGGGGAAACGTGGGGTTGGGGTCCCCACACAGAGTCCCCACTGGGGCACTGCCTATTGGAGCTATAAGAAGTGGGCCACTGCCCTCCAGACCCCAGAATGGTAGCTCCACAGGCAGCTTGCACCCTGTACCTGGGAAAGCCTCAGACACCCAACTCCAACCAGTGAGATCAGCCACAGGGGCTGCGGCCGCAAAGCCACAGGAGAAGAGCTGCCGAAGGCCTTGGGAGCCTACCCATTGCACCATTGTGCCCTGGATGTGGGACATGGAGTCAAGGGAGAGTATTTTGGAGCTTTAAGATTTAATGACTGCCTTGCTGAGATTTAGACTTGCATGGGGCCTATTGACTCTTTTTTTTTTTTGATACGGAGTCTGGCTCTGTCGCCCAGGCTGGAGTGCAGTGGCCGGATCTCAGCTCATTGCAAGCTCCTCCCGGGTTTACGCCATTCTCCTGCCTCAGCCTCCGGAGTAGCTGGGACTACAGGCGCCCGCCACCTCGCCCGGCTATTTTTTTTGTATTTTTTAGTAGAGACGAGGTTTCACCATGTTAGCCAGGATGGTCTTGATCTTCTGACCTCGTGATCCGCCCGTCTCGGCCTCCCAAAGTGCTGGGATTACAGGCTTGAGCCACCGCGCCCGGCCTGACTCTTCCTTTTGGCTAATTTTTCCCTTTTGGAATTGTGATGTTTACCTAAAGCCTGTACTACCATTGTACCTTGGGAGTAAATGACTTATTTTGATTTTTACAGGCTCATAAGTGGAAGGAGATAAGTCTCAGAAGAGACTTAGGACTTTGGACTTGATGCTCAATGAGTTAAGACTTTCGGGGACTATTTGTAGGGGTTCATTGTATTTTGTAGTGTGAGAAAGACATGCAATTTGAGGGGTCATGGGTGGAATGATACGGCTTGGATCTTTGTCCCCTCCAAATCTCATGTTGAAATGTAATCCCCATTGTTGGAGGTTGGGTCTGAGGGGAGGTGTTTGGGTCATTGGAGTGCATCCATCATGAATGGCTTGGTGCTGTCCTCCTGATAGTGAGTGTGCTCTTCATGAGATCTGGTTGTTTAAAAGTATGTAGCCAGGCATGGTAGCTCATCAGTCTTCTCATTAGTTTACAAAAAGACACTTACCATTCAGAGATTCCAAGAGTTTTAGGAGCAGCGTGCCAGGAAATAGGACAAACATCAAAATATGTATGTATTATACCACAGTAACACAAGAAAAATTACTTTTCCTTCCCTTATGCTTTCCAAATTGTGTGCAAGTTCCTCTCATCTGCAGAAACTACACTTGATCCCTGCTAGCAGGGGAGTCTGGAAAATGCAGTTTTCAGGCTTCCAAGCTCATGGCCCAGGGGAAAGCTTAGAAGAGTGGGGTCATGTTGAGTTCTAGCACAGTCCACTTTGGATACTCAGCATCCATACAAATGCTTTTACCTTGTGGCTTAACTTCTAAACTACAAGAAGAATATCATGCTTCCACTTAATATGATGCACTACAAATCATATAAAGGCACACTGTCTGCATAAAAATAAAGAATACTCAAAGTCCAATCAGTATCTATGATTATTTTGGGGTGATGTTCATTTTACTTCAGTCTCAATCCACATGCATGGATATACTATAACATTAAAACTTAATTATAGGCCAGATGTGGTGGCTCACAACTATAATCCCAACGATTTAGGAGGCTGACGTGGGAGGATTGCTTGAGCTCAGGAGTTTGAGACCAGCCTGGGCAACATAGCAAGACCCTGTCTCTATAAAAAAAAATTTTTTTAATTAGCTGGGCCTGATGGTGTGCACCTGCAGCTCTAGCTACTTGGAAGGCTGAGGTGGGAGGATTGCTTGAGCCCAGGAAGTCAAGGCTTCAGTGACTTATGTTTGTGTCACTGCACTGCAGCCTGAGTGACAGAGTGAGACCTCAAGTGAAAAAAGAAAAAGCTTAATTAGAAGGCAGAAACTTATAATTAAGCATGTGCCTGTAGTACTAGCTGCTTAGGAGACTGAGGCAGAAGGATTGCTTGTGGCCAGAAGTTCAAGGCTCAGTATGCTATGATTGCACCTGTGAATAGCCCCTGTATTCCAGACTGGGCAACATAGCAAGATCTCATTTCTTAAATTAAAACATCATGGTCTTCTGCTCTGAATAAAATAAAAAAGAAATGAAAATTTTAAAAATTAAAACAGAAAAAATTATAAAGTTAACTACCAGTAATACAATAGCACACATTTTGCTAATGGGTATTGGCATAAGAAGCCATTCCCAATTTCATCTCTTGGTCCCTTTTCATGTATTCTGGCGAGGGGAGAAATAATATCATGTATCAATCACAGTTAAAAGTTTATACATAATCTTGTAAGACAGCACCTCAAACCTATGAAGTGTTGTCACCTGGCCAGCATCATAGCTAAGTCTTCCATAGGTAATTTCACTGTTTTTTTTTTTTTTTTCCCAGATTGGTTTTTCTGCATGACAGGATATATGGTAGAACCAATGAATCATATGATTATATGAGCCATTGTTTCACTTTTCTTACTGTAGAATGATTTTCTTGGTCAGAAGCAATGTTTCGGTTTTTTGTTTTTTTTTTTTTTT